>NC_083317.1:47803483-48125059 GCF_963455315.2 Globicephala melas | reverse complement strand
GCAAGTGGCTCGGGACATAATTGTGATTTACACAGGCATGGGACCCACCACACAGGAACCTCAGACTTAATTTCTCCTCCCTCATTGAAGGTCTGACCTGTTTGCTTGTTTGATGTTAAGCAATCAGATTGTAACAGTTCTAAAAGGTAAACCTTACGTTCTCCTTAGCTGTTAGTTTGAGAACTTCCTGGAAGAAGGAGGAGCAAAGCCTTAATAAGTGGGTAGAAAAGCATAATTAGTGGACTTAGAATTTTGGAAAAATTTTCAAAATCTATGCATCACCATTTTATTAAGATATGAACATATTTTCCCATAAATCTTTGTGATTTTGTGCAGTTGTTACATTTTTACTGTAAAACATTCATACCTGTTAGTCCTATGGTGAGTTACTTCCAAGAATGTAGACAAGTGATTCTAGGCTTTATTTCTTTAATTTGTGCATCAGACTTGATCACCTCCTGTTTATCTGTAAACCCTGAGACTCAACTCTACATCATCTAAATGCTGTGCTAAAAGCCAGGAAGCTTCCATATGAAATTCCCTGAGTGAACCTGTGTTTAGAACCAGAGCTCAGGACTCTTGCACTCACCTGTTCTCTGCCCAGAGCCTATTAATACTTAGCCCCGTGCCTGGGAAAGACTTGCTTGTTCTTCTTTCTCGAGATAGTTGCTTTAGGTGTAAGGATAGGTTGTTTATTTGAGATTTTTCTTGTCTCTTGAGGTAAGATTGTATTGCTATAAACTTCCCTCTTAGAACATCTTTTGTTGTGTCCCATAGGTTTTGGATCATCGTGCTTTCATTTCCATTTGTCGCTAGGTATTTTTTGATTTCTTCTTTATTTCTTCAGTGATCCACTGGTTATTTAGTAACATTGTTTAGCCTCCATGTGTTTGTGTTTTTTACAGTTTTTTTTTTCCTGTAATTGATTTTTAATCTCCTAGCGCTATGGTCAGAAAAGATGCTTGATATGATTTCAATTTTCTTGAATTTACTGAGGTTTGATTTGTGACCCAAGATTTGATCTATCCTGGAGAATGTTCTGTGTGCACTTGAGAAGAAAATGTATTCTGCTGCTTTCAGATGGAATGTCCTATAAATATCAATTAAGTCTATCTTTTACAATGTATCATTTAAGCCTTGTGTTTCCTTATTAATTTATTGTCTGGATGATCTGTCCATTGGTGTAATTGGGGTGTTAAATTCCCCACTATTATTGTGTTACTGTCAATTTCGCCTTTCATGGCTGTTAGCATTTGCCTTATATACTGAGGTGCTCCTATGTTGGGTGCATATATATTTACAATTGTTATATCTTCTTGGATTGTTCCCTTGATTGTTATGTAGTGTCCTTCCTTGTCTCTTGTAACAGCCTTTATTTTAAAGTCTATTTTGTCTGATATGAGTATTGCTACTCCAGCTTTCTGTTGATTTCCATTTGTGTGGAATACCTTTCTCCATCCCCTCACTTTCAGTCTGTATGTGTCCCTGGGTCTGAAGTGTGTCTGAAGTGGGTCTCTTGTAGACAGCATATATATGGGTCTTGTTTTCGTATCCATTTGGCCAGTCTGTGTCTTTTGGTTGAAGCATTTAATCCAATTACATTTATGGTTATTATCAATATGTGTATTCCTATTGCCATTTTCTTAATTGTTTTGGGTTTGTTTATGTAGGTCTTTTTTCTTCCCTTCCTTTTTTCTTCTCTTGTGGTTTGATGACCATATTAGTGTTGTATTTGGGTAGGTTTTTCTTCTTTGTGTGTTTATCTATTGTAGTTTTTTGGTTTGCATTTCCCATGAGGTTTTGATAAAACAGTCTATATATATACAAGGTTGTTTTAAGTTGCTGGTCTCTTAATTTCAAATGCAATTCTGATTTCCTGCATTTTGTACTCTCCTCACGGTTGCTGGTTTTGATATCATGTTTGCTTATGAATTCCTGCTTTTACTGTATGTTTGTCTTTACCAGTGAGCTTTCCTATTTGTGATTTTCTTGTTTCTAGTTTTGGCCTCTTGGGAAAGAGTTGTTCAGAAGGAGAAGAAAAGGAAGGAGCTGGCCAGTCTCTTACTGATTTGGTCCCTAATCTGTTCATCAGAATTCAAAAACCAGGATTTGTGAAGGAGACCGAAAATGAGCAGAGTTTTTCCCACACCACTGCTCTCACTTTTTTTTTTTTTTGGAGTGTAGTTGATTTACAGTGTTGTGTTAGTTTCAGGTATGCAGCATAGTGAATTAGTTATACATATATGTATATGTCCACTCATTTTTAGATTCTTTTTCCATATAGGCCATTACAGAGTACTGAGTAGAGTTCCCTGTGCTATACAGTATGTTCTTATTAGTTATCTATTTTATATATAGTAGTGTGTATTTGTCAATCCCAGTCTCCCAATTTATCCCTCCACCTCCCTTATCCCCTGGTAACCATAAGTTTGTTTTCTACATCTGTGACTCTACTAGTGTTTTGTAAATAAGTTCATTTGTACCCTTTTTTAGATCCACATATAAGCAATATCATATGATATTTGTCTTTCTGTGTCTGACTTATGTCACTCAGTATGACAGTCTCTAGGTCCATCCACATTGCTGCACATGGCATTATTTTGTTCTTTTTTATGGCTGAGTAATATTCCATTGTATATATATACCACATTTTCTTTATCCATTCCTCTGTTGATGGACATTTAGGTTGCTTCCATGTCGTGGCTATTGTAAATAGTGCTGCAGTGAACATTGGGGTGCCTGTATCTTTTCGAATTCTGTTTTTCTCCATGTATATGCCTAGGAGTGGGATTGCTGGGTCATATGGTAGTTCTACTTTTAGTTCTTTAAGGGACCTCCATATTGTTCTCAATAGTGGCTGTACCAATTTACATTCCCACCATCAGTGTAGTAGGGTTCCCTTTACTCCACACCCTCTCCAGCACTTATTGTTTGTAAATTTTTTGACGATGGCCATTCTGACAGGTGTGACTGATAGCTCATTGTAGTTTTAATTTGCATTTCTCTAATAATTAGTGATGTCAAGCATCATTTCATGTGCTTTTTGGCCATCTGTATGTCATCTTTCAAGAAATGTCACTGTTGAACTGAAATGTGTTTTGTTCCTTAGTTCTTGGTTTTAAGGACTATTTCCTAAATTTTTTGTTTTGTTTTGTTTTTCCAAAGTTCCACCTGCTATCTTAATATCAGTTCAAGCTTTTCATTTTCTTTAATTTAGAGAATTAAACAGTTGATTTTTTGGTTTGCTTTGCTTTTTGCTTTTGTTATTCTGATACGAATCACTGAAACTTCAGGATTAAGTGTGATTTTAATGAAGACAAATTAAAATGCAGATAGTATATGTATTTTAAAACTTATTTCTAGGGAAGCACCTATCTTAAATTGAATACATGGTGAATTTCTTACACATTGAAGAGACTGATAGGCAGTATGTTTGAAGATGTCCAGTAAACCCACTGAATGTACCATTTTAGACTATGTTACAAACTACATTTTAGATTTACTGGTTTTTATGAAGAGTGTGAGCATAAACAGTTCTTTATACCAATGAAGGAGAAATAAACTTTCCTGAAGTTATTTACCACTGCAATTCAGAAAAGTCCTGTACAAGAGGATAAATCCTAAAAATAATATTCTCATTCCAGCAGGACCCAATGTGGGACATCAAGAAATTAATAACTTTTGTTCTAAGAACACATGGTATGAATAATGAGAGAAATAAACAAGAAAGCTAGTAATACACACACCTCCTGGGGACATGAAAAGGGTTTGCCAAAGCCAAGACTTAGCCTGCCAATAATGAAAGGAAACAACTGTGTTGAAAAACAGTAAGAAGAATCAGAGAGGAAAAGGAATTTCCTGGGGTTTAGGCTATGTTCTAATGGCATTTTACTCTGCTGTTGCCAAGACCAGTTGTACATAGATAGTGTAGGTGAATGCTCATGGCTTGATAGGAGTCACAGAGAGTCCCCATTCAAGTTCTTTCCCTTCAATCAATTTCTCTCACACCCGAAGAGCCATGTTTAGAAATACGGTATGCCTCTATAAGGAATTAGTGATGGGTAGAGAATACAAATACCTCTTGGGAAGGTAGTTTACTGTTTTTCTTCATTAGCAGCCTAATTTTAGGTTAATGGTATTACCCTGTAAGAGCATGCATAAGGAGCTAAAGCAAAGCAATTCAGAGCATTGCCTGAAAGTCTAGAATCTGGAGGTTAAAATAAATAAATAATTTTTTAAAATAAATAAATACACAGTCCTAGTCAGCCAGGGAAACACCAAGAGTGTAGGATATTACACAGGAGGGAAAGGATTAGGAAAAATAATCCTGAAGGAGAAGAGGACACTGAAAAAGAAGAGATCGTTGAAAAAAATTACATTAAAAAAAAATCTTCCTGTGGTACATGCTGAAAATAACAGGACTAGAGCTCATCAAAATTTGTAATCTGAACAGTTTTTCCTGTGCTAACACTCACAGTGGTTCTAAACCAAAGCTGTGACTACAAAAGAAGAAGGAAAAAAAATGTTGATGAGATTTAGAAATCTAAAAAATAGAATTTATCATAAAATTTTACTGGATCTGTTTATTTTTTTAGTTATTCCAGAAAGAGTCCCTTCTCTTTATGTCCTGCTAAATTAATTTGAACAATGGTATTAAACATTTCTGTTGTACAAACATGCTGTACAGCTTCATGAGCACAGCAATTCAGAACACACACTTGACTGATAGCTATGGCAAGTACACTAGCACTTGTGACGCCTATTTCTAGCATCTCAAATCACTCCTGAAAATCATAAGCTCAAGGAATCTATCATATAGTTTCATAATACAGATTGAAAATTGATTTGCTTCCATGATCTTTGTGAAAGGGATGACTTTATAATTGTCTTTAAGTCCATCAGAAGTAAATGAATATTTTGTGCCCATGTTAACTGAAAAGAAGAAAATGGTCTTTACAACAGTGATGTGAACTATAGGAAGAAGTTACAAAATTTACATCCTCAAAGAACTTTGAGAGAACAGATTAGATCAGTAGTTCTCAACAGAGGTCAATTTTGTCCCCTCCCCAGGATATTTGGCAGTGTCTGGAGACATTTTTGGTTGTCACAGCTGTGGAAGGGTGGAATCCAGTGAGTAAAGGCCAGTGATGCTGCTAAATATCCTACATTTCACAGGAAAACCCCATAAAAAAAATTGTCCAGCCCAAAATGTCAGTAGTGCCAAAGCTGAGAAACCCAAGAAGTTCCTTACAGCCTTAGGACTCTTAAAAAATCCCATCTGATTATAATCAGTTCAAGGAGACATGATCAGGGTATCTCAAAGATGAATGAATTCTTTCATGCCACTAGACTGTTTCAAAATATTATAAGTAGGTCATTGATTCAGTGTGCTAAATAACTGAATCAAGTTAATCCTAAGTGCATTTTGGAGAATATGGAGAATATCTTAATCATTGGGCAATTCTGGTACAGAAATGTACTTTCTTTGAAAAGGAATACCTAAATTTTAGAAGAAAGTTTCCTGAATAATTGTCAGAAGAGAAAAGAAATAGAATAAAAAACCAGACTTCATTTTTTTACACTGAATTCCCACACAGACCCAAAGAAAATATCTATGTTAACATGAGGTTCAAATAAATAACTGTTGGTATTTTTTCCTAACCACAAATATCTTCAAATAACTTAGTCTCCTATGTGTGTTATTCATGTTTTTCTAAAACTTTAGAGCCATAGCCTATTATATTTTTTACCATGCATAATAACAGATAATTTCTATTCATTGATTTTTAAAAAAAAAAATTAGGAGTAATTGAATATAAAATTCCAGGGAGCATTTGATATGCCTTACAACCTGTGCCTTCAAGAAACTCTGTTTGTGAGTCAGAATGACTTGAGAGCTATCCAAGTACTGGGTTGTGATTTTTTTCCTCATTCCAGTGCCAACTTAGATCTTAAAGAATTACCTAGGGTTAATGAGAAAGAATTCTGAAGACTGTCACTACTAATACTAGTCCCTGGTAGAAATGCACAATAAATTTATTGACTGCCTGGTGGGAAGGGATAAGAGCAGAATAGATTTCTTGAAATAGTCTGTTGCTTGATTGTTTTGAGGGAATTATATTTGGATACTCTATTATGAGGAAGTGAGATAAATTGTTTATTTTCTGAATTTTTTAGCTAAGAATGAAACCTTGGCACTGCCTGCTGAATCTAAAACACCAGAGATAGAAAAAATCCCAGCACAGCCCGTAACAGGTAATGAGATCCCTACGTTATTAACTTTGAGAAAATAAATAATGTATTTTCAAGTAGTAACTGATTGACAAGCCTGTATTTTTTTTTCAGTGAAGAGCCAGTAGGAAATTCATTTTGATCATAAGCACACAACAGTAGGAGATTCTGGGTCTTTAATGTTTGGAAAAACAGCAGATGCAAATGAACCATTGAATTCTATAACTGATATGTAATATGGAAGATGTATTTTTCACTTTAAGTGAAAGTTGTTACTGCAACATTCTGAAATATTTTTATACTAAGATGTAACACCATGGTTTGGGTGCTTTCCTTTTATAAGAAGACACGAGAGCATTTTTTCATTTCTTCACTTTCACAAGTGATTGGTTTAGCAAAATGCCATTATCCCTCATAAATCCATAGTTTAATATCTATGAAAATACCTTGGAATCATTTAGTAACAATGTCTCTTGAAGATTAACAATGCTCATGTAGAAAATACCTAATAGTTCAGTAAAAATCCTTTAAAGAATAAATGCAGTACGCATTTTCCCCAGTTTATCAACCATTACTAACAAACATTCAGCACGTCTTATGTGAATGAACTGCCCAAGTCCAGCCCACTGGGGACATGTTATTCTCTGAACTACAGAGTTTTTGCCAGAGCAATACCACTTCATCCAGAGCTCTGTGAAACAAATATCTGGCAAGAATTCCTCCAAATCTACATTTAGCAAAGTAACTCCAATCTAAAGTGAATTTCTTAACCCATAAAATTGCCATAAATTGAAATATCAGTGATATTTACCTTGTACTAAACTCTTGGACTCCTAACTAGTCCAGAGAAAATAAAAATTGGTGGGGAAATAAAATGGCTTGATTTCAAGAAACCTATTCAAGTAGAAATATTTCTGACAGAGTAAGAAGTACTTGGTCCTACCTAAAGGTGAGAAATGGACCTTCCATCCCCCACCTTCATGGGAGTTGGAGCAAGGGTAGACTCTGATGCTGGAATAAGCTATTTGAATGAAATTCCTAGGTAGTTTTCTGATTTCAATATAATTAGCCAATACCAAGAAAAGCATTCCCAACTACACTTCTTCTCTTGGCATAGTATCTGGTGGGAGAGTCAACAGAGTTCTTAGCTCTCTGCCAAACCTTCCTCAGGATTTTCCACTTCAGAAACACTTAGGCAAACACCATAATTCATTATTCAGTGTCACTGTGTTTATTTCATATCCTTACCCTACAAAATTCTGGAATTGTCTAGCTCACAATTCATTCCAAATCTCAGTGATCCTGGTTCTTATTCCTCAAAAACTATTTACCTGAAGGTCATCTTTACCTTTGATCTAGCACTTGAAACAACCCTGTGACTGAGCATTTGAATCCTCATAATTTCAGCCCAGTTCCAAGCTTTGCATGTTGACTACAGTTTGGAAGAGAGAAGTCTTTAAAATGTAATAGTTCTAAATAAATCTTTTTGACCTGGGTCATTATGTTATCTGCCCATTTATTAACTTGTTTAATAAATATTTATCATGTGCTTGCTTACTATATCGCAGACTTTGTGCTAAGAAAAAAGGGCAGACCCAAGAAAAAAGGGCAGACCCAAAATTATGATTAAACTGATAAATGCTTCCATGGGGGTCAATTCCACGTGCTTTTTGGAACACATGGAAAGTGGACAAACCCAGAAAGGAAGGGTTGGGAGGAGGTGTCAGTTCAGACACAAGCCAGGGAGCCCTTAACATAATTAACTTGAAAAGAATTAGTCCGTATAAGTGTCAGTTCTAATTCTAAAAGGCAACAAAAGTGCCTTATGGTCTTGAGTTGTTTCATCATTTATCTTAATTTGTAAAGTCATCTTTTTTACCTTCCAGTGACTCCTGAATCAGTTCCAAGAACCACTAAACCCACTGTGTCTAGTGCGTTAGACATTTCAGAAACAATACCGGGTAATTCTAAGAACTTTTTTTCTTAAAAAAAAAAAAAAAAAAGACCCAACCGTCATACAAAAGTAACCCCAATGCCTTGGCTTCCCATCCTCCCCACTTTCTTTCCTACCTTACTGGCAGTAGTTCATCTTCTGTTTCTCAGACCAATTCCATTAAAGTGTTAACGACATACCTTGATCCTGATGACTAATATTCTAGGCAGCTCTGGTTGCTATATGCTAACTGTACACCCTTTTTACCAGTCTCTTGGGAGGTATAGAAAAACAATGCCAACCTTTTAACCTACAAAGCTTGGAGGAGTGAGAGTCTTGACTATGTCTGTGCTTTCCATTTCAGTTGGCTTTTCCAAGTCTTGTGTGTACTAAACTTAAGGAGAATCCCCCGAAGTGACATGCCTTTTACTAAGAATTTCATGTCATGCAAGTTAGCTGCTTCTTGGCCCAAGAGAATCTAACCTGCTTTATTCTCTTCTCCAAAAAAAAAAAAGAGCAGCATGTACGTATTTTGTTCTGTACTTGTGATGTTGATCTTCCATGCCACACCATGGCCATTTGAATGTATACCTTCAAATTATAACTATGTAAAACTTTTTCCAGGGAAAGCCAGCTATTTCTATGAAAGGCATCAGCTGCCCAGTGCACCCTCTGTTATGAGCATGCCTCACATGACATGGTTAAGCCACAACGTCAAATCCCGACTCAGGGAGTTTCTAACTGAATTCTTCTTTATTGCAGTTCTTAGGGGAAGGACCCCCCGAAACACCGCAAACTATTTTAATACCTAGGTTTGAATTGCCACTGAGCACTCTAGGTAAAAATTATTAAACACTGCAGCTTATTATTACCTTGGAGATATTATGCATGCTTGAAAGAAGTCCTTAGGCTAATTCATTCAAATTTATCTCCTCACAGAAAAAAAGGGACACATGGCTTATAGAACAGTAAACTCTCCAATACCAAGCCCTTAAATGTTATAAATTCTTTATTTTATAATCTAGGATCCTAAAGAGTCTTTCTCTATGACAAATCCTTTGGTAATTTTTCTTGGGGGTAGTCATATTTTGATATTATATTTGATTCTTTTAATTCAACATTATTGTGTCACTGAATAAATTATTTTCTATATTTTTCCTAAATATCTTTTTACTCAACTGTTTCTCTTGAAAGAGAAGATATATTTATGATATTTCTGCAGACTGCTTCTTAGAATCCTTAGAATTTACCTGCAATATCAAAAAAGTTGTTGGGGGAGCTTAAATATAAAGTCACATAGTTACTGAAATTCTATTTTTAAAAACTATTGGACAGACATTTTCTAGTTCATATGTGTTTGGTGCTTGACTTGAGTTTAAACTTAATATATCTGGGAACACATACGCAGAGCTGAAGAAATTAGGACACTAGTTTAATAAGTGTGAAAGAAAGAACCCAAACTCCTCAAATGCAGTGGCTTTATTATACAAAATAGAAAAAGAAGCTGTCTTATATTATCCATCATTGAAACACAGGAGTAAGAAATATATACTAGTAACAGTCCCTTACCTTACCTGAGTAATTTGCATTTGTGTGTTTGTTTTTGAAGCTTGAGATTTTAAAAACCTTTTCTCTTACTCACACTTCAAGCCATAACATTTCTTGTGTGTTTCATTGCAGCTCCGAAAAGCCTTCCAGAATTTCCTCAGGCAAAAACACCCTTCCCTTTTGAGAAACCTGGGGGCACCTTGGGTAATAACAGCACCTTAAATCTGGTGTTACGACGTGGGTGGTGATTGCTTAATTCTGTAGGACACGTTTACTGGATCTTATCTACGCAAACCTCAATGAACTGCTGAATTCAGTCAACTCAGACAAACAAGTGGTTGATTGGTTTAAAAAAAAAAAAAGCCAAAAACAACTATTTCTCTGATTGGATTTTCTACAAATTCAGTAACAATTATCAATCTATTAATTCCATATATAGCCCATTTAGTTAGTTTTCCGTCCTCAAAAAAGTGAGAGTATGACACCAAACTCTAGTCTCCTTCTAGTCTCTACTCAAATGCTCTCTGAATGGGTGTATATTGATTTCTTCTTCATATGTGATAATGTTTAATTGGATCAGTATGTGTTTTTTATTTCAGGCTACTGGTAGCCACTTAACCACACCAGCAACCTATTTCTGTCTCTTTATCCTCTCAAAAAAATTCTCAGTGAATTCCATTTCTTTTTTGCTGTAGCTTCAAGTCAAAAGCCATGGATTGTGCCTACACGTAAAATATCTGAAGATTCCAAAATTCTGCTGCCTCAAACTGGTAATTGCATTCTTTTTTTAAAAAATAGATTGGAGCAACAGTATGGAATAACTTCTCGTTTTTATTTTTATAGGTTGTTTAGTTGATTATCCATATACTTTGTAGTAAATGGTAAAGTTATAATCCATTCTTGATGCTTAGATGAATTTCATTTTTTTCAATACAAAAGCAAAATGCTTTTGCATTTGTTTTAAAGATCTGTGTTTTAATGTCTGGATATACAGTTAGAAGTCTGGCTAGAAGGTGAACTGTGAATTAGCTTATTGAATTTCTAGAGATCTCTTTAGTGACATGAGAGCAGTAACAAAAATAAGAATCCCATCGTGATCTGATTTAAGAGTATGAATTTAATATTTCCCTTGCAGTTAGATATTTGCCTCTCTTTCAGTAAAATATCTAATGAACATTTGAGAGTTTACTTTGTGCAAGATATTATTACTGAAATAATAAAATATGTAAACATAAAATATGTCCTAAAATATGTAAACATATTGTGATATAGAGGAAAGACCACAGGTCTTGGCACTAATACTGGAACTTGGTTCCAGTTCTGGCTTTACTACCAACCACATATTTTAGCTATTTTTCTCTACTTTCCTGGATCCTGGTTTGCTCTTTTGTAAACTATAGCAATTGGTTTTTTCTCCCGAGAATTCTTGTGTTCCAACACTAAAATTGATTGAGTGAAATAGCTTCCTTTTTAAAAAATAGATTTTTCTCAATTAAAGAGTTTTTGCGTTTACGTCTTTTCTTTGATGTCTAGTGGTCAACTAAAGAAAATATTCAGCATGTGAGAATCATAAGAAAACCTCAAAAACCATTTTGTGTCATTACTTCTATGATTTCTGTTTTACTTATTTGTATTTTAATTTTGTGAACCTTCTAGTGGTGATTTTTTTGAGTACATATAATTAGTATATAATGTAGTTAGAAGTTCATGTAATGATGTTAAACACACCCCCATTCGGTGGTATCCTCCAGAAAGGAGTCCAGCACAGGATTGGTTTGAGAAAGGATGAGAATGAGCCTACAGACACATAGATCTTAGTCAAATGATCCTTTCTCTGGTGAGTGTAATTGATTCAGATCTTAGCAAAAGATACAAGGATGGCATCAAATGAAGTAAGCATGTCTGTTACGGTCCTCCCTAGTTTACTCACGTGGGAAAACACTTATAAGTTGGTTATAGTTGTCAGCCAATACAGAGAAGCCTTAAATTAGGTCTTTCTAAGCCTTGATTCCCCATGTCACTGACCCTGAAATTCTAGTGCCATTACTCAATGTGGGTGCAAGAACACCTTCAGAATTCAGGTCACCTGAGTCTAAAATCCAGGCTCTGGGTGGACTTTCATACTGAGCCTCTAGTTCTGTTAACACAGAGGCACAGCTGCACTGCAGACTGTGGAACAATGCTAGTCTGTGGGCGTGTGTGATGGTTTATCTGCTGCACTGTGGCCCAGCTGGCCTGACCCCCACGCCCTTTACAAGTATCACATCTTCCAAACCAAAGACTGTTGGGGCCCACTGAGTTAGTAGAACACTCAGGTCCCTTTTATCTCTCAACTTCTGGGCTGTAAACACAGGGCATGTAAGGTCTTCCTGGTTTCTCTTGAGCAGCCTCTAGATTTTTGGTGTTTATGATTATTTAAGAGCAAACTGACCAAAACCTCCAGGAAACCACTTATGAAATTTCAATGCCTAGGATATGAATTATATATAAGCCTGAATTGAAGCAAGCTTTGGGGGGGGGGGTAGGGAAAATACGTTTGCAGGTGAATGTTGTAGAGTTACAAAGAGACAAAGATAGATGAGATTGGAATTCCCAGTAAAAGAAAGGTTCCTTTTGCCTTAATTACAGAAAAGGAGTATTCTGGTTTTGCCCGGTGGAGTATGAATAGTTGCTAATGCCGCAGGAAGCAGTTTCATTATTCAGCTGCTTCCCTCCTGCTAGGGCCACCTTAGGCTGCCAGAGAACTTCCAAAAACTGTCGACTGCCAGCTGTCTGTAGATGAAGTGTGTGGGCCTGTCATGGGCTGTAACAGTTCGGTCGGTATGATTGCAGGCATACGCATAAGCCACAGAAACTTCCTAGCCAGCCCTTACAACACTGAATTGTTATGACTGGGCTACTTGGTATGATGTTTGGAGAGAGAGCATTGGCATCACCAGGGAGCTTGTTAGAAAGGCAGAATCTTGGGCTCTACTTCAAATCTGTTGAATCAGGATCTGCTTTTTAACAAGATCTCCAGGTGATTTGTGTGAGTATTAAAGTTTAAGAAGCACTGCCTTAACACTGTAGTCTGTAATACTTCACATGGTACAGATAAGAAGCATCGAATGTGGTCAGTTACAGGACAGGAGGCCTGAAATCAATGTAAAATTGGTTTCTTAAAGTGGGCGATTAAGTATTTCTTGTTTCTGCTAATATTTTTAACACTCCCATCTACCTCTTGTATAAATATTCTGTGGCATCTTCCTAACGTGTTAAATTTCAAATTAAAATTCATCAAATGTGTTACTTGTGATTTAAAGAGTTGGTATATTCACACAACGCTTTTATTCATTTCACCCTTTGGTTCTCAATTGACTTTGTGTGAACTTACACAGGCACTAAGTTTCTGTTTCCTATTTAGTTTCAACATATATGATCATTGTATTTTCCAGTTACTCACATGGCTTCCTAATGCAATTATTTGAGAATTAAGGAGAGAGAGAGGCAGAGATAGTACTTGAATGCCAGTCCATAAAATCATTGGTCTCATTTTTAGTTGTTACATCTTTTGAAGAAATGATATATTTCAGCTGGTATTGATGACATCATTATAGCGAAATGAACATATTTTGTTTTCTCTCTTGGCATGCAATGCATCTGTATTTACTATGTCAATTACCTTCAGCCAAAGACCACCAGGAACACACCTGTATTTGAACAGAGTTAGGTTTATTTACTTTTTGTAACAATGGAGAATGCAGACCATGAGGAACTGTGGATCTGTTAGTAAGAGGATGTTATGGGATTTAGTCTTGTGTTAGGTGATCCTGGGGAGTGTTTAAGGAAGTGAAACTTTGCTCTGAATTGGATGCTGTCTGAAAATAGGAATAATTTGTGACAGAATATCTTAAGAATTCTTAACTAGAAGGCAAGAAAAGAAGAGTGAGACTAAAGCTGTGACTGGTAAAGATATTAGCCAGAATATGAGGACAGTAATTTTTGTGTTCATGCGTTTGTGTCCCACACAGTTACAGAATGGTCTTGTTTTTGTCTTGGTCCATCTTTGTCACCAAGTGAACTTGTCTGATGTTGATGTTCTTTTCAATTGTCGATGTTCCGTAGGTGAACACAACAGCCTAGCTGCGAGTGCCTGACCAGCACCTGGATGCCAGGGGCTGCTTGTTTCTTTATCAACCATTAAACGTGGTTTATCAGTACCTTTTGTAAAACTCATTTTCCTTCAACGTTTACTGGATTTGTTTTCCACATTTACTTCATACTCTGTATCAAATAATCAGAATGCATGCTCTTAAAAAGATTTCTGTATTACTTTTGTCAATAAAAAGTTATATGGAAATTCTAACTTGCATGTCGAATATTGAAATCATTTCAGTAGTTGATGGCAAGAGTGGGATGGAGTATTTGGAATTTGGGGTGTCCTAGGAAATCTGAGAAGTGCAGTCATCAAACATACTCTTCCCTACATTTAGTCTATTGGCCCCAATCCTTCATTAGGGCTGCATTTTGTGATCTCATTATTTGGAATTGTATTTCGTTTAAACCTTCTCTAAAGTATGTTCAAGTGGGATTGACTGATTTTGCTTTCCTTAGCAAATCCACCTTTTCTTAAAGGACAGAAAGGAAATTATAAAAATATGCTCTTTAACTATATGCCAGAATGTAAACTTATTTATAAATTCTAAATTAAAAGAAAGTTGGCCATATTTTAGAAATACTTAAGTGCTTATAACAATCATTCAGAAAAGTCCATCTTTCTGGTGATGCAATAGAATTGGTCTTATGTTCTACTGGAAGGTAGCCAGTAGAACATGGTTGGAGAAGGAGGATAGAAATCAATGTTCTGTTTCTGGCTTGCTAATGCTACCAGTGTTAAGCGTCCTTAATTTACTTGGTCATCCCCTTAAAAGACCATCATTTAGTACCAGGAGGGATTTGAACCTTAATCAAATAAAAAAAAATGGTTTCTTCATATAACCCTAGATGATACAGTGTGCTTATTTGCATCCTTAGAAAACTCTCCAGCCTGTTCTTCCCCTAGCATGCCCAGACAAACTGACTTTTCTCTCTAATTGTACAGTAACTTATTACTAAGATGACAGTTCCTTCTGGCATAATTATTTCCCCTTGAGCAATAAACAGTTATCTTTAGAGACTTCCCTTGACAGAACTGAGGATGGCCTGCCTCAGTCTTTTCATTAGAATCCACTTTGGGAGCTCCCTTTAGGAGTTCATTACTAATTATTTTCAGTGTTTCATTCTTTCAGTGCTTTGTAGAACTTTAGTAAATTGCTATATGCACTTAAGCTCTATAAATTATTTAAAGCCTTGAAAGCTGAAGTGATCAGCATGCCTGAGGAGTGGTATACTGGTTGGAAAGTTTCGGCCACAAGTGGTTTGCTCACAGTGGTTGAAAAGAGGTTGAACTCTGCATTTGGACCTTATTGTCTTCCTATGAGGTGTTGATTAGCATAGATCTGGCCCACCAGACTGAATTAAGCCCTAGAGAGGAGAAAAAATAGGAATAAATGGTGGCGTGGATGCTTTGAGATCAGGAAAATAGAATTTAAGTATACAGATGGTTTGCGGATTTGCAGTGGCCTCTTAGAGATTTACAGCTGCAGCCTTTGGTTTTGCTTCATGAGCATTTTCTTGCAGGCAATATATTCACAAATTTCAAGGCCAACCGGAAAGGTATTTTATTTTTCCATGATATGAAGAGAGCTTTATGTACTTATTTAAATGGTACTGAGAACTCTGTGTGTGGTGTTTATAACTGCTTTTCTCATCCAGCTACTTATTGATGGTCCTGTTGTATTTTCCCCTTGTGTCTTTATATGTGTGTTTAGGATTCTATTTCCATGGCAGGGTATGGCCACGCAAGCATATGGCAGGTAATTGTGTAGTAGAGGGAGAGATTTGTGTGCACGCATATGTGTGTTATAAAATAATTAAAGGATCTGTTCATTTATTCTCATCTATCCTTACTAAGAGCATAAACTACCCAACTGTCAAACTCATTGTTATTTGTTCATTGTAACGGAAATCTAGCCGATTATTAATTCCACTGAGTCTTCCCATGTACAAGGCTCTGGGGTAAACCTTGAAGACCATAAAGAGCATGACAGGCACAGTTTCTATCCTAATGAGGTCACGAGGTCTTTCATCTAAGAATTTAAAAAGGAGTCTTTATACATATGCAGTGGAATATTATTCACCGTAAAAAAAAAAAGATGGAATAATGCCATTTGTAGCAACATAGATGAACCTAGAGATTATCATACTAAGTGAAGTAAGTCAGACAGGGAAAGACAAATATCATACGATACTACTTATATATGGACTCTAGAAAATGATACAAATGAATTTATTTACAAAACAGAAACGGACTCACAGACATAGAAAACAAACTTATGGTTAACAAAGGAGAAAGGGGGTGAGGAGGGATAAATTAGGAGTTTGGGATTAGCAGATATAAACTACTATATATAAAAGAGTTAGGGACTTCCCTGGTGGCACAGTGGTTGAGAGTCCGCCTGCCGATGCAGGGGACACGGGTTCGTGCCCTGGTCCAGGAAGGTCCCACATGCCGTGGAGCGGCTGGGCCCGTGAGCCATGGCCACTGAGCCTGCGCGTCCGGAGCCTGTGCTCTGCAACGGGAGAGGCCACAACAGTGAGAGGCCCGCGTACAGCAAAAAAAAAAAAAAAAAAAAAAAAAAGAGTTAAACAACAAGATCCTACTGTATAGCACAGGGAACTATATTCAATATCTTGTAATAAACTATAAGGGAGAGTGGGAGGGAGATGCAAGAGAGAGGAGATGTGGGAATATATGTATATGTATAGCTGATTCACTTTGTTATAAAGCAGAAACTAACTTCAATAAAAAAATAATAAATTTAGAAACAGTCCAACAAAAAAGTCTTTCACATAGTTATTAATATTCATGGAATTTGAATAAGATAAATTGATGAATTCTTGATCATTGTAAAGGCCTTGTCTGTGTGCCATCATATGTTTCCAGAGCAATATCAAAGTATTTTTATTATGGAATTTGCATCTAATCAGTTTTTTAAAAGTAAAAATAAAATGTACAGCCAACAAAACATAATTTAGCAATGTAGTTTTAGGAAGTTATAAGCAAATGAGAAAATTGTAGTGTGGCTTATTTCATATTATTTTTTTCTCTGAAAAATATAAAAATAAAATTTAGTTATCGTGATTATAAGCCATTACTGTTTTTTGAAAGAAACTAAAATTGCTTTTTATAGCCTTTGAATTGAACTGCCTATTTTACTAGCATTAGACTTCTCCTACAAATTTTAGTCCCATTTATATTCTGTGAATGCAAGATTAGAAAGAGTGCTTAATGACAAATGGCTGGAGAATGTCACCCACTAAAGTAAACATGGGTGACAGAAGATGTTTGCCTCTAAACAATAATGCATGATGGCATGTAGAGTCTAAAAAATAGAAGGGTTTACCCCTCTTAGCTATTTATCAATTTTATAGCTGGAGAAGCCCTTTAAAAACCAGGGATACCTAAGCATTTCCTGTGTTTCATTCTGGTATAGAAAGAAGTATATTTACAAGAGTTTTGTGGGGGTTTTTGTTTTTTGGGGTTTTTCTTAAATTTTATTTTTTTATACAGCAGTTTCTTATTAGTTATCCATTTTATACATATTGGTGTATATATGTCAATACCAATCTCCCAATTCATCACACCACCACACCTCCCCCCACCAGTTTCTCCCCTTGGTGTCCATACATTTGTTCTCTGCATCTGTGTCTCAATTTCTGCCCTGCAAACTGGTTCATCTGTACCATTTTTCTAGGTTCCACATATATGCGTTAATATACGATATTTGTTTTTCTCTTTCCAACTTACTTCACTCTGTATGACAGTCTAGGTCCATCCACGTCTCTACAAATGACCCAATTTCATTCCTTTTTATGGCTGAGTAATATTCCATTGTATATATGTACCACATCTTTTTCATCCATTCATCTGTCGATGGGCATTTAGGTTGCTTCCATGTCCTTGCTATTGTAAATAGAGCTGCAATGAACATTGGGGTGCATGTGTCTTTTTGAATTATGGTTTTCTCTGGGTATAAGTCCAGTAGTGGGATTGCTGGGTCATATGGTAATTCTATTTTTAGTTTTTTAAGAAACCTCCATACTGTTCTCCATAGTGGCTGTATCAATTTACATTCCCACTAACAGTGCAAGAGGGTTCCCTTTTCTCCACACCCTCTCCAGCATTTGTTGTTTGTAGATTTTCTGATGATGCCCATTCTAGCTGGTGTGGGGTGATACCTCATTGTAGTTTTGACTTGCATTTCTCTAGCAATTAGTGACATTGAGCAGCTTTTCATGTGCTTCTTGGCCATCTGTATGTCCTCTTTGGAGAAATGTCTATTTAGGTCTTCTGCCCATTTTTGGATTGGGTTATTTGTTTTTTTAATATTGAGCTGCATGAGCTGTTTATATATTTTGGAGATTAATCCTTTGTCTCTTGATTCGTTTGCAAATATTTTCTCCCATTCTGAGGGTTGTCTTTTCATCTTGTTTGTAGTTCCCTTTGCTGTGAAAAAGCTTTTAAGTTTCATTAGGTCCCATTTGTTTATTTTTGTTTTTATTTCCCTTGCTCTAGGAGGTGGATCAAAAAAGATCTTGCTGTGATTTATGTCAAAGAGTGTTCTTCCTATGTTTTCCTCTAAGAGTTTTATAGTGTCTGGTCTTACATTTAGGCCTCTAATCCATTTTGAGTTTATTTTTGTGTATGGTGTTAAGGAGTGTTCTAATTTCATTCTTTTACATGTAGCTGTCCAGTTCTCCCAGCACCACTTATTGAAGAGACTGTCTTTTCTCCATTGTATATCCTTGCCTCATTTGTCATAGATTAGTTGACCATAGGTGCATGGGTTTATCTCTGGGCTTTCTATCCTGTTCCATTGATCTATCTTTCTGTTTTTGTGCCAGTACCATACTGTCTTGATTACTGTAGCTTTGTAGTATAGTCTGAAGTTTAGGAGCCTGATTCCTTCAGCTCCATTTTTTTCCCTCAAGACTGCTTTGGCTGTTTGGGGTCTTTTGTGTTTCCATACAGATTGTGAATTTTTTTGTTCTAATTCTGTGGAAAATGCCATTGGTAGTTTGATAGGGATTGCATTGAATCTGTAGATTGCTTTGGGTAGTAGAATCATTTTCACAATATTGATTCTTCCAATCCAAGAACATGGTATATCTTTCCATCTGTTTGTATCAAGAGTTTTGTAAAGAAGTCAAGAGTGGTTGATTTTTGGAGAACTCTAATTTCCACCCTGTCTTATCCTCTGACATCCATTACTTCAGAGTCAAAAACTCTTGTTCAACCCATGAAATGAGGTAGTAGTGTGCTTCTCAGAGCTGCCCAAACAACATAAAACTTCCAGTGAGTGGTGTTTGTGTGTTTTTAGCACTCAGCTATCAGAAACTCCAGAAATAAAAATATCAGGGACCAAACCTGCTGGCAAACATGTGATTTTAATCTTAATTATATTTGAGAAAATGTTTGCAAGTAAGAGGTCCCTGACAGTTGGGAACTTTCAGATGTGAGTCACAATTGCCAGAGGATGATGGAAGGAGGGCTTCTTTCTCCAGTACAGTGTCTTCTGGGAATAACTTGAGGGAAGATGGAGGCCTGGCTTGGAACCTCCAGGATGGAAGGTCCTTGTTAATATGGAAAAGAAGTAGAAAGAGGGTGAATAAATATCATCTCTTGGAATAGAGTACAAGAATATAAGAAAGTTGGTCCAGTGTCACTAGATGGACGGGAAATGTGGGAGTTAGGATAACATATAGACAGTATGGTGTTTTTCAAAAGCAACAGTATAAAATATAAATAAGTCAGCTATTAATTCACAATTTCTTACCTAGTACAAGGGGTTTAAATACAAGTTGGTAAAGTTTTCCTGATTTGTCTCGTAGTTAGAGCGAGCTGACTTTGCTGGATCCATGATTTGAAATTGGCTTAAAGTGAACCTAAGATCAGCAGCTGCCAACATTTTTGTCCTTTGAAAGATGAGTCATTCTTATCTGACCCTTTAAAACTGTAGCTAGACTAAAGAAAGCTTTACATTGCAAGGTAATAAATTTACTCTTGGGATATCTGCATATTTTAACTCATAATATTCTTTCTTTTTTTGAAGATTTTGCAAAGCAGTAGATTCACCTTCACAAACTGAAATATATTTCCTGCCTCTTTTGTATGCAGTGCAATATAATTACCCTCTCTGCATATCAGACTGTGTCGCAGGCTCTGATCTTAGCTTCCCTACAGCTTCAACTAGCAATGGTTCAGTATCATTACACTGTCACTAAATTACAAGTAGCCCCAATGTGTAAATTTTCCCATGAGCTCCTGCCTTTATAGTTTATTTCTGTACAGCCGTTTTCAATGGGCAAGGGAAGTGACACCTGCCTCCTGCCTCCTGACAGTTCATGCTTCCTCTATACCTCTCATTACCATGGTGACGGCTCTTTGTACAGAAATGGGAACTTTCTAATTTTGATGCTGTTTTTGCTTGCAAATTCAACTCTTAAGTGAACGTGAAAATTATCCCTACATTAAAATCAAGCTGTATTGTTTAAGGTCACCCTACTTTTCTTTATGTAGAATATAAAACTTTAAACCCACCTAGATTATAGATGGGCTTTTGGCTCCATGGAGGAATGTAGAAAGCTGCCTCTAGGTAAAATGGCAGGAAGGATGGGACAAGAGGAAGGTGCTGGTCTTAACTCTGCCATTCCTGGCCCTGCTAATGGAATGGGAAATACGTCGAATTTGACAGTCCCAGTGCGTGACCACTAGCAAATGTCCTCTGCCCAGTGAATCTCAATTTTATCATCTAGAAAATGGAGAAACTACCCCATTGTCCATAACATGGGGCTAATGTCTACCTCACCTATTTCTCAGGGATGTTAAGAGAGTTAAATAAGTTGATATATGAGAAAACGCTGTGCAAACTATAAAGTGCTGTACAACCTGCAAAGTGCTGTGCAAACTGTAAAGTACTATCCAGACATCATGATGGTGACTTTTACTAAGTACAAAGACTAAGCTGTAGTCTCTGTGCAAATACCTCAGTGTGACTGCTGTTTCCTTCTTTGGAATTCTCAAATTGCCATCTGATTTCATTTATGTTTGTATTCTGAAGCTATTTGATTTACAGCTGGCACTACTTCCTTGTAAATAGCACTATGCTCACATCACCCTAGGGGTCAGTGTCAGGGCTCACTGCATAAAAGCCTTTAGTTCACGGCAAGAAGGACTAGAGGCAAGTCTTTTAGTGATTGCTTACACGTTGCTGACATGACCAGTAGCCCACAGCCAAAGCTCACTAACACCTACATGAAAATGTCCTCTTTCAGCCAGCATGAAAATATGTCATGAAATCTTTTAAAATTAAAATTAACATCTTCTTTTTTGTTTTACCTTTTCTTTTAAAAGCCACTTATGATGTTTTCTCAAGCCCTACAACATCAGATGAGCCTGAAATATCAGAGCCCCACACAGGTACACCCAGCCTCTCAATTCTTGTTTTTGGATGCCAGGTATTCTGACAATACTGCACCTAGTTCTCCCTTTCATTTTTGCCAAATGAAAAAGTGCGCTCTCTAGAGCTCCACAGGAGAGACATGGCAATCTGTGTCAGGGAGATGAATTCTACCCACCTCTCCCACTGAATGATTATTTCTTCACATCCATCAGTAAATAAACTCTGCCACATGTGGGAGATGCAGATAGATTAGGTTGCCACTGAGGCACAGTAGAATAATGGCCTATCTCTCTGTTGTTCAGAGTCATTCTAAAAAGCTTTTAGATTCTTAGTTTTCCCTGGTGTAGTGGTTCTCCAGTGGGGGTGATTTTGCTCCCTTCCTCCTGAGGAAACATTCGGCCATGGCTAGATATACTTTTGGTATCTGGGGAAGGTCTTACTGACATCTAGTTGGTAGAGGCCAGGGATGCTGCTAAACACCCTGCAATGCACAGGACAGCTCCCACACCAGAGTCATCCAGCCCTAAAGGGCAATAGTGCCAAGGTGAGAAATCCGTCTCTCGAACAATCATGTCGCTCATTTGTCTATAGAAGTTCAGTTGGGTCTAATGTTTGGCATTCACTTACTGATCCATCTACGGTGAGTTTAATTCAGTCCAATAGTTCCTTCTAGCAAGTATTTATTGAGCACTTACTAAACTAGGTACTGCAGGAGATTCAAAGTATATAATACTGGTCTCTGCCACACAAAGACATATGTCTGGTATTTGTGTGTGTGTGTGTGTAGCCTTATCTTAGCTCTATTGGTGCCATGATAAATAAAGGCAAATAATTTTAAATAGTAGCAGAAAATGTTAAGAAATGAAATAGAATGCTAAGAGTAGATTCAGCTAGCAGTTTAAGAAACAGAGGGAAGGAACCAGAAAAACCAGTTGAAAACAGTTCAATATATGAAACATTGTTTTATCATGGTTTAACATTTGAAGTTTGCATGTTTTTAAAAATGAGGTCATCTTCAACTCCTAATGAATCACTAGTTTTCAAATGTTGGTCAGCAATCTCTCAAGTGTTCTTGATATTTTTCCCCATTTGAGGCATAATTTATTACTCTGGAATTTGTATTTTATTCCTGGGGCCTTCTACTGCTTTTAAAAATGTTGACATTTATTCCAACAGCAACAAGCGATCCATTTCTGGATTCTGTCCCATCTAAAACTTCTAGAACTCTTGAACAGCCAAGGGCAACACTGGGTAATGTTTTTAACAGAAAAATTGTGCTTTGTTTTCCATCGAAAGAAAATCCATGTAAATGCCTTTCTTCCAAATGACCATTTAATTCCATCACATCTAATCATTTATTTCTTTCCTATTTCTGAATATAATATATATTTTTTCCTGTAATGCAGGCATCTTATGTTCCATTTTGGGCTCTCTCTCTCTTTTTTCTTTTTAAACCGTAATAGATGATATTTTTTCCATCCTTAAAGGAATGAAAAGCTTTGAAAACTGCATGGACATCTTCATCATCCATACCCTCCCATCTCGTGTGTTTGTGGCCTGTATCACCTCTCTTCCATGCATTGAGTCTGCCTCGAGTCAGCTACTGAACACTCTCATTCTGACCTTTTCTCCACTTTAAATTATCATTTCATCCACCAGCTTTCAAGACAACATTCATGCATTTTTCATCCTTCATCATGTCCTTGTAGCATGTGCTTTGTAACACCATCTAAAAGCATGCTGAAACTCTTAAGATACCTCATTTTAACTGGAATTATTTGGTGGGATGGGGTGTTTGTGTTTTCAGCTCCGAGTGAAACACCATTCGTTCCTCAAAAACTGGAAATCTTTACCAGTCCTGAAATGCAACCTACAACACCTGGTAACTAATGACATTCGTATAGTTGTGTACTTTGAAAGAATGGATAAAGTGACAAAAAGAATCAGTCATGTGTTGGCCTTTTCAGAATATTTTCAGTAGTAAACATTTCCCTTCATTCTCTACCATGAAATTCTTCAAAGAACTGGGGTATCTGTCCTACTTAGCCTTGTGATAATCCTTGAAGAATTTTCATAATCTTGGTGTCTCTGTATTTTTTTAATTGAGGTAAAATTAATATATAACATTATATTAGTTGCAGGTGTATGACATAAAAATTTAGTCTTTGCATACATTATTTTGAAGTATTATTCCCTTTCTTCTTGTTATTCCCTATACTTCTTTCAAATTTGCCACTGGAAAATAACAGCAAAATTATAGATAATAATTATTTTAAAATACATTCCCTTCAGTTAGCATATTTAGATACCACTTGGTCAGACTGTTTTTCTCCAAGTAGCCTAAGTATAAGGAGCATCAAGTAGGCTCTGCAATCCTGGATATGATAAAGAAAGATGAATAAAAGAGTAAAACACATATACTCTATAATAGAAAATTATTGGAATAATGAAGTTCATTAACTCCTGGTGAGGTTAGTAGTGAGATATAGAATTAAAGAAGTTCTGAACCTTCCATTCTCTAAATCTCAAATATTTATGCTTCTCCCGTGCTGTTCAGTAAATCACCTTTTGAGTTCTTAACTGTACCTTGTGTTCTTAAATCCCACAAGGGTCCTCCCTTTCCAGTACAGTTAAGTGAACAATGTACCTTCAATTCTCATATAGAATTTAATTTCTTTTGACTCAATCAACACTTATTGAGCACCTACTGTGTATAAAACACAGTGCTGGGCATTCTAGGGATACAAAGAAATAAAAAGCAGTTCTTGCCCTCAGGAAGTTTACAAGTTTACAGTTACAACCTGACTGACCCCTGGGAAATACCATTTATCAAAGCTATATTAAATCTTCTTTCAGCTCCCCTGCAAACTACATCTGTCCCTTCTACACCTAAACGACGCTTCAGGCCCAAAACACCAAGAACTAAACCTGGTAAATAACTGTCTCTTTAACCTTTCAGGATATTTAATTCCAAATAGATAATGTCCATCTACTTACAAAAAGAAACGATTCTATAGATTAAACATTCTCTGTAAAATTTGGAATTGACTGAAGATGAATAAGTAATATAAAATAACAAGGATCAAACATTTTCAATAAGATCTTATTGAAAATTATGTGAATGATGTTCTTTTTTTCTGGGAAATACTCTTCTTTAATCAAAGTAATACATAAAGATTTTTTTTTAAAGTACTACAAGGCCTAGATTGAACAAGAGGAGTCCACTGCCCTACCCTATTCTACGCTTGAGACCCATTCTCCAGTTCTTTAGCATGTTTCTTTCGTATTTACCTCCACATTTCTAAGTAATATGCTGCTGTTTCTTGTTAGATCAATTTTAGTGAATGATGTTCTTGCATGCAAATTTTGGTATAAACATAGAAACAATTCCTGCTGTCACAGTGATATATACTGTAATTTATTTTCCTGGCATGCATCTGAGTTTAAGTGTTATTAGGCAGACAGTTCCTGTTTTCGTTGCCTACTACTATGTTTTCAGTTTTGCACTAGGGCGATGGCTGAGATGCAGAGGACATGACTCTGGCTTTCCAATTGCTTGTATTTTTTTTTTTTAAGATTATATCATGAACAATGAGAGCAATGTAAGATTATACAACCTGCTTGTGAAGCTATAATACTGTGTGGAAGCTCAGAAAAAGAAAGTAAGAGTTGAGGATGTAAGCCTCAGAATGTGTGTAGGATTTAGAGGAAAAGGAGAGGGGAACAACATATATTATGGCACAGAGTTTGAGGTAAAGGTAGTTTATCAACCTGGATGTGATACTCTTCATTGTCAAAGAGTACACTCAGAATCATGCTCAACAAACCAGGCTTTGATATTCCATTGCTTATTACAATTTTTTTATAGCTATACTATTATGACTAAATTTTAAAATTCTTTCCCCAAACTTTTACTCACTGCATACTTTGTAAACACTGACTAAATATTACAGGATTTTAAAAAGGTCATTCAGTTCCTCTTTGGAGGATTTTTTTTTTATTGTCTCTAGAATATTTTAATATATATTTTTTTCCTTTCCACCACCAGAAAGAACCACAAGTCCTGGAACAATTACATCTAAAATTTCTAAAAGCCCTGAACCTACACGGACAACACTGGGTAACAATATGTCCTTAGTAAATATGTTACTTCATTTCACCACGGAAAGTCCAGTATGCCAGCTTTTCTGTAATGTCTCAATCACTGTTCTAATTGGATCATTTCAGCAGTACTAAATTATCTCGTAGTGCACATCAACTCCATGACTTTCATGGTTTTGGATAGCTGGCCATGTGGTGGTTGATGTGAACTCAGCATTTAGACATCATCCTGTACCCTGGAGAGCCGTTAAACCACTGATGATTTCTCATCTTCTATGCAACCATTGTTTTTAAAGCTGCGTCTTATACACAGTTCTCCATTTTTTTAAGTAAGGCCCTCAAGTTCAACTTCATTTGGCAAAACAGCTTTCTGTTATGGTGTTAGTAAAAATTTCTTTATGCTGTAGATCATAACATTATACCTATCAGTAAATATTAATTTTAAAACATTTTTCTGATGCTTAAAGATTTAGCTGTGGCTGAGAAATGTGAAATAAGGTGCAAAGTCATTACACTGATTTTGGTTTTCTAATCATGGGTTAAAAATCACTATCTTTGGGTAGTTGTGGTGACTAGTGACAATGCTATTTCTCTTGAAATGCTTTTTCAAAAAGATGAAAATTTATTACTGTATTTTCATTAAATGGTGCTCTGTGAAGTATTATTTTAATGGAATCCAAAATCATCCAAGATGATGGGTTTATAGCACTTGAGGTATAGGTTTTCCTTTTGCGGTTTTAGACACTGAAATGACTAATTATTGATTTGTTGATTATTTTGTTTCTTTATTTTTCCAGCTCCCAGTAAAACACAGTTTATTTCTTTGAAACCTAAAATCCCTCTCAGTCCAGAAGTGACACCCACCAAACCTGGTAATTACCCTGAGCTTTATTTTGATATTCCAAAAGTAGGGTTGAAAAGTTATTTTATGCCACTCTTTGGAGCAAGAACTTTTGATTTGCATCTTGGTATTTGATATAACTTTCCATGAAAAGAGTGAAAGTGTGATGAAATGATGTCGTTTATAGCCAACTCCTCTGATATTATCATAGCATCTCTCTGAGCTGTGTGGTGTTTCATTATGTTCATGACCATCACAGAGAAAGCACAGAAATAGAGTGGTGGGAAGGATTGAGGACTCCCTTGTCTAGGACTGTGAAATAGTTTCCAGTGCCAAAGTTGATTGGAATTCAGATCACACTAAACAGTAGCCTTTCAGCTGAGAAGTGGAGAAGTCTTTCCATCCCCTAAGAACTCTGCCTTGTTGGGGGCCTTCTCAGTTCTCGGGCTGCATGACTAGCAATGGTTGTATTTCCCTAATGTTCTATAGCTTCTTTCTAAATTGGGTCTGATTTCCGAACACTGACTTCTGTTTACTTCTCAGGAGACATTAATGATGTTTTGCTGAAGAAAAGAGGGGTTTTTTTCTTTTCTTCTTTTTTTGCAGGGAGGGATTATTCTGTGTATGTAATTAAAAACAGAGACAATTCCCTGCACAAGGATTGCAGGACATGTTAAATGATCAAATTGTTTTTTCCATCTATCCAGAATCTCTACAACAGTCTGAAATGTTGATGTATGAGATTATATATGGGGAACTTCATCACAACTCATTATTTTCATCAAAACTTTAACCCCTTAGCTCTGGGAAGAATATATTTCTCACTGTAATATGGATTTTTCATTAATGTATATTTACAAGGTAGGATTATTAAAGCAAGAGGTTTTCTGCTTAAGTGGGCATGATTTGTTTTTTGCAAAGACATGGGTAAGGAAGAAAAGCATAACTGCTCAGAGAGAGAATTCTCATGACTCCTTTTAAAGAGGCAGTGAGATTTCCAGGTGTTGTAGGTGTCAGAGGGAAAGAAATTATGGATTAGGCACAGGGAGTATAGTTGATGCTGTGACCAGGGGTGAGGTCTCCAAGTCAGAGAAATGGAATGAAGTATTCTAACTCAGAGAGGTTATTAGGAGAAAGAAGCATAGCTAATAAAACTCAAGAGCCCTAGCAGTTTAAATCATAGAACTCTGACAGTCAGCTATCTGAGAGAAGGATTTCATGTACATTTATTTTAAAATTATGCCCAGAGGACTTTAGAATAAGGTAGTAACTCTTACATTTAAGCTGTATTTTGAATAGGGACCTATTACCAAGCAGCTTGAGAAATATTACTCTATGTTTGGGTCACCAACTTTTTATTTTTTTTTTTTTTTGAATTTTATTTTTTTATACAGCAGGTTCTTATTAGTTATCCATTTTATACATATTAGTGTATATATGTCAATCCTAATCTCCCAATTCATCCCACCACCACCCCCTGCCATTTGGGGTCACCAACTTTAAGTAAATGTTTTTCCAATCTAATTATTTCTGTTGTTACAAGGTAACATTTGAAAACATCAAAAAAATGTCTCCTAATGTTTATTACCATTTATTCATGATAAGCTATATTATTACTTTTAGTGGTTTCTGGGGGAATAAAATGTTTCTGAGAGGAAATTCATTAATACAAATCAAGGTGGGAGAGTGTGTTCTTATCACTCTAAGGTATTTGAGCAAAGAGATTTCTTAATTTGACATTTCCCTTTAAAATGGGGGAAATCATTTGGAAGCTAATGGGTTTATATTCCTTTGATTTCTACCTTCTAATCACCTAAGAATAGCCACACTTTTCCCCTAACAGCAAGTATCACCACTTCAGAATCTGTGCCTAAACTTAAGCTAACTCATGTTGACTTTGAGTGTCCTGAGGCAACATAGAGTGATGACTGGTTCTCTATAAACCATTGCTTGGGTTTTACCTTTTTAAAATGTATTTATTTTATGGCAACCACCACTATAGCTCTGCTAAATACTTCTTTTCCTGCCAAGGTTCAAGAGAGCAAATAAACCACCAAAAGCTTTTTGATTTGAGTCATTCATTGCCTTTCTCAGCCCTCTCCTCACACTCTCCTGTTTTTCTGTTTCACTTTCCATACAGGCTGCTTTTCCTTTGGTTTTCCTTTGTGGTTAAGCTAATGAGTAAAAACCCACATTGGTTTTGGTTTGTTTTATAAGTAGAATCCAGCACTTTCTTGAAAAATCCCAGACATCTACCATGTCCCAACTTGTCTGCCTCATCCAATAAGAATTGTTTCCTTCATAGTTAATTATTAAGATTGTAATGACGTTCGGCTCTTCAAGCTTTTAACGATCTGAAAAAAAGGGAGAGACCTCCGATTACAGCTGTTTGTTGTATGCATTTCTCTGACACGGTGGACAGAATAGTAAATTGTACTCATTGCTAGCCACAAATCCATGAGAGGGTTTTAGTTTTCTTTGTTTTGTGCTGAGGTGAGTGGTGTAGTTATTTGCATGCCACTCAGCTTTTTTTATGGAACATTTTTGCACCTTTATCGGTAATACCTTAAGGCTATGAAATAGAGGAAGTCTTATCAGAAGATGTATTTACTTTTAATAAACACTGACTTTAATATTTTTATATTCAGGTGAATTGGAAGCTTAATTGATGGGGCTCCATACCTATTTGGCCTCAGTCTCAGGACCTAAAAAATGCTGATTTTTCTTTATAGAATTCAAAAGACAGCATTCTTTGATCTTTGTGAAAGCTAAAAGGTGCTACAGGTACCAAATCTTACTTTTTCACACTTTTAGAAGGCAACTTTGTAGAAATTAAAACCTGAATTACAACCTCAAAGTTTCAAGAGAATTTTTGTTTTTTGCTATTTTCAGATGTGAATGCTTTTTGATATTTATTGTATTTAATTACCGATATCTACTATTTATTTTCCCTTTCTCCTGTAGACTCTGACATTTAGCCACGCCCCCTCCCTCTCCCCCACACACATTTTTTTACTTTGCCTAGTGTACTTCTATCTCATACATCACTGCAGCTCTGCCATTCATCTGTTATAATCTATTTCTGACAAGTTCTTGAGAAATCAGAATTCTTTTTTTTGGCCACAGACATTCTAATGAATGATGCTACGTTTCAGTAACACCTGTGCCTTGCATTCAGAATAAATGAAAATTCTCTATCCTAATTATTTATTATTATATTTTCTTTTTTAGTTGCTAAAGAGTCACTACATGCTTCCCCCAAACCTTCCATACCCCCTAGTCCAGAAATATCAGAGATAACCCTGGTAAATGTAATATAAGGAATACATAAGTGCAAAATGATTTAAGTTCTGTTAAGCTGGTCAGTAGGGGCCATATTAATTGGTTTCTTTCTGTAAGAAAAAAAAAAGTCAAAGAATATTCACTTTGTATTTCAACAACTGATTTCCTTTTTTATTTTCTTCTTGAAAGAAAAGAATTATTTTTGTTCTACAGAATAGGAAACCTCTATTGGATGATCTTCTTTTAAAAAACCCAAATAGACTTTTTAACCAAACTATATTCAGCATGAGGTATAATTTATTTACTGCTAATCTGAATGGCATTGGAGAATTTATCTTTCAGA
Source organism: Globicephala melas (assembly GCF_963455315.2). Classification (NCBI taxonomy): domain Eukaryota; kingdom Metazoa; phylum Chordata; class Mammalia; order Artiodactyla; family Delphinidae; genus Globicephala; species Globicephala melas. The sequence continues at coordinate 48,095,237 of NC_083317.1, read as the reverse complement.
ATATTTATATAATATTGTTTTTCAATTTATTCAGCATTTGATGAAATCTGAGACTACTTTCTGACTTCTATTGATTTGATAATTTAAATGGAATAAATTTCATGTGTAAATCAATTTGTTCACCAGCAATAGATACTAGTAAATACGGGGAACACCATATGAACACTTGTGGCCCCTTTTAGACTGTAAGTTCCATTCCTATTTTTTGTGAAAGAATATCAGATCCGGTCAGGCTGAAAATCATCCCAAACTAACAGAGCTCAGGCACGGTCACAGGTCTGATGGGTCTGTTGCCTCTTCCCATTTTCTTGGGTGAAACCGACTGTCCTGCATGAAAATAAAATGGCAGGTGAACAACTTCTGAGAGGCTACATTGACTTCCTTTAATATGTCCTCAGGCACGAGGAACAGTAGTGGGGAAAATAGCTAAAAATCAACAACAAAAATTAGAATTCTCTATTCTTTCTTCTGTTGTGGTTTGTGGAGAGGCTGCAGGCTGATTGAGCTTTATTTCATAAGCCAATAGAACCTGATGGTTCACCAATGAGAGAACACTTATTATGGTAAAGGACCTTTAATTTCTAGCTTAAATGGTGCTCATCAGCATCCCCTTTGATAATACTTGCTTTCATTGCAGCCCTGGAACCTGAGACTCCACCACCATCACAGCCGCCAATAGGTAATGAAGTTTGCCTTAGTGAGTGAAAAAGAATTCTCTTTCTTTCACACCCTCTATGTTCAACTTTGTGCTTAGCTTTGGCTTTTCAAAAGATTATTTCTTTGTTGTCCTTCAGATCTTTCTTTCAGCCATTTTCACCAGAAGATAAACTCCCTGCCTGTGCTTAAGTGGAAGCTCTGAGACAGCCATGAAAGCCATACTGATTTTGATTTGTCACATTCCTTGTTGTCCCTCCTTGTATTTGAGCACCATGTCCTGAGCTTGTTTTAACCTGGTTATTTCCCATAGAGGACCATGGCTTCCCCAGGACATATTTGTGCTTTCACTTTTAGAGGTGTTTTTCTTACTTTCAAAACTCTAACATTTGCAGACTTTCTTGAAAAGCATTATGGTCTTTCCAGATCTAAATATCCTAATGTGTCACTAGGAAATTCATTAAATGAGAGAAATATAAAAATTCACCCCAGTCTATGTAGCTTCTTTTCCTTCAAGAGAGCAAAAACTGTTCTGCTAGTGCTGTCTTAGCCAGTTATTCACATTTTCCTTCATAACATGAGCTGTTGGTTACTTTATTGCATTTACATCTTCCAAATGAGAGTCATGCCTTTTTTTTTTTTCCATTTCTCTTTCCAAACTTAACTGACCAGCTGCGTTTTTGTTCATTTTGTCTAAAAACACAGGAATCTATTTACATAAAAAAGGAATGTCTTATATGGATAAAAGTTTCACCATTTATGATTGCTCAACTTAGTACTTAAAAATTAAGCATTTTTCATATTTTACTAAAGTTCATCATTTTTCCGTTGATTTTGATTCCTTCTTGATCATTTTTCGTGCAGTCTTAGAACCTGGAACACTGGGAACTAAACCTTCAACAACAACATTAGGTAATGCAGTGAGTGACCTACCTTTTTTTCCTTTTCCTGACTGCTGGCATCTTTATTAACAGGCTCACATTAATGGATTTGTTCATTAATGTCCATTTGTGTGTGTGTGTTCTCTATTCCTTTGGAGAAAAATTTTAAATCCTATAGTCTAAAAATTATATCTCACTCTTTAAAAGTTGCCTTCCCTGAAATAATTTGAGAATTCAAAGCCTTTTTGCACATGTTACTGATTTACAGATTTTTTTTATTGGAGTATAATTGCTTTACAATGTTGTGTTAGTTTCTGCTGTACACTGAAGTGAAGCAGCTATATATGTATCAGTATACATATATCCCCTCCCCCTTGGACCTCCCTCCCACCCCACCCCCCCTTCCCACCCACCTAGGTCATCACAGAGCACCAAGCCGAGCTCCCTGTGTTGTACAGCAGCTTCCCACTAGCTATCTACTTTACACATAGTAGTGTATTTATGTCCGACCTAATCTCCCAATTCATCCCACCCTCCCTTTCCCCCACCCCACCCCATGTTGATTTGCAGATTTTTAAATGCTAAGCGAAAAACATTTCCTTTTGAATTTTAGGCCAAATAAATTTTACTTTTTATCCCTAGTGCCTTCTAAAAGTAACTTTTCTCATGTTCCTGTTAAACATATACCTTCAAAAATTTAATGAGACCGTCTTCTCCAAGCTGTACAAAGTTCTGAATTTTCCACCTCAAAATAGAATAGAGAGATCTTTTGAACAGTTATTTATAAATATTTGGCAAAAAATAAAATAAAAATCCATTATTCAAGACCTCATTTAACTGGGTAAATAATGATAGAAAGTGGCAAACAGAAGGATACGTATCTGCAATAAATCAAAGGGCTTAAATGTGCTTCTAAGATACACGTAGTATTGATGGTCAGTTTGTAGGGCCACCTTTTGTGTATTAACTAGCTGATTTTCTTTCTTCAGCTCCACCAAAGACCAAACGACCAGGTCGTCGTCCCCGCCCTAAAACCACACCTAGTCCAGATGTGCCCAAGTCCAAACCTGGTAAATGTGATGTTCAGGGTTCCAATTAACATAGAAAGTGGAATATGGTAGTTTCTGATATAGTAGCTACCTACCGCCTAAATAGCTGGGCTTTAGGAACCAGTGTAGTTGATTTTTATATTTAAGGATCTATACTTTCTAAATTCACGTTTTATGAATACGTTTATCTTTTTATTTGTAGTTATTAAGTATACACAGCAGTAAGCTGGGCCACTAAGTGGATCGTTAAAGTAGGGCACCGTAAAGCTTTTACATAAGATGCGTATTCATGGCAGATGAGATGTGGGAAAGCAATAGGGAGAAGAGGGGCAAATGGGAAAAATGAAAAGGAAAATCACATTCAAAAAAAGTACACGGTTTAAGTAAAGATGGAAGAGTAATGTTTCCTTCCTCAAGATGCCGCTTCTTGACATAATTAGTATTTTTGGTGTTTTGCCTCTATAGCTCTGGAACCTGCTACGGTACAACTGGAGCCCTTGGTGCCCACAGTTGGTAATTCTGGTCTCCTCCAATTGCTTTCCCAGGTTGTCACTTTTGCTTTTCCTGCTCTCTGCCCAGGCATGACTGCAATTCTATACACAGTGTCACAGTTTTGTTCTATGCTTTCCCTCACCTTTCCTATCTGGGTCTGAAGAGCCTGAAGATAGGAAACTTCTAGAAGAATTCTGTATGCTAATTCAGGGAAAGTCCATGGTTTTGAACACAACTTCCTGGTTTTCCAGAAACCCTCTGTCCTCCCATCACGTGTCCTCGTGTAGAGAAAACCATCTACTCTTTCTCAGGGACTTCCGTGCTCATCCTGGACTTGGCAAATGGCAATGTTTTATTCCAGTGTCATGATTACCATTTCATTGCTTTACTCATTCAACTTGTAAGACTTTCTCCCTCTTAAACAGCTGCATGAAATAATGGCTCCTTCAGCTTTGCTGTTTCTCTGGGGAATTTTTTTGAGTATGTTTTGATAACCAAAGTCACACACACTGTTCTTTGTCTAGGGTCCAAGATAAAAATAGTATGGTCTTTATAACTTGAGAATATTAAAAGTCTCCAGCTGGTTTTATTGTTTTCAGTCCTAATGCTGTTTTGATTATAATTATTTCATTATAATTTCTCAGCATTCACAATAAACCTGTCACTGGTTTACTTTAGAAAATTCCAGAAATAAATAGCCATGTAACATGCTGTATAATTTCAAGTATCTATGGGTTACTTTCCTGATTTCCTACTAAGCAAGTTTCAGATTTCTACCTTACTGTTTTTATACTGGGGAAAAGAAAAAAAAAACCTATCCAGTAAGAAACAGAACTATTACACTTGTCATTTTAGAAATTACTTATACAGAAAAAAGTCTTCTTATAGTTCTCCTTACTTTTGTTGAGAGACACATTTTGAACATTTCCTGAAGGTTTTTTTCTTTCAGAAAAATCAGTAGGAATGGACACATTTCCCACCCTTCCCACCCCAGGAATTAATTTTGTTGTATATTCACTGAATTTATATAGTATCTTTGCTTGAGCATATGTGTCCTTAATTATTGACAGTTACAGCTGTGACCTTAATACATTTTTCTTTAGCGTCGAAACCATCCGAAAGACCTAAAACTACACGTAGACCAGATGTACCTCAAATCCAGCCTGGTAATCTCTACTTTCAATGTCTTAATCTATAACTAGGAAAACGGTGTGTCAGTAGCACTAATCTTGACATTCACAGCTCTGACATGACACTAATTATAGCACCTTTTTCCTTCAGATTCAAAATCACCAAAGCAATTACTTCCTAAACCCAAAACCACAGCAAAACCAGATACGCCACCACCTAAATCCGGTAAACAATTTCCAGTGCTTCGGCTTAAGAAGCTTTTTCTTTGGGGATGTTGCTGAAGATGCTTACAGTTTGTCACATCATAAAAGCATAGAAACCCAAATACCATGGTTTTTTTGTTCATTATCTTCTCAAAGTAGCCACACTTGTGTTTCATGTGTTAAATGAACAAATTAATGTTTGGGAAATTAGTAAATTTTATATCGGATTGTCTGACAGATTCCACTCTTAAAGCATTTTTAGGTTCTGTCTTCTCAATTCGGGTTTGTAATGAATAGAAGCCTGGTTTTTCTGTATCTGGAGCATTTTTGAAAGTGATTTTAGCAGCTGCCACTAGGGAGGCTGACCCTGTGTTCTTCCCTTATAGGCACATGGAGATTGGCTTTCTCTAAAATACCTTATTGGCTTTTCAAATGGTACCTATGAACTAAGTGATTTTCTACTAAATAAGAAGATATTATATAATAGTTCTGAAAATTCAATTGTTTTCCAAGTGACATTTTCTCCTAAGATGCCAATTAGTATAAAATTCTAATTTACTGAGAGCATCTCTCATAATAAATAAGTCTCTCAAGGAGGCAATTTATATCAGCTTAGAATAAACCAAGTTCTGTGTCCTGTGAATTAAGCATCAATGAGCACCTAAAAGTCTAGCTTTCCTTAGTTTTGTTTCCTATATCTGTTTATTTTTTATGGTGCAGTCTTTGAGCCTGTTACATTTGAGAATGAAGCGCCCTCCACAACCATAGGTAACGATGGATGTCTTCCCTCTTGGTCGATGTTTCTCTGAACTTGCCCCTCTCATTTCTGTCACTGTCTGTAGTCTCTTGTGTAAACAATTGCCATTCATCCTCTTTTTCATTCATTCCCAAAAACTGTTTACTATTTTCAACAAGCACCTTTTTAATATACTTAGGCATTCTTACAGCTGCCGCTCAGCTTACAATCCCTGAATGTTTTTTGTTCTTTGATCATCTTCAGAGATAGTCAGATTGCTTGCAGCACTTGATGTTGGCAAGAGTTACAGGTGCTCTCTCCATCCATCATTCAAACCAGGACATTTTTGAAATCTCTGCTTTTATGTATGTATAATTTATGATGTGGGAGAGGGACAATGAAAAAGCTGGTTGGGGCTTGAGAAAATACAAATTGTCTCTTTCTCGCAAAAGTCCTTTCTTCTTGATTCCATACTGTTCGAATGCAACTGGACCTTTCTGTTGATAAATCCGTCCTGTGGTGTTGAATTCCAAACAAAATAGGGATTTTCCTCTTTTGTTTGAAGGCAATCAGCTTTGAATATTGTTTTGTCCTGTGGTTCTCACTTTCCATCTCTTCCGGATGCCATGTTTTCCTTTAGTTCAGAAGATGTTCTCAGATGTGGCTTAAACCAACTCTGTGCTGTGTTATCTTGGACAGTCAGCAAAAGGCAATCTCCATATAAATGCTTACAGAGTTTTTGGTGATACGATATTTTAATGTTACATTTAATCTTATGGACTTGAAAAATAGAGACACTATTTTAAAACCAAGGAGTCATAAGTCTTAATTTTATACCAATGTGTAATTCAATCATTTCAGAATATTAGAGAATTAGAGGAATCCTGTTTATTCAGACAAAAGTTGAATTATTACTTTTCAGACCTTTTTCTTTTTTTTTTTTTTTTTTGCGGTACGCGGGCCTCTCACTGTTGTGGCCTCTCCCGTTGCAGAGCACAGGCTCTGGACGCACAGGCTCCGGACGCGCAGGCTCAGCGGCCATGGCCCATGGGCCCAGCCGCTCCGCGGCATGTGGGATCCTCCCGGACCGGGGCACGAACCCGCGTCCCCTGCATCGGCGGGCAGACTCTCAACCACCGCGCCACCAGGGAAGCCCCAGACCTTTTTCTTAATCATCTCTGTTCCTCACTTGAATAGTTATCTCCCAAGTATCCATTTGAAATAAATGAATAAATAAGGACAAATTGTAGCAAAGAGTATCACCTTTATTGTGGAGAAAGGGCACAAGGTTATCTTTTGCATAACTGTCACAGATCTCCAATAATCAGACTGATTAAGAACATTTTTAAAAATTCTCACCACTACCACCATTTCTCAAAAAAATATATGAATAATGGTGGTGAAAACCTTTCAAATACTAACAGAAGTTTTCATAATAATTTTTCAGAGTAATTTAAAATACATATCAGACAGCTAAGAGATTTTTTTGGAGCCAAGTTTCCAATACAGCTGCAATCAGATAATTAAACACCAAAAAACCTACTTTTCATTGGCCTCACAGGGATGCAAAGTGCAAGGGGTATGGCTGTTTTGTGAGATAAATGGGTACCAGAGTACAGCCAGTTATTACGAACTAATACTCTTTTTCCAGAGTTCATAAATGCTTTTTAAACATTACAGGATTAAAAGGATTCATTTTCAAGATAATTTTGTTTCTTTTCCTATGTTTCTTAAATCTCCATTGTTTATTGTATTGCTTTTGGTCAGTTCCTGCCAGAGACATTGAACCTGTAACTCTGAGAACTGAGGCTCCTTGGACAACATTAGGTAACGACCTTTGATGTCTTCAGGCAAGAGCATTTTCTGTTCATGGTCCAGTCAATTCCATTACTATGTTGGTCAAAGGGTTTTCTCTTCTGTAAGATTTTTTCATCATCCCTTTTTGTCACTCAGCTATATTCTTTCATTTTGAACATATTGAAGATGTTTAAAATAAGTCACTTGGTTAGAATATAAGCATCTCTGAAGCTAGTGCAGAGTATCTATCACCCACATTATCCAGCTTTCTTAAAGCTTTACAGAGCCAGTGGTTCTGCTGAATTCCAAACGCAGTTAGGAGTCTCTGCCCTGTGAACATCAGGTATAATTCTGTGGCCATCAAAAGAAAGTTGTTTTAAGATATTCCAGGCATTTTTATGGTCTACCAATGATTTTAAGAAATGAGATGTGTTTAGTCTAATAATGTTTAATGGGATGTATGCCTAAACCAAGTCATTTCTAAATATAATCTCCCCAAAGCAGGTGAGCCTGTGTCCCTCTCTAATGCGATGTAGACATGCTGTGCTTCTGACGTCCCTTGGATCAGGGTTCTCTTTGAAAATCTGATACCAGCAATAACAGTAAAGTTTTCAGATAATTAAAATAATGTTATATGTTCTTTCTCAAAAGAACTGTCAGCAGACAACCCCCCACAACTTTTTTTTGGCATATGGATGACAAAGAAAATTCCAAACCCCAGAGACAAATTTCTCAAGACTCCAGAAAATCTAGCAAAATTTTATAAAACCTAGAGCCATGTATCATCCTTTTTTTCTGGAGTCATAAGACAACATTAACCAGTTTCCTTTCTTCAGCTCCAAAAACATCACAAAGAACAAGAAAACGTCGTCCACGTCCACGTCCCAAACATAAAACCACGCCGAGCCCAGAGACACCTCAGGCCAAACTAGGTAAATATGTGGTTCCTGGTACCTGTGGAACCTTGTTGGATGTGATACTGTGGTGGGAGTGTAACTCGCTGCCTAGTAACCCTGCGATCCTTCAGGATGGATGCCCAAGTTACAAGTGCTCTAGTCAATTCATGTGACTTCCTCACGCTACTTAGTATCTTCTTGGTACCTTGTATTTGCTTCTCTCACCATTCGATTACATTTTCTCTTTGATTCTGGCTCCGCAAAAACGTATCTAGTTGAGTAGCCTATTTAGTTCAATTAGTCTCATATTTAATGAACTGCCACATTAGCATTTGTGAGGAATAGTTTAGAAATAACAAGGGACTTGGCTTCATTGAGGGAGGAAGCTGCTCTTGTGTGAAACTGTTCATATGCAGATAGAAAGGAAAATGGGCAAAAGCAACATATTTATTGAGTTTTACCAACTGTTAGTTAATTCTTAGAGAAGTGAAAGATCCATGGGGGTGATAAGTGTCATGTGGACCTTTGAAATGTGTATAGTTTGTAGATTTGTTGGAGGGATGAGCAGGAATAACAAACAGAAGCTGGAAGGTGCCATATGTGTGGATGACAGCAGAAGGATAGGACTTGGAAGTAGAACTTGATTGTGAGAAAGGAGAAGGGCAATGTTTACTTGGCTGGTGCTCAGAAATTGTGGTCAGCAGTGCTACTTTTAGATGGGTCTGTGAAGAGGACCTGAGTGCCTGACTTCAATGATTGGATTTGAGCCACTTGGCTGCAGCATACTCTCCAGTCAGCCCTTTTCTGTCCTGATAACAGAGAGATGAACTGACAAGTTTTGTAGACTGAATGACGCTTTGTATCTTGCTCTTTTATATGGCTTTGTTTGGACAGAGGTCTTGGTCTTTTTCCAAAGTGGACTCTTAACAAAAAGGAGCGTTGTCTATTTTGGTTATTCATTACCAATATCTGCTTAAATATATCAACAATTGCATCTATCATGACATAGATGTAATTGTTTGTTTTCCAGTATATTGTGTTATAAATTATACTTTCACATTCTTTTCTTACAGTTGTTAACTGTAATGTTTTTAGACAGATGCCTAAAGATTTTTCTAAGCAGAGTTTTCCATTATATTATCAGATGATATAAAAAGCAATACTTGTAGGTAACCATGTAGGGATAATAAGGGTATAACCATTTCATAATATCATATATCTTTGTACCCTCACCTTGGAACTTTGAAAATTTTGCTTTCTGGCCGTAGAACCACACTACCCTAGTGAAGTTCATTTTCAAGAGAGTTTGGTGACTTTTCTTATGTGTTTAACAATTCTTTTTTTTAATTGCTTTCGATCATTTCTTGCTACAGACCTTGAACCTGTTACTACTGGGACATCTTTAGGTAATGATCCTGTACATCCTTCAGCAAGTGCTTTCTTGTTGTCAGACTTATCTATGTTCTGTAGAGACAATGATGTCATAATTTATTGTCATCCTATTGCTGTGTTCATCTTAAAATATAAAAGGCTTTCTTTCTAACATTAATGTGTATAAACTTTAATTCAACACATCTATTTGCTGCATCTCCCAGCTTGTAATTGCATCATGTCAATCTGAGTCTCTGTTTAAATAGTACTGTTTGTTAGAGCTGGGGGCTAAATGTGATTCTCCATATATTCTTTATTTAGACCACCAATATAGTGTCAATTATGATACCATGAAGTTTCTTTAAGCATCTTACTTTCTATATTTCAAGTTCTACATAACTTTTTTTTTTTTGCTTTATTGATGTTGCACCTAATTTTGTGTAGTTATTTTAGTAAATTACCAAGTGGAAAATTTGCCCAAGACTAGTTGTTTTAAATTATAAGTGAATAGTATAGGATGGTTTGAAACTTCTCTCATGCTTTCACAGTTTAGCGTGATTTCTCATTAGGGACGCTTTCAAGAAAATGATAGTCCCTCATCTTCATTTCTTAAACATAATTATAATATAATTTTTAATCTCTAGAGAATTCTCAATTATAAAAGAAAACCTGTTAATATATTAAAGGATAAAATTTCAAACCAAAGTAACAAAGGTGTCTCCACTCAAAAGAACTCTGGCAAGTTCTAGAAGGCTTAGAGCCCGGTTATATCATCCTATTCAGAGGCAACGGAGTCACCAGCACTATAATAATCCTAACTTTTCTTCCTTCAGCTCTAACAACAACAAAGAGACCCCGTCGTCCACGTCCCAAACCTAAAACCACGCCCCATCCAGAAGTACCTCAGACCACACTGGGTAAATATGCTGTTTCTGGTTTAAGGAATCCAAGCATTCTACCCCATCTGGGACCCTGAATTCTGTGCACATAATCGGTACATGCCTTATATATCTCTTAAGAGTAAACACTATTCTTATTAATCCCTTCTATATCCCCATAACCATATTAGCACCTGTGAGACAAATCAGAAGTAGGAATTATGCTTTATTTCCCAAACATTTTGTACTATAGTTGTAAACAAGAGCTGTTCCTGCATAAACAGGTAGAAAATAACATAGGGCAGCATGTGTATACAAATGTAAAATAATTTCTGAAATAGTACAAATGATATATGCTAGAAATATAGTAAATATTTGGAGCAGGAAAAGATCCAGGATAATTAGGGGAAAAAATCAGTGCAGAATTTGGATGAGTGAAGGGTTGAGGGAACAAAGGCTGATAAACAGGGAATGTGCTGAAGGAAGCTGGTGACCAGACAGAGGATGACTTGTTGATAACACTCCTGTTGAATGGGCCTCTATAGGATGAAATAAAGAGGACTGGGATGTCTACTCAAGAGCTTAAGTTTGATCCAGTGGGCTTCACTGATCCTTACTTCTACACAGGACGATGCTTTTTCTATTCTTAGAACTGAAGTTGCTTAGTTTAATATGATACCACAAACTGAGAGGTTGTTCCTCACCTTATTATATTAAATGCCACTCTCTTCACTAAGGACTTAGTGAGTATGGTCTCAGCTTCTTTTTGGCTCTCTGTTCTATGTGTGGTGGGCAGACCCTAGGGTGAAGCCCTACTCCCCACGGCCTCTACCTCTCACCTCCCGCCCCTATAGTTCCTGCCACTTGGTTTTAAACTTTTGTGTAATCCATCCTTGCCCTTCCCTTTTCCCCTTTGAAGCATTATTTTTACTGTTAAGATGAATTTTCTGACATTTCATGCACTCACAAAAATCTCTTTGATTTCTTTTCTTACTTTTGATCAGTTCCTGCCACAATCCCTGAACCAGTTACTCTTAGGACCGAGGCTCCAGGGACGACTGTAGGTAATGACACATTATGTCCATAAGCATCTGCTCCTACTCATTTCAGACTCATTTCGCCACTGTCATAACCACAAGACACTGTGTCATCCTCTGTTGTCATTACCACAAGACTCTGTGTCATCCTCTGTTGTCATTCAATTACTTCCTAATATATTGAAGAGTATTAAAACAACTCATTTGTTATTCAAAGAATCAAGTATGAACTTAGCTTAGTATACATATCTGTAAGGCAATGCGTTTGAATTTGTGGCATCTCATCCCTATGTAACCTTTTAATCACATTCTGTGTTACTGAGTTTCAGACACAATCAATGGGGGTTAGGGGTGGGAGTGTCTGTCCTTGATCCAAACTGAGTACAGTGTCACAGCCATTATGGTGTGACGTAATTCTTACGCAGATCTAAATTCCTATATTTTTTACTACGTGCACGATTTTGTTTTTATTTTGCCATTTTAGATAATGGTAGTCTTTTTTCAGTAAGGAGTGAAATAGAAAATATGTCCAAGGCTAGTAAATTGAAGTTACCAGCACCATCATTAGTGTAAAGTCACCCTACCCCTTCCCCACCATCACAATAATTCAGTAGGTTTTTGGAAATTTTTTCATTCCAAAATCCCTTCTGAGAATATCCTTGATATATCAACTCAGGTTTCTGTGTGATTTTTGTTTTTCACAGTAATATAAGTGATAAAAAGAGGCAATCATCAAATACGGACAAATGTTTCAAACTCAAAAGAAAAATTTCCTGCAATTCAAGAAATTATAACAACTATAATCCTATCCACAGCTTCTGGAACTAAAAACACTCTATTAACCTGAAGTTTTTTTCCTTTAGCCCCCAAAGTGCCTCAGCGAACTCATCATCCACATCCCAAATCTGAAACCACACGGAATCCTGAAACACCTCAGACTGAACTGGGTAAATGTGTAGATCCTGGTTGAGGAATCCTGCAGCCCATCCCTGTGAGGTCTAGAGAAAGTGAAGGGGCAAGTCAGGGCCAGCGGCCACTTTCACTCCAGAGCAGACAACCAGAACACAGTCGGACAGGTCTTAGGGGGTAGCCAAATTCCTTCCCCTTTGTGAATTAGAATCTTCTCTCTAAATGTCTATTTCATTGGCTTCTCATTCAATTCTATCCATCCTTTATATATTGAATGTGTGTAGTGGACTGAAACAGCTATAGGTCAAACATATATTTGGGCAAATAGACTATTTCTTGGTAACTATTAAAGTTGTATAAGTCATAGTACAGATCTAAGGCAGGAGTTAGCAAATATTTTCTATAAAGGGCAAGATAGTAAATATTTGGGGCTTTGTGGCCCCAATAATCTCTGATGTATAGTTTTCTTTTTTCCCTTTTTTTTTTTTAACAATCACTTAAAAATGGAAATGGGCTATATGAAAACAAGCCATGGGCAACGTTTGGCCTATGGGCCATAGTTTGTGAACCCCTGGTTTAAAGAAACGGTCAGCGTGGGCCAGAATAGTTAGGAAGGGCTTGAGCATTGAAATCACTATAGATTTGGATGGCTGGGGCGCGAGAGGGTGGGGTGAAGAAGTTCAGAAGACAGGACCTGTGTGGAGGCCAGCGAGAGGAGACAGAGGCTTCTCGGACCAGTGAAGGCTGTCAGCTTCTAGGTGCTGATCAGAGCATTTTATTGAAGCTGTTGTAGCTAAATGGGCTCAAAGGACCAGCTGAAAAGGAATTTTTACTCTTGGACTTAGGAGTTTGGGTTTCATGTAAGAATCATCATGATCCATGCATGGTAGGCTTTCCCGGGCATGAGACAGAAGGATACAGCTGAACCACAGGCTGAATGGCTGCCCTTTATCTTGCTCTCTTAAGTACCCCAGTTGGGCAAAGCTTGTTGTCTCTTTCCAAAGATGAGTTTCTAGCAAGATGGGGAGGGTCTACTTTGGCACATTACCTAGACTAGGATCATCACAGAATGAGAAACTTCAGGGACACTTCTCAGGGACAGTTATCTGAGTACAGAGACAATCCTTCCTGAGTGATAAACTGGTACCCGAGTGCAGACACACCATATCCCTCTGAGACTGTATAAATGTTTAACATTTTTTATTATTATTTTTGGTCAGTTCCTGCCACAGTCCTTGAAGCAGTTACTCCTATCAAAGAGGCTCCAGGGACAGCATTCGGTAATGCCACTTTCTGACCTTCAGCAAGCACTTTTTCTGCTCAGTGTCAAACTTCTGCCCATTCCCCTCTGTTGCCATTTAGTTACATTCTTTACCTGGTGAGTTAAATGTGCATAAAGCAAGTTACTTCTTATTCTAAAGAGAGTTATCCCTGGATCTAGTTTGGGATTTCTTCCTGCCCTGTAACTTAATTAAAATTTTTTTCAGTTAAAATTTTTTTCAAGCCAGTTTGCTTTTAGCTCAACCAGAGTTCTTTGTTAAGGTAAATTTCATGTATTTATAAGAGTGCCTGATCCTGATCTATGCTAACCAGGCTGTGACAGGGAAGTTTCTTTATACATCCTTTATACACCTGCCTTTTTTATCTGCCTGTTTTTTTTTTTTTTTTTGCGGTACGCGGGCCTCTCACTGTTGTGGCCTCTCCCGTTGTGGAGCACAGGCTCCAGACGCGCAGGCTCAGCGGCCATGGCTCACGGGCCCAGCCGCTCCGCGGCATGTGGGATCCTCCCGGACCGGGGCACGAACCCGTGTCCCCTGCATTGTCAGGCGGACTCTCAACCATTGCGCCACCAGGGAAGCCCTATCTGCCTGGTTTTTTTGTTGTTTTGTTAACATTTGGGTAATATGTTTTTAGTGAATTGTCTAACAGATAATGTGATCAAGGCTAATAAGTTTAAATAGTAAGCCCCATCCTTAAGGTGAATCTGACTCCCCCTTAATCTCCACCATAGCTTAGAAATGATTCTTAACCTTTTTAATGCAGTCAGGGGACTCTAGGAGAATGTGTTAAAAGATACCAATCTTGACTCTCTGAATTAATAATTCATTTTAATGTGTCAACTTTGTCCCCAAAGTATCTTCAATAACAAAGGAAGATACAGTAGCATAGTAGGGCCAAACTTTTCACACTAGAAAGAAACATTTCCTGAAACTGAAGAAAATCTATCAAGCTTTGGAAAATTTAAAGAAGATTCTGTTCAAAAACCTGTAAGTTGCAGAAGCTTTAAAGTAACAGAAACTTATCTTTTTCTACTTCCAAAAACATCCCAGCGGACATGTCATTCACAACACAAACTTAAAACCACTCCAAGTTCAGATGCAGCAGAGATTACACCAGACAAAAGCAGGGCCCTTGGCTTAAGGAGCCTGGCAGCCTGTCACTGGTTGAAAATGTAAACCCATATACTCCCTAGTGAGGGAACCATGAAGAGTCCTTGCCCCTTCAGAACTGGCAAGGAGTTCATGTTTGGAAGAGACATAACCTTCTCTCCAATTCTGGATAGTAAGAGACATGTTATACTTCTCAGTCTGCAGGTTAGTTGAGCACAAACGCTTTTCTTGTGTGAAAATCCTAGAGGATGAAAACAGGGCAGGGTGTTTTTGCAAATTCAAGATTTTTCTTAGGTACACAAACATTAAGTGTAGACTGATTATAGTGGCTCTTTTTTTTAAATGGAAATATATATATTTTATTTTTTAACGCACATATAATCCAAAATGGGTGCTTTTGGTCTTTAGTTCTTCCCTAACTGGTGATGGAGGGACCCCAAATTCTCTCATCTCATACATCTATAGCAAGTCTTAAAGAAGCGAAAAATCAGTGTGGGCTTCAGTAGAGCAGAGAAGGAGTTTGGGCCTTGACGTCACATCAGAATTTGCACAAGTGGATAGGTGAGAGTGAACAAGATGAAAACATAGGATATGTAGAGAGGCAACCAGAGGGGGCAGAGTCCCTGCTTCTTCTAAGTGCCAGGCAAAACATTTTTGTTGGTGATGATGCATTTTAATGACACTAGTTGAATAAGGCTAGTATTGTTCTTAATGAGCATCAGAAGTCTCTTCTTCCCATACTTGGATAGTTTTCCCTGTACTGAGAGTGGACAGGTGCTTTACTGGATGCCACAGACTAAGAAGTTGCCTCTTACCTAGTCTTCTTGTCTGGACAGAAGTCACAAGATCTTTCCAAAGCTGAGTTCTCAGCAAGATTATCAGAACAGTTTTTGGCTATTTGTGTAATGGCTGCTTGGTTATTTAGGAACTTCTTCTGCAACCATAATTTGATAAACATAGTAGATATTTTCTTTATTCAGCATCCACAGAAGTACAGGTTAGTTTTTCACGTGCTTCTTGAGGGTTGTTAGAAACATACTTAAGTAAAAGCCTAACAATATCCTAAAGTCTACCATAGCAGACTCAGATATTCAAGCACTAACTATGGGAACTTTCCCTTTTGTGGTGCTAAACAGAGACCAAAGGTAATGACTATCTCATGAGATGAAGAAGTCCCTAACTACAGTTTGGCCAAGTCTGAGCACAACAATTGATTTCCCTTTCTATTAGTCTGCTGGGGCTGCTGTAACAAAATACCACAGACTGGGTGGCTTAAACAACAGAAATCTATTTCTCACAGCTATGGAGGCTGGAAGTCTAAGATCAAGGTATCAGCAGGTTTAATATGTCCTGAGGTCCCTCTCCTTGGCTTGCAGATGGCTACCATCTTATTGTGTCCTCCCAGGGCCTTCTCTCTATGTGTGAGCGTCCCGGTGTCTCTCCCTCTCCTTTATAAGGACAGTAGTCCTATTGGCTTACAGCCCCACCCTTATGACCTCCTTTAACCTTAACTTCATCTTTAAAGACCTAACTCCAAACACAGTCACATTGGGAGTTAGGACTTCAACAAATGAATTCTGAGGAGAGGCAATTCAGTCCATAACACCCTTCATTCAGAAATTAAAAAAAAATATTCTAGAGGCAATGTTACACTGGCAAGATTCATTTTGAAATGAATGTTGTAGCTCTTCATACACATTTTTTTAAAAACCTCTTGTTTATTCAGTTCCTGTTACAGACCTTGAACCTGTTACTTTTACAACTGAGACCTCTGGGACCACATTAGGTAATGACCCTGTGCCACTTGCCTAGATCTTTTGCTGCTCCTTGTACAGTCTGTTCAGTCTCCATCCTCATCACATGGCTTTTCCTCTTTCACGAGATGACCACTATCATCCTGCACTGCCACTCGGCCACTGTCTTCACTTGAAGAGCCCTGAAGCCTCTTAAAAACAAGGTTCCTGTTGTTTTTAGGAGAGCAGGCATGAGCTTAGTTCAAAACGTTTACCTGCCACGTGGGGCATTTGAAATCATCACATCGCCTTGTGCTTCGTTGAACAGTGTTCTGTGTTAAAGCTGAGTTTCAAACAAATTGGGATCTATTTCCTCTCTAGGCTGATCAGCAATAACAGCTACTCTTAAGCTCCTTTGCCATCTAAGTTTCTAGATTTTTAAAAAACTATTTGCATGGTATGTTTGTTTCTTTGTTGGTGTTTTAAGTAATGATGTGTTTTATTACTAATTTGACAAATAGGCAATTATCCAAATCTGAAGTTAGGGTCTCACTGTGACCCTAACTTCCCCTCCCCTTGCACCAGAACTGGTCCTTCTCATTTTTCCCCCAGTGAGGAAGTTCTATGAGTATCTGATTACAAGTGCTAATTTTCATGCCTTGAATGAGTAATTTGACTGTAAACATGAGTTTGCCTCCAAAGTACCCTCAACCTTAAAAAAAAAAAGATGCATTGGCATAAAATGAGTAAAAATTTTAAACTACAAATTCATGGAACTTTAAAAACTCTAACAGGTTTTGGAAAAACCTCTCCTCAGTACCCAGAGCCATACAATGTAGAATAACATAAGGCTTTCCTTTCTTTAGCTACCAAAGCATCAAAAAGACCTCGTCGTCCACGTCCCAGACCTAAAACCACACCAAGCCCTCAAGCACCTCAGACCAAACCGGGTAAATGTGTGATTCGTTGGTTTAAGGGTGAGCCATAGTAACCTGTCCAATTGAGGACGCAAAGCAGTGCCAAGCTCATATTCTCTCTAAGCATGAAGTCATGAGGCATCATCAGTAATGTCTCCTCTACCAGGTGTTGAGGAGAACATGACTGGGTGAGATACAGTTGGTGCCAGAATACCATATTCTTTTTATGTGTGAGTCTTGACATACATTTAGTATAGTTTTTACTATAAAATTCCAGTTTTACTTCTTTAGCAAAGCCAATATATTACGTTCAAGTAAATAAACAAATTGTAAGTACCTTGCAAATTCCTGGACCAATATTGCCAACTGTGGGTGATATGCCAGCTGTGGGAGACATTTCATTTCTAAAACTGTAAAGTTGAGAATATGTTTGCATGGTACAAGGGAAAAGATCAAGGTGGACTGGACTTGGACCTTGGACCTTGGGCTTTAGGCCCACTACAGGATTTGAATGCATGGAGGGAAATGTGACCCAAGGCAGAAGAACCAGAAGTGTGGTGGTTGGGGGTACCTAGAACAGACTGTCCTACTTCTCATGGTCAAAACCTGGCTGTTGATGATGCTACATTTGGATGGATCCATCCAGTCATTTGAAAGAGGATTTTGAGGACCTGGTTCAAGAGCTTAGATTTGATAGAGAGACATCAACAGTCTTTGATTTCCACTTTTTCTGGGCTTAGGCCAGAGAGATACTCTACTGAGTATTTCAGACTGAGTAACCATCTTTATCCTGCTCTTTTATTTGTCATGGTTTGGACAGAGGTCTCAGACTCTTTCCATAGACAAGCTCTTAGCAAGACCAACACCATCCACATCAATGATTAATTT
The DNA here is from genome assembly GCF_963455315.2 of Globicephala melas. Classification (NCBI taxonomy): domain Eukaryota; kingdom Metazoa; phylum Chordata; class Mammalia; order Artiodactyla; family Delphinidae; genus Globicephala; species Globicephala melas. Next base: position 48,077,275 of record NC_083317.1, on the reverse strand, counting down.
TTATATCTGTTTCAAACTTATAAACTGTCTATTGTATCCATGTTTACTTAAACACAGTAAGGGCTTGTTTTCAGCCTCCATAGAAGCACAGGTTGATCAGATTTTTTTAAAGACAGTTTCTTTTTTCAGTGTACATTAGGTAAATGCCTAAAAATATTTTCCAGTGCAGAGTTTTCCATATCAATTAGAATCCATTAGTTAAAACCTAGGAGAATTTCATGTTGACTCAAGATATTTCCAGGGATAAGCCTAAGACTGACCATGACTATCGTTTGGCCAAATGTTCAAAGAACAATCCTCTACTCCTTCTCTGTTTTTTTTTTTTTTCTTTGTTTCTGTAGAAGGAATGATATATAAGCAAGTTTTGTTGGGGTGTGAATGTTCTAACTTTTCATGTATTTTTAAATCTCTTTGGTTTACTGTATTGTTTTTTTGGTCAGTTCCTGCTACAGTCCTTGAACCTGTCACTCTTAGACCAGAGGCCCCCAGAACAACATTAGGTAATGATAAACTGTGTTTTCAATGAGACTTATCCTGCTTGTTGTCAGACCCAGAGTTTCATCTTGCTCCATGTAACAACAGTTTTATTCTTTGTGGCCATTCAATTACATTCTTCTTAAAATTATGAAAACACTTAAATTACCTGTTCTTTTTAATAGAACTAGTCATGTGTGACCCTACTTTAGGATATTTATTTGCCACGTAACCTGTTTGAAATTGTGTCATTCTGTGTTTTATTCCAGTGGTGCTTGTGGTAAAACTGGTTTTCAAACACATCCCAATCTCCCTCTTATCTAGACAGATAAAGTCATCAACAGCTCTCATAGGGCCAGGAGGATCCATTCATTGCATATCTACATTTCTACCTTTTTTCTATTTGCATAGTATTTTGTTGTTTTGTTTCCATTTAGGTAATAATACGTTTTTATTTTAATAGTTAGAACATGTACGAAAGATTGGAAGATTAAATTATAAACTTCAGATTGAGTATGACTATTCTTCATTATCCATTAAAATTTAGCAACAGTTCTTAACCTTTTTGTTGCCCAGTCAAGCTGCTCTATGAGACTTTGATTATAATTACTAATCTTTATTTCTTATATTAAAAAGTGATTTTTGTCTTCAAAGAATCTTCTTTGGTAAAAGAAGATATAAAAGGAGTTATGTATATGACAAAAATCTCAAACTAAACAGGCAAAAATCTAACAAGGTGTAGAAGATCTAGAGTCATGTTTTTTGCCTCCCGTAGCTTCCAGAACCATGGCTGATGTAGTTATGTAATAACCCAAGAATTTCTTCCTTCAGCTTCCAAAACATCACAACAGACAATTCATCCACATCCACATCCAAGTCCTGAAGTACCTGAGTCCAAACCAGGTAAACTTGTGTTCCTGGTTTAGAGTCCCAACAACCTAACCCAGCAGGGTGTTGAGTAATCCCAGTTTTGGGGAGTAACCAATACGCCCCATGAGAGTAAAGATACAACTCGTATTAAGCTGCAGTTCCCACTGTGGAGCTGGCAAGAAGAGCACAGTAGGGGGAGATCTGTGGGGCAGCTGAATGCCTCTTGCTTCCTCTGTAAAATCTTTGTCACTGTGCATTTTATTAAATTCCATTTATCTCTTGAAAATAAAGCTTCTTGTGAAAAATTAGGCATATTCAGTTCAAATTGACAAACACTAAGTGCCTTCAGTATCCTCCAAGTTGTATACCTCTAAAGATGCTAATGTGTCAGATGTGGGAGACATGTTTTAGTCCTCAAACCTGCAAGACAGTTAAGAACAAAAGCATTTCCTTTGTAAATAAAATAGAAGACGGCATTAGGCAGTATCTATGCAAATACAAGAATGATATTTGGGTGCTACCAACAAGATGTGCTAGGGACATAAATATTTGGAGCAGGGAAAGATAAATTTAAAAAGAGTGGAGCCTTGAAATCATCCTAGTACATAGATGAGTAGAAAGATGGAAAGGAATAAAATCAGAAAGAATGGATATAAGTAGAAACCAACCAAAGGAGAAAGTCTAACTGTAATACTAGTATAAAGGATGTCTGACTTCAAGGTGGTAGTCAAAGCTTTTCTAGATCTTGATTGGTCCATGGACTCCCATGGTGGAGATCTTTAGGCACCTGATGAAGCAGTTGAGATTTGATCAAGTATATATCAGCAAGCTGTTCTTTGCTCATGAAGGCATGTTCTTTCTTTGCTTAGTCTGGAGGGATACCCAATTTGATTCATCATGCTGAGGCCTCAGCTTCTTTCCAAAGATAAGTTCTTAGCAATACCCACACATCCCACATTGGCTTATTAGTTAGAATCAGATCATCAAAGAAGGAGGAATAAGGAAATAGGTACCTGACTGAGGTATGGCTAATTTTTAGGAAATCAACTTTTACTCTTCTAGTTTAAGAGTTTTTATAAGTTGCTATGTAGTTCTAGAACCTATATTATACTAGTAAGATTCTTTTTGAAGTAAATATTTTGAGTTTATTTAAAACAATCACTTGGTTTATTTTTAATACTTTTGGTCAGCTCCTACTGCAGACTTTGAACCTGTTACATTCAGAACTGAGGCTTGGGTGACAACACAAGGTAATAACACATTGTGATCCTCTCAAACTCATTCCATCAACATTGAAGCTACAGGTTCTTTTGCTTCATAAAGCTACATTGTCATCCTCTGTTGTCACTCCATGATATTCTTCATCCTAAAAGAATTGAAGTCTCTGACTCTTAAAACAAGTTATTCCTTGTTTTTAAGAGAGCCGTGCATGAACCTAACTCAGGTCAACTGTTATACATGTAATCATCTGAAATTGTTTTTGTCATCTTGTATGTTTTTTAACCAATGTTTTGTAAAAGCTGGGTTTAAAAAGCAATTCTCTTGACTCTAACGACTATTATGGTGTCAGGGAGGGTTCTTTGTGGATCTAAAGGTCTACTGTTTTTTTTAACTGTGATATTTGTTCTTTAACTGACATTTTAGTTAATGACATGGTCTTATTTTAGTAAACTGTCAAAGAGTTTGTACCTGGCTATCACCACTACCATAATATTTTAGCAGTGATTCTTATCCTTTTTATTCAAGCAAGAGTTCTATGAATGATTCTTCACTTCTTGAATTATTCTTCACTATTATAATTGACTCATTGCCAATGAACTTTAACTTGTAAAAAAAAAACCATACTATTATAATAAGGGTGAAAGTTTCCGATTAAAAAGTTACAAAGACACATTTCCTAAAATATGAGGAAATCTAATAAGTTTTAGGAAACCTAGAGCCATGTGTCATGCTACCCATAGCTTCTGAACTACAGACTCTATAGTAACTGAAGGTTTTCTTTCTTCAGCTCCTAAAACATCAAAACGGACCCGTCGTCCACGTCCCAAACCTAAAACCACACCAACTCCTGAGGCACCTCAAACCAAACTGGGTAAATGTGGGTCTCTCGTTAAAGGACTGAGTCCTTGCAGCTCTTGGGAGTCTGGGTTTGATGCTAGTAGTGGGAGTGATAGCCGCTGTGAGCCCCATGTGGGTAAAGGCACAAAATGACCTGCTGCTGCTTCCCCATTAGCAAAGGAAAACATGATGGGGGAGACGCGCGTGGCAGCTGAATTCCCTGTGCTTTCTACACAAGGATCTACTCTTTTACTATGTATTTTATTTGCTTTTTCTTATTCCATTCCATTCTTCTCTTAGAAAAAAATGTCTTAAATAGAACCAAGCATTTTTATCTCAAGAGACAAACACGAAGTGCCTTCCGTCTCCCCACAGCCCATCAAGACCTGTGAGGATATCACAGAAGCTGGCGGCTTGTTTTTACTTTGCAGTCTGTAGTAGAGTCAAATTCAGAACCTGCCTCAACGTGAAACATTAAAAGATTGAACCAAGGCAGTGTGTCTGTGCAAACTGAGCTGGTTTGTTTTTTTTTTTTTTTTTTTTTGGTACACCGGCCTCTCACTGTTGTGGCCTCTCCCGTTGTGGAGCACAGCCTCCGGACACGCAGGCTCAGCGGCCATGGCTCACGGGCCTAGCCGCTCTGCGGCATGTGGGATCTTCCCAGACCGGGGCACGAACCCGTCTCCCCTGCATCGGTAGGCGGACTCTCAACCACTGCGCCACCAGGGAAGCCCTGAGCTGTTTTTTATAGGGGTTATAAACATCTCTGAGCTGAAAGAGAGAAAAGTCTGTGAAGGACAGGAATAAGGAGTTGGAACGAGGTTGGGTCTTAAAATCATGGAGATAGACAGAAAGTAAGGTGTAGAGACCAACCAGAGAGCACAGACTTCTGGAATAAGGGAGGTTCTGCTTCCAAGAGGTGATGAATAGTACTGAGTTTGGATGGGTCCATAGGAGCAGTTGAAGAAAATCCTTGAAAGTATGACTCAGAAGTTTGGGTCTGACCCTAGAAGCATCAGTGATCTCTTCTGCAACTGTCTCTCCCTCCTATCTAGGGTATGGAATTTATGTGATTAGAGCAGAGAGCTGCTCTTCTGGGCATCACACACTATATGTTCTTTATCCTGATTTGCTGAGTGCCTTTGCCTCAAACAAGGTCTCAGCCTATTTCTAAATATGAGCTCTCAACAAGATCTACAAGATTCACTTTGCTTAATTCTTTTCTACGGCTCCTTTCAAACACGAAAGCTATTTATTGTATCCATGCTTATTTAGACATGCTATTTTCTTTCTTTTCTTCCAGTTTTATTGAGATATAATTGGCATACAGCACTGTATAAGTTTAAGGTGTACAGAATAATGATTTGACTTATGTACATCGTGAAATGATGACCACAATAACTTTACTTAGTTTAATCCATCATCTCGTGTAGCTACAAAATTAAAGAAATAGAAAAAAAGATATTTTTCTTCCTTGTGATGAACACTTGGACACGCTGTTTTCTTAAAGCTTCCACAGAAAAGCCAGCTGCCATAACAGTTACATAAGTATACATTTGGTAAAATGTTTAAAGTTTCCTAGGTCAGTCTTCTACAATGATTGGAATTAGGTACTTAGACACCTAGGAGAATATCATGTTGACTTTATTGAGATATTTATCAGTTTGTGTAGGCTGTGACTATCTCATAAAGAAAGTTTACCTGGCTTTAGGTGACCAAATCTTTAATATCAAGTATGCAATTTCAGAAAAATAATTTCAAATTGTAATATACCTATTGAAGCACTATTATACTGGTAAGATTTAATTTGCTGACTTTTCACATGTGTTTATTTCCTTGCTTTTGACTAGTTCCCACTGCAGATCTTGAACCTGGTACTTTTAGAACTGAAGCTCCAGAAATCGTGGGTAATGAGAATGCGTGTCCTTCAAATAGTGCTTTTCCTGCTCATTGTCATACCATTGTAGCCACAGGTTCTCCTGCATCTTAAAACCATTTCTATACCCTCTGTTGTCATTCCATTACAGTCTTTACCTTGCAATTTTGCTACGTTCTATGTCAGGTTATCTGTTGAATTTAAGAGAACTGTGTGTATACTAATTTCAGGATGTCAAACTGCTATGTAACCACTCAATGCTGTGTCATGTGATCACGTGCATTTGCTTAAATAGCATTGGCTATTTTTTTTTTTTTTTTTTTTTTGTGGTACGCGGGCCTCTCACTGTTGTGGCCTCTCCCATTGTGGAGCACAGGCTCCGGACGCACAGGCTCAGCAGCCATGGCTCACGGGCCCAGCCGCTCCGCGGCATGTGGGATCCTCCCGGACCGGGGCACGAACTCTTGTCCCCTGCATCGGCAGGCGGACTGTCAACCACTGCGCCACCAGGGAAGCCCTGCATTGGCTATTTTAAGCTTCCTTTCAAACATGAATTTCCATCTATCCCTTATTTTCATCACTTGCTTTTTCCTCATCAATTGTGGAAATACCATGTTTTTTTGATTGTGTTACTTTTTATTGAATTAGTATCTATATGATTATATTGGTAGATCTCTTGTTTCAAGGAATGATGTTTTTAGTTAATGGTCAAATTTTTGAATGTGCCTGAGTCTTGAAGGTTTAAATGATGGGCTTTTGTGATAGAGTAGGCTGACTCTTCCTCCTTCTCTAACAGGGTTTGACGGAGTTTCTTAACTTTTATTGAATCAAGGACCACTTTGAAATTTTGATGAACACACTCCATTTGTTACATTGATCCTTATACTTTCAAACATATGAGCTCATTATTGTACCCACAATTATTGAAATAGTAGACATTTATGTCAACTTGTATAGAAGTACAAATAGACTGATAAATGCTTTTTCCAGTAGTTAGAAAAGTATATATTATATAAATGTGTAAAACGCTTGTCCAGCAGAGTCTTTCATACCAGAATCAGATAATCAAACATGTAGAATTTCTTGTTGACCATAGTGATATTGAGCAAAGTGCAATGGTGTACCTATTTTATGAGATTAATTGATATTCACCACAATTTGGTCAAATTTGCAAAGAACAAGTGCGTGTCTCTTTTCTCTCAGTCCTGAAGCTTAACAACTGGCTTCTGAAATTAGTCTTCAAGTGAATTTTTAAAATCTCTTTGGTTTATTTTATTATTTTTGGCCAGTTCTTCCTACAGTCCTTGAACATGTCACTCCTAGAACCAAGGCTCCAGAAACAACGTTAGGTAATGATATTCCGTGTTCCTCAACAATTTTTTCCTGCTCATTGTCAATCCATTCTATCATCATCATCATTGTAATAACATTATCACCAGCTTCATAAGACTATCTTGTCATCCTCTGCTGTTCTTCAACTTTATTTTTCTTCTTAATGAGTATGGAAGACTCTAAAAAGAAGTTACCTGTTGTTTTTAAAAGCTATGCGTGGACTTAGATCAAAATGTCTGTCTACCATGTAATCTTAATTGAATTTGTATCATGTACTTTTGTCTAAACAGTGCTCACATTTAAAGCTTAGTTTCAGACATGGAAATGTCTATGTCTTCTCTAGACCAATTAAATCATAACAATTTGTATGGTTCCATGGATGGGGGGCATATTTAATTTCTTAGTGTGAACTTACTATGGTTTGATGATACTCCTTACCTTTTTTAGACATTTACAAGACTCTTCATTTCTTGACTTAATTTTATGTGCGATTTTTACCTCCGAAGAATCTTCAGTGATAAAAGAATTAACAAAATAGGCAAACATATTTGCATCTTTAAAATATATGTCTTAAATTTCAAGGAGAAAATCTGGAACCTTATTTCCAAAACCACCTTCACTAGAGTAATCCAACGTTTCTTCCTTCAGCTCCTAAAACATCACGAGTTCGTCGTCCACGTCCCAGACCTAAAACCACATCAAGCCCTGAAGCACCTCAGACCAAACTGGGTAAATGTGTTATTTCATGGTTTGAGGGGTAAGCCCTAGCAGCCTGTCCCAGTGGAGTCCCAAAGCAGTGCCTCCAATGGGAAGTAACAGCCTTCATGTTCCCTAAGAGTCAAGGCATTGAGGTGTGGTTAACAGCTGCTTCTTGGGTGAAGTTCTTGGTCTCTCTTATTTATAGCAAGATTGGCGTAGTCACTCATGGTTATTTATTGCTATACCTACATTTAAACACATTATCAATTTATTATAGCTGTGAGTACATAAACATAGGTATTTTTTTCAGCTTCCAAGAAATGTAACAAGTTACTTTCACATATTTTTTTGTGTATATTGCCTAAACAGATTTTCCAAAGCTAGCTTCCATATGAGAATCAGAAAATCAAACACCTAGGAAAGGCTCATGTTGACCATACTAAGATTCATAGCAGAGTTCAAAGGTTGTGCCTATCTTCTGCAATGAATTATTCCTAGCTACAGAGACTGTTTGCTTTCTATGAATGCAGAAGTTTAAAAAAATTGTCATTTGAAACTAATGTTTTGAAAGAAAAATTAAGACTTTCTATGTGTGTTTAAACTTTCTTGTGTTCATGTTGTTGCTTTTGGTTAGTTCCTGCTACTAGCTTTGAACCTGTTATTCATAGCTCTGAAGCTCCAGAAACAACATTAGGTAATGATTTTTGTGACCTCATTAAATGCTTTTACACTCATTAAAAACTCACTCCATCACTGTCATGGCCAGAGTTTCTCCCGCTTCCTTCAAGTGCTATTGTAATTCTATTTCATGCTTCATCTTTTACGTAGTCAGGATTCTTAATTAAGGTGCTACCTATTGCTTTTAACAGTTGTCCCTGGATCCAGCTGAGGAAATCTATCTTCCATGAAAACCCCTTTAACATTTCATTATATGATTTCAGTGAAGAGTCTGAAGTCCAAATTGTTTGCCTTCTATTTGGTATTTAGATCTATAAAATGATAATAATTAAGTACCATGAAATTTCTCCGAGCAACTTACTTTCTGTAAGATTTTTGTGATATCCTCATTAATCTCTTCCTATTTTAAGGAATGAGGTTTCCCTGTTATATTAAATTACCAAAAACAAGTTGCTTCCTGGAAGTGTCAATTCTAGTGAATCTAAGTTACAGGCTCCCCCATCATTGATGAACTTGACTATTCCTTATTCTCCACAACAGTTTAACATTGGTTCTTAACCTTTACTAAGTAGGAATCTCTCTGAGTATCTAATTATACACATTAATACCTATATCTTTAAATTAACAAATTTTGGTCTCTAAAACACCCTCAGTGATAAGGAACAAATTAGATTGGTAAAGTAAAATTTTTCAAACTCAGGCAATAAACTCAAGAAAATCTAATATTTTACAAAACATTGGTACAGGTACAATGCTGTTGATGGTTTCTAGACCTACAAATACAATACAACTCAATATTTTCTTCCTTTAGTTTCAAATCATAGCGGAAGAAATCCTTCTCCTAAACACTAAATTTCCCAAAGCTTCACAGTTTAAAAATCAAGAAAATCTATGGTTTTCTGTTTAAGGAGTCCTTCCAGCCTATTGCAGCTGGGCCCCAAGAGTGACAGTGATGTGGCTTGCTAACTTGCATTTCACACCTCTGTGCCCTCTAACAGAGAAGGTAGAATCTCTACAATTTCATGTGGACAAGAAGGTTCATGGTTGGAGATTTATATGGTAGCCAAATGCATAAGGATTCTCTCTGACAAAAGATGCATCTTATTCAATTCTCTTAGCATTCTATTCCATTCATTTCTTTTTAAAATAGCATTGCTTCTTTGTCTTAGGTAAACAACCATTTCCTTGCCCTCTGTGGTCCCAGCACCACATTAGCAGTTGAGTAGGGTAGGGTGTAGAGCAGAGGAAGAGATCAAAAGTAAGGGCATGTTTTACCTCTTGAATAAAGTACAATATAATTGTGAAGAAAACCTGTTCCTGAGTTTTTCTTAGATAGAAGATAATTTGCTTATACAAAAGCAGCTTGTTTGGTAAAAAACTTTAGAAAGAAAATACTTAAAGGAGTCAAGGATCTATGTGGGCTGATAGAGAATAGTTGAGCTTTGAAATTAAGTAGGATTTGAATTAGTGGTTGGAATGGTGGGAACAGCAAAATAAAAAAGTTTTGACACCTATTGAGGGTACCCAAGGGGGTGGTCAAACTGGAACATAGAATAAAACACTCCTAGATGATACGGAACATTTTGTTAATGATACTGTAGGAAATACTTATTCCTTGTGGGAATATAGATTCAGATACAGTAGTCATTGAGAACCTCAGTTTTTCAAATAGGCTCTTCCTTTTTATAGAAGGATAATTAAAATCAGGGATCAGCAAATCAGCAAATTTTTTTATGTGAAGAGTTAAATAGTGAATATTTTAGACTTTGCAGACCATTCAGTCTGTCACAGCTACTCAATTCTGCTGTTGTAACTTGTAGGTAACCAAAGCCAAGATGTAAGTGATATGTAAATACGCCTTGAATCATCTTAGTTTGTAGGTGTGGCTGTGTTCCAATAAAACTTTATTTGAATTTCATACCATTTTTACATGTCATAGATTATTACTCTTCCTTTAATTTTTTTTCAATCATTTAAAAATGTAAAAATCACTCTTAGCTCACAGGTCAGGAAGAGGGCTGGATTTGGGAGGACCATAATTTGCCAATCTCTGCTTTAAATAATGCATACTCTGCATTGCCTCTCCATAACCCTGTGATTCTGAAGGTCTATGTGTTGCTACCTGTGAAATAAATTATCCATAATTAGTTTGACATCTTAGACCCTCTTCTTTCAGCTCCCACTGAACTGCATACTCTTATTTTGAAACCAGTGACATCACCAAGCCTAGAAATAACACAAAGTCAACCTGGTAAATAGATTATTTAATCTATCTGGTACACCATGAGCTTCAGGGGGCATTCCCCAAATGTTGTATTTCCAAATATTAAAAAATACAAAAGAATACACATTTAACAACTCTGTATATTGTACATGCTCCTCCCATGATTGCATACTGGTGTAAATTAGTAATACATTATTTCATGTTAATTATGTTATTCAACTGTATAGAAATACTTATCTTCATTTGGGTTTGCTCTGTATAATATTAGAGAATAATCACATATCTGATTAAGTAGTCAACAGAACCACTTAGAAGAACTGATTTTATTCTTTACCTTTATTTTTCACTAAGTTACAGACTTGTGGTTCTCTTTAGTAATAAGCTAAACTTCTGCTCTGCTATGTGAAAAGAATGCTCATTCAATTGTGACCATTAATGAAGGAGAAAGTTCTCACTTCAGTAAAGATAACAAAATTTCACCTTACACAATATGAGCCTAAACATTATTGCCTTTCAAAATTAAAAACAAATTTTAAAGATCATGCATTTCAATGCTATTGCAACTCTCTGACATTTATTTTGAAACACCAGATCTTATTTTTAACATAGGATTGTAATTTCTTTTCATTCCTTTTGTGTATCTCTTAATTAGCTAAATGGTGTTTTGATGCTTATGTTGATGGAACAAGGTTCTATGGTTGTTAATGATAACTTAAAATACTTATAAAATTCTGAATTCAGTTATTAGAGTTTCCTTTAGGGTTAATAGTACTATTGTTATTATGGTAATGGCTGACATTGAGCACTTACAGGTACAAGGCACTTGTCTAAATACTTAGTTTGTATGAATTCATTCAATGCTCACAACAACCCATCCTTGATCAATTTTACCATTTTGTGTTTTTTGCTAGTTTCTGAAGTCCTGGAATCGGTTACATTTAGCACTGAGTCATCAAAGGAAGCTATAGGTAATAATGTTCCCCAATGAGAAGTCAGGTATATGTGCTTTTCCATCTCATTGTGGAAGTCATTTTGGGATGTCCTCATGCTTTGTGACATTTCATGGCTCCTCACGTATTGCCTGTGCTCATCCAGTGAAACTTGACAGTCAAATGTTATATACAGCCCATTTTGCTAGTATCTGCTGTGTTGCTATGCAAGTTTCACAATTTCCTTGCTTAGTTTCCTCTCATTGTGAATGCACAATTTCATTTTTTAATATTCTGATCACTTTTAATACAAATATGCACATCCTATTTTTCATTTTCATATTGTTTTTAGGATTCATCCCCATGCTTTCAAAGGACTCACTCTATGTCTTTTTCTCACTAGAATCCTTAAACAAAAATAAGGAAGTGAAATTATCTGCTTTGCTCCAGGTAGAAATCGCTGTAGACCCTGCCAGTTATCGTGTGTGTGTGTATGTGTTCCACACTGCACACTGCCTTCATTGTAGTCATCTTTATAATCTACCTAAATGTTATTTATTCTCACAAATCTATCTACTTAATTAACCTCTGTTTTAAAATTAAACAGTGTTCCATTAAAGTGGGTGCTATGGGCTGTCCACCACTAACCCGCCATTCCCTGTTTCTTCCCTAGCACCAACTGAAATAGATTATGTATATTCCACTGCCAAAGCACCACTCAGGCCAGAGGAGTCAAAGACTGAAGGTGGTAAAGGTTTTCATGCTTCTATTCTTTTATTCAAAAAATTTTTAATTAGTATCACATTTCATGGAATTTGAAAGTTCAAGCTGGGGTACTTAATCTACAGTGGAATAGCTTTGAAGAGCTATAGCTTCTAAAATTCTTGAATTCTTAAAATTAAAATGATAAGTGACTCTCTGAATACAGAAATTTCGGTTTCTCTGTGGTATCTAAATATTGAGGCATAATAAATTTGACAGTTAATGACAGTTAAAACATAAATATTAGTTGGAGGATTAGGATTATAGAATAGGATTTCCCTCTTGATTCTTTTTTCTTATCCTAATCCATTGTCCTATCTGTAAAAATGTGATGCAGATTCTCAAGAGAATGAGGTGTGTTGATATTCAAGAAAGAGATACTTGACTGTGGCCTAACATCTTAAGCTTTTTAAAATTGTTCTCCTTTGTTTTGATACAGTTGTGGAATCTATTACAAATGTGTCTGAACCACCTGAGATCACGCTAGGTAATGACACACCCTGGCAGTTTTTGCCCTCATTGTCGCCATCACCTGAGAACCCAGGTTCTCCCTCATTGTGAATTCATGTTGCAACATCATTCTTTGTCATGGCAGTTAATTTTCTTTCTAGGTGCTTCTATTCATAACCATTGTCCAAAAAGTGTCTTCTCCCATTCAGCTTTGTATCTAGACCTTGATCTCTTTCTACTTCAGTCACTGAAACTGTCAAATCTAAAGTGTCTTTTTTCCTAATGTTAAACATTCTGCCAGCTTGGTATTACGTTGAATACTTCAGATAATATTTTTGGTATGATGATCCATTTATACCTTCTGCCCTAGCAACATACTTTCCATTAACACTCATTTCATCACATTCATTTACATGTTTGATTTTTTTCTTCATTAGTTAAACAAAATTCAATGCTGCTGAATGGCTTATGCCTTAACATTTAAAATTTTTCTCCTTATGGTTCCTCCTGAACCTATCTTTCTAGCACTGTTGGGGATGTACTAGTGTGGAGTGAGGATTTAAAAAGTAAGGCTATTGCTTACCTTGAAAGTATTTTGTAACCTGGCATCTCTAAGCAGCTTTTAAACTAAATGCATTATGAAGAAGTAGGAGTGCTATTTTGCTGTAGACTTGCAATTTGCTTTCTTTTTTTCTTTAAAATCCACTTGTTACCATCTGTTCTGTCATCTGTACTCAAGGTGTGTGAAGTGCTATAGTAACCCTGGGTACTTTCCTTCAATTACCGTAGAAACATCACCTCTGCCTTCCCAAACTGTAATCCTACCCAGCCCAGATGAACCTCAGACCGAACCGGGTAAATACGTTATTTTGTGTTTCATGTAGAAGGTGAGTGTTTGCAGAACTTACAAGAATGGAAAGACAATATATATGGGCACTATTACTAGTTATCAAAAGCCCTAACTTAATCACTGCTCGCAGTATTTGACCCTACCTTTCTGATGCCCCACTCCTCCTTCTATCCATAATCTGTAGCCAGTCATATGGCAGTGTTGTGAACATTATTTAGGATATAACTGAAAAACACCTCTCAGCTACTCTGCAAGTCTTTCATATAGAAAATAGTAATGTTTCTGGTGAAGAACATTTGTATTCTTTTTAAAATATAAATATCCCAATTTTAAATACTTTATCATCTTGACTAGTTTTACAAGGTCTGTGGTCATATAAAAACTATTTTAAGATAGTTAATTTGTTTAAGATTAACCAAAACCTCCAGAAATACTGGAGCATTCCACAAAAAGGGGTACAATTGGCCAGTCATCTTGTCATTATTCAGGTCCCTTACTACTTTCTACTGCTCCTTCCTGTGGCAGTTTGGCCATTTCACTGCATACAAATAAGAGAAACTGAAGTCAAACTGGTTACTTGGCAAGTCATAAGGGTTTACTTGATGGTGGAATTTGAAATATGGGAAAACAAATCATTGATGCAGATAACTAAATATTCTTCTTACAAGGGAAAATTTTCTCAATATCTGCAGGCTCTCTTGGAATGTCAGTTTATCATAAATAAGCCCAAACTTGTATTTTGATGGCCATTAAACTATTTTATATGGCTCTATTTCCAAAGGAGATATGGATATTAATTTTATTCATTGTCCTCTAAAATGTCCTGTTAAATCCTGTTAATATCCTTTGCCTCTTAAACTCTACAGTTTAATTTTTACCAAAATTCCACACTGACTGCATTAACTGGATCTGTGTCAATTATCTCTTAACTTTTCTAAAGTTTTGTTAAATAGCTTTAATCATTAATATGATTGAAATATTTAATCGTAGATACTATCAGTGATACTAATCTCATTCTGAATCATTTTTTATAGAATTGCCTCATGACATGCCTTTACCTGCAAGATGGTCTCTTATACCCTGGGGAAGCAAATAGCCTATCAGTACGAACTTCGGCAAGCAAAGCAGTTCAGAGTCAGAATATCACAAGACTAAGGACACCATAGAAATATAGAATTTTAGGGTTGGAAGGGCTCTTAAAAATCCTGTTACTGTTGATGAAGAACCCAATGTCTCCCAGCTCTAGGCTCCTAAACCAGTGTAATCTCCAACATATCTTGTTCATCTCTCCACAGGCAAGAAGATTCCACTGAAACGATTGCATGCCTTGTATATTTTGACTATCAGGAAGAAGTCCCTACAGACTCAGCTTCTTCTTTTATCTAATAACTCTTATTTTCAGCAAGCTTTTCTTAAGGTGCCTGAAACTCTGTGACCTTGAAAACCATTTTGTTTCTTCTTATCTCTCTTTATCCCAAACACACTGAACCCAACCAAACAAGGTATTTCCACAAGCTGCGATCTTTCATTTGATAATTCTTTTCCTCCAGCAGGATAAACTTTTAATTTTCTTGGTGAAGAAATAATTGATTTTTTACACTGAATGTCCTAGAACTTCTTTGGGAATTGCTCAGCAGAAGAATAACTTTCTTCAATAATGTATCCTTTCAATTTCTGTTCAATTTTTCTTCTCCGATATTACCAATAAAAATTGTGTTTTGTTTAACAAGATTAATTTTTTTCCATTAGCACTTACTATTAAGATACATTCATTTTCTAGGTATATTTGGAATGTAATGTGCTTTTTATTTAGAAGAAATTGTATCTCTTTGCCCTTAAAATATTATACTGGGTTATTCTGATAAAATGATGTGAACTTATAATGATGAATTATTTTATTATGAAATTTATTTTTAACCTGTTTAATAGGTATTTGAAGTGGATATTTCTAAAATTCCAACAGTTTCATTTGCCAGCTGAATATCTTGGATATCTTTAATGTGCTGCCTTGTTTTTTTTTCCCCATTATGATAAGAAAATTACCTTCTTATACTTTGTGGCTCTTTGGGAACTTTAATTGCTGTGTATCTAGGTCTTCAATTACTCAACAAACATCTCTGAGATCCTAGAGGTTTAGGTACTGTGACTCTTGAAGACCTCAAGAGCTCCGAACCTATATCCTTTCTTTTAGTGCCCAAGCAGACACCGCGAGCTCCTCCCAAACCAAAAATATCTCCACGTCTAAGAATCCCACCGACACAGCCAGGTAAATACTTATTTTATATTCTGGCCTGAGAAGTTTGATGTTAGTGGAGTTACTCTGTTGAATTATAGCAAGTTAGGTTTTTAACCCTTATAAAATAAGACTTCCTTTGAAACCTAATAAATATTTACATTTATTTTTAGACTTTATCAAAAAGTATATTATTGGAGTAGCTTATTCCAGAAGCTTCCCTTTTGTTATATTATTTGAGAGGGGGATGGAGGAGAATGGAATTTCTTAAAAGAGTAGCCTGCCTACTCCTTTCACTTCTCGCAGCTTGAGAAAACCTTCCATGGTCCTTGAATGTCCTCCCCCTGCCAATCACCTAATGTTTTTTTTCTTTCAGTCAATTTTATTTAACATTAGGTCATGAAGATTTTTAATATATATCCTCTCCTGTAAAATAATAACATAATATTGCTTTGGTTGTTTTGCTAGGAATTTTGGGAAGGACCTAAACAAGAGTCATTATAAACTATTTTTTATTCTGTTCAAGAAGCTCTTACTTGAATGATTGAATGATTAACTCTAACCCTAACTTCTCAACCAAGATCTTGTCCAGTTCCTCTGACTGTTTTGGCAGATCTCAATTTCAGGCTACCATAAAATTGACATGCCTCAAAGAAAGCTCATCTTTCCCTCCTTTCAGTTTCTCATTTATATCTGTTGCAGATCCTGAGCATTTTACATCGATTTTTATCCTCTTCTTCATCTGGCCTCTGCAGTCCATCAGTTTTTCCAGACATCTCTAACATTGGTCCCTACTCCAAGCATATACCCAGTCATGCCTAGTCTACTGTCATGAGTCAACTGATCTCCTGTCTCTCTTCTCTCCTAATTTAAAATTGTACCACCCTTGGTGCTTAAGTGGCTGATTAATTCATTTCATCAGTTAGTCACTTAACAACTACTTATTGCATGCTGACCTCACACCAGACAATGTGCTAGACACTGGGAATGTGAAACAAAATTTCATCCTTCTGTAGTCAAGGAAGTTATAGTCTAGGCCAGTCCCCTAAATCTAAATTTATTTTTTATACATGGCCCACTTCCAAAAAGCATATGAAGTGCACCTACCCAATTTACTAGAAAAGGAACCCTAACTATGACCAGTGGTCTGGGGAAAGGAAAATGTTAGCAGCATCAAAATTATGCTTCATCTAGGTAGTAGCTCTGAATTACCAACACAAATTCTTTAATCATATCTCAGTATCCCTACTGAAAGAAAAAAACTGTAGATGTGGGGATGGTCTTTAATATCTGAGAGGTATTAACACTTTCTTTAATATTTCTGAGAGAAATTTTATCTATTACTTTTTCTTTGAAGGAAAACTCCTTAAAAAACAGTTCCATTTACTACATCTAGCTAATGATTTTAAATCTGCTTTAATGTATTTTAAAATGTGTTTTTATTTAATTACTAAAACTTTGCTAAAAAATAATATGGGTGTGATATGTAAGTAGATGAAGGTGCCAAAGCAACAATCATCTGAAAGAATAAGAAATTTAAAATAATAACAAAAAATAAATTTGAACTATTAATATATAAGAAATACTGGGGAAAATAATTGATGATTAGTGAATAAGTAATGAATAATAGAATAAGAATAAAAAACAAAGCAAGTATATTAAATTTGTGGATAGGAAACTAAAATCTAACTTTAAGAAATCAGCAGATAAAATCACGAGAAGAAGCTCTCAACCTTTTATGTGAATATAAAGCATAGAACAAATGAGGCAGAAAAGGAGAAATGGAAAGAAGTAAGAAAGCATAAAACAATGAATGATGGAAAAGAAAAGATGAGAAACAAGAAGTGCTGGAAGTTAAGACATTGAGGATATAAAGTCCTCATTAGTAACATTTTAAAAAGTAAAGGAGATATGAACTAAGAAGGAAGACTTATTCATAATTTTATCTCTCTGAGCCATACTCTGCACTTATAAAAATACAATATAGTAAATCAGGAGCTTACTCTAATTTCCCATTATGACACTGTATTCTAAGTTTCAACTTTGTTTGATTTTGATTTAGACCTTTAGCTAACCTTCCTCGACAAGGTAAGCAACTTCAGAATGGATAGATGCATATGCTCAGTGGTTCCACTCTCACTCTGAAACCCTGGAGTGACTGCAGACTATAACAAGAGAGCATCCTGATTCTGTCCCAACTGAGCAAACTCCCAGCCCATCAGCATCTCCCCTGGAAAGTAGCTACAATCCAAACACTTCCAGCTTTGTCAGGGCAACCTAGTGTAAGGGGACTATTTGGAAAATTGATCATGAAAAAAATGCACTCTACTTATTCCTCTTAAAAGTGGGTGAAATTAGGATCTCTCTTACCCAGGAAAATATGAGCTTTACTTAATAGATCCCAGCAATACCCTAGGTTTTTATAGTCTTTCAAGGATATTTGTGTATGTATACATATGTATCACTCAGTAGTTCAAAAACAAATATTTAAATCCTAGTAGTACTCCCTCCTTACCCCTGGCTAGCTGTTGTGAATTTCAAAAGGCCATTTGAATGGGAGAATGTTCTGTTCGTACGTGCAATATCAATATCAAACGCAAATTATTATTGTTGGGCTATAAGGGCATCATCTAACAATAGTGTATACAACTTAAAGAGCAATGCAATGTATTCATCTACCACTGTTTTCAGAATGAAATTCTGTAATTGGGCATGCCACCTCATTTATACTTAAACTATGTTGATAAATTAGATAGCAAAAGTTAAATTTACTATATTTGGCATTTGAGGGGATAGTGGGATCAAAAATTTGGAAGAAACCATCAAGAATATTTCATCATTAAAATACAGGTTTGATTTTTAGATTCCTATGTTCATAAGTGATAATGAACAGTCCTGTTAATGATTTTATATCTAGAAATCTTATAACCATCAAAATTGCTCCTAATTCTTGAGGGGGCAAACAATGTGAAAAGCAAAATATACTCAGATCCTTCAATGTCAAATTTGTAAAGATTCTCCAGAAGTAGAAACAGATATTTATAGGGGTATAGCTTTCACATCATTTTGACATTTCACACTTAATTCTCACAATCACCCTTTCAGTTAGGACCGGTTTATTAATTCCACCTAGAAAAATGAGGAACAAGTTAAAATGTAACCTGCAGAGCTGGGATATAGCGAGCCCAAGTGTTGGGACCTAGCAGTCATGTCTGGACCTCAGTGTTCAGGTCTTGTCTCTGGTGCTTAATGATCACGTGACCCCAGGCAAATAGCTTTAAAGTGAAGCTGATAATCCCTTCCTCTCAGCAGTACGGTGAGAATCAAAGGGCATAATCTTATGAAAGTACTTTTGAAATTGTAAAATGAGCTATAAATAAAGTAGACCTTTTTTTTTTTTTCCTGGTGTCTATTACATTTGCACCTTGTTACTCCAAAGGAACAGCTGTGGAAAGACAATTTTGGTTTGTGAACATGTCATTTAAAGGTTTATTTAGAGCCTAACAATTGCCGGGGATGTAGAATGCGAGCCCACCCATTCCATTCCGTCGCCCACTTCTCTTTCTGCTGTTGCTGAGCTGACTTTAAGCTGCTCTTTTCCATACTTCATGGGATCCCATTCTGACTTCACTGAATTCATCTTCACAGAAAGACATAGGGATGGGTTTAAGAAGTCAAGGAAACATCCACAAAAGAAGAACACTCTTGCATTAATTAAATTGCTATCTCTTCTGAAATGATGTTTTAAAAAAATTATTCATCCTGTTCTTATGCTTAGTCAAATTTTGCTGTTTCTCAGATTTCATTTTTCTTAACGTATCTGGAATTCTAACTGATCTATTTTTAGAGCTTAAGGTTTATTTTTCCATCTAAATCCCATTTCAATACTTTTTTAAAATCAGTAATCAGTCTTATACTTTGTCATATCTTATGTGTTAAGCAAGACTGGGAGATGCTAAAACCAAATGACTCATGATCCGAGCTCTCTCTTTCAGCTCCTAAGGTGTTCCAGCATGTTACTCTGAAGCCAAAGACATCA
The DNA here is from genome assembly GCF_963455315.2 of Globicephala melas. NCBI lineage: Eukaryota > Metazoa > Chordata > Mammalia > Artiodactyla > Delphinidae > Globicephala > Globicephala melas. Next base: position 48,057,801 of record NC_083317.1, on the reverse strand, counting down.
CCAAGTCCAGAAGCGTCCTATACTCAGCATGGTAAATGCTTTATTTCATGTTTAAACCAAATGCATTCTACAGTCACACTCTGCTGCAATGAAACATGAGGACTGATGGATGTGAGGTCCATGTTTCACTTCTGTTCAGGTACCACGTTGTATCATGCATGATATAATCATTTCAAAGTGTTCGTAAGAGTTATCTAAGTGCTCATATGGTAAGCCATTGATATAATCCAAAGGCAGAGAATTATGCCAAGGGTAGAATGCTTCTTCTAGAATTAAAATTCTCTTATCTTTTGACTTCCAAAAAATAACCTACCAATGTTAACTATGCTGTGCTCATGTTTCACCAAGATAAAATAAAGAATTGGGGATTTTCCCGCAAAAATGATGTTTTACAAATGGAGGAAATGATGTTTAACCATTTTCTTGGGTTCAAACATTTTACACTATCCAGTATTGAGGGTCTTTTTTTTTTTTTTCCTTTTAAATTCTATTTTACCCATTCATGGGGCAGTTGCTTGAGTCAAGAAATTTGTTTCACACGGGAAAAAATGATTTCTTTAGTTACAGATCAATTTCTTGCCTATCATTTGAGAAGGCTTTTTGTCCGTTTATGGGGGGAATAATCTCATGTTTGTGGGAGTAGTCAAGGTAGGGACTGCAAGGACCCAGACATTTCTCTAGATCCTCAAGTGACCATACAAAGCTGCTGTTAGCTTCACTAATTAGTTCACTGTTGGTTCACTAATAAGCCAAACCAAGTTTTTAACTAGAGTATCTGAGAAATACAATAAGTTCCCCCCCGCTTTTTTTTAAGGTGCAATTATTATAAATTCTTAGATGGTCCTGGAAGCATATAGAACATTCCTAGAACCAAAGGATTTCTGGGCTGTAGCTTGAAATGATGGCATTTTGGAGGCAAGTGAATTCACTTGCTATCATGTTTTCCAGGTTGTATAAGCGCAGGGTGTTACTGTCGCTGTGGGATGGCTAGGTTGTTGCAGGTGGTGATAGGCTGCAAAGAGCCTCTTTTGCCCTGAAGTCTAGACTTTAAATTAGTACTGCTAAGTGCAACAGTCAATATTATAAATGCCAATAAGGAAAAAGCTGATCTTCCCACTTGCAAAAGGTCAGCTTCTTGTTTTCAACTGAGGAAAAAATATGTAACGGAAACGAAGTCATTACAGATAACAACAGTAGATATGAGTGATTATATTCACTTTTCGTTAGAGAAAGCAATACTATTGGTCCTGATATGACATAATCTCATTAAACCAATATATCTAATAGTTCAACTTTTTCTTCCTTTTTAAATGTCTACTATTTGCCTTAATTCCATCAACACCTTCTTTTTCACAGATACTCTGATCTGTACGTTTGAGCCCTGGAACAACAGCACAAACGCTCTCTCTGGAGCCTTCATTGAGCTTATTCTATTGACTCTCCAGTTCCAAATGTTCAGATTGAATTTTGTCTCTAAACCTAGTGTTGGTCCTGCCATTGTGTCCATCAGGGGTTCCCCTATTGCTCCAGGGGTGTGATGCTACGGGAAGAATCACAGGCAGTCTTTACTACTATTTAATGTTCTCCCAAGTGTTTTAACAGACTGGATTCAAACAGTCTTGGGGTTGTATCTAGGCTCAGGTTTGCATCCTAATGAGCCCACAACCTTGTTTACTGGCTCCTCAGAAAACAGGGTAAATTACATGTAAACTTAATGTGTACTTGTATCTCTATCCTTTTTATAGAGATAGATGCTCTATAAAAATGTAAAAAGTAGTACTGAAATCAGGACATAGTTATGTTTTAACACAATGTTTATTTCAAAATTTATACTGAGAGATATTAGAAGTGACAAAACTGAATTTTTAGACCGGTACCAAATAAGTCAGTCTCGGATTATCTGTACAGCTCTTTCATTCTATAGATTCCTAGGTATAACACAGGTTTCATCCAGTTAGGCCTTTAGAAAATATCTTTCAGTCACTCAGTTGAATTATCTACAACACTTAATGAGGAATCTAGACAAACTGAGCCCACACATCATGTCCAGAACCAAAACAGAACTGGCTTTTCTTTTGATCTGCCTTGGAGGAATGCTTTTGAATTCAGAGAAAAGGACCTGCCCTGATGCCTGGCTCAACAGAGCTGTGCCTTCTTTGTAGATTTGTTTCTGTACCAAGGGCTGTCTTGGCTTTGTTGGAACTTCTGTCACCACAGAAGTATTTGGATAGACTTCAGTCATCGGGAGCAAACCAGGGGCAAAAAAGTTTAGATTTCAGCAGGCTATCCAATCCTACAAATGTTCTGTAACTGCTCTCTTGGGAAAATTCTAATTTGCAGTCACACATCAGCATTTTTGCAGTTAGGAAAGAAGAGACTAATGCTAAAATGTCTTTTGGAGATGGAATTGCTAGGATGTAGACAATGACTGAATGGTGTTATGGAGAGAAGGATGACACTGTGATTTCTAGCTTGGGCAGGTGGTAGATGATAATACCATTAACTAAGGCAGGGAACACAGAGGGAGGAATGAAGGCTTGTGTTTGTACGTGCTAGGTTTGGAGGGCCAGCAGGACTGGTGGTTGAAATGTATTTTTGGATATCTAAACAGAGGTCGATATTTAGGATGTAGATTTGGGAGTCGTGTGTCTACATATAGAAGGTTCTTAAATCTTGTGAGTGCATGACATCATCCAGGAGAAAGTACAGACAGAAAATAAGAGATCAGAGATCAAAGTCGTAGGGGACACAGTTATATTTCAAGAGTGGACAGAGGAAGAGGAGCCATCAGAATTTGCTGTCAAAAGATCCAAGTAGCAGGAAAGAGGGGCTCGGGAGGCAAGACAGGGAAGGGCAGCCATCAATGACAGTGAGGTGGACAGGTGTCAGAAGAGCTGTTGGACTTGACAGTGTGGGTCCAAAAGCCTGCATCTGAAACCTGTGGGCCAATGCTTCAGAATTCAGCAATTTTCAGACTTTGGAAAGGTAAAACAGTACATATACCGTCGATTACAAGCATATTCATAAGTCTGCAGTGGGAGGTATGAACAGTCACACTACTCAGGGTGAATAAAAACTGCAAATAGCCTCAGGTCAGTTCTAGTCAGGTTTTACTGTCAAATAAGTTAAGAAAAAAAAAACACTTTCTGTCTTCAGAGCATTTTGAACTTCAGAACTATGGATGAGGCCTCATGGATCCGTGGGTGTGGGAGTGGGTGCAGGAGATCGGGAAGCCAGTCCACGGTGAATGGAGAAGATGCAGTTAAGAGACCAGGAAGCAGAGGCAGATAGAGTTTTTAGATGAAGGGAATAAGAGCAAGAAAGGGATGGTTTGAAGGGGAAGCCATGTCAAGGAAATGGTTATTAATGTTAGGATGTTGGAGCATTTGAGCTGTTTTATAGGTGGAGAGGGAGGAACTCATGGATAAATGGAAATATGGACTAACGGAGAAAAATAGAAGATAATAGAAATAATGGAAAGTAAAAGGCCCCAGAGGAGACGGGAGGGAAGGTGATCCAAGAGCACAGGTAAAACTCTGAAAGTGGTCTCTGAAAGGGCAGGAAACCTGCTTCCTCTCAGACTGGACCTTAGGGTACAAGGTTAGAATAAAGGAAGAGGGACGCTGGAGGTGAAAAGGGTGTGTGGTCTATGTGTGTTACTTTTCTAAGAGAACCTCTTTGTAGCCTATTGCAGGGGTAAACCTTACTGAAGATTCCTTATTCCACCATCTCTATCAGAGAGCGACACCTTCATTCTCTCATCTGCTCTGGCAAAACATTCATGCGTATTCATTTACATTTGTCCATATTGGACATCTCCACTCACAGTTGTCTCATGTTAGTTGAATTGTTCTTTGGAAACGTGCCCTTTATTCAAAAAGACAGTTAATATAACTGGTAAGTGAATTGGTTATTTAATATAAATGGTAAATTGGCTTATACAAATGGGTCTAAAATATAATAATGGTAAGTAATCTTATAAAGAAATCAAAACTGCCTTCTTAATAAATTGTCATGATTTACACTGATAAGTTTCCTCCAGCATGGAAGATTTTGGTTTTAAGAGTCATGCTCTTATTCAATTAAATATACGGAGGAATGCCACATTGGGAAAAAGAAAAAAACAACTTTGCATTTGTTGGAGCTGCCAGTGACCAAGAGAGAGAATGATTCATATCCCTTTCCTGTGAATATTTCTAGTTCTTTCCTTTCCACTGATTTCACCTGCTTTAGAACGTCTGGCATGGCAGTTATTAAATCATCCCTTCATGGCTAGAAAGTGCCAATTGCAGCAGCAGGGATCCACATTAGTCTAAATTCCTCAGGAAACTAAGGCAGGCAGGCAGTGAATCATGTATTTACAGTATATGGTGGATTTATTGGTAGCACATTTCTTTTTAGCTTCTCCTTTCCTTAATCCGGCTCCTCTCTGTATAGTCTAGCACTGCAACCAGTTAGGATGTTTATAAACTCAGACTGCTCTGTATGGCCGTGACCTTCTCAGACGCACACCAAAGTGCCTTCTCCCTCACCCTCCAGATAACAGTTAGTTTGATTTACAACTGGAAATTCCTCGTATTTTACCCCTTCAGTCCTTAAAAATACTACATAGCAAAGGTGAAGTGTTCACTATGGTGATGGGTTTTCTTTAACTTTGTGCACCACTAATCTTTTTGAAGTTACCTTTTTAAAAAAAAAGTCCAGATATCAAGTTCCCCTGGTGGTTACCCTTTAGCTCATAGAAGTTCTAATGGAGTCACATTTCGTTTCAGTGGACCAAATTCCACGACTGTGATTTCACTCGCACTTGCTTAGTGGCCTAGACTAAGAACAGATGTGATGTGCACGTTAAATGTGATCCCAAAAGCCATAAAAGAGAATGAATGTCCATCTTATATAATCTGTTTCTACACTAATGATAAAGTGCTGCTTGTCCACCTCATGGTACAAAAGTTTTCATCTTTCTCGGAGGCAGAGTTGTAGCCTGAATCCTAATTTTTTTCCTCCAGCACCATATAAGATGCAAGAAAGTTACACTGCATACCTAAGGGTATTTATGAATTCGGTGTGGTAGGAAAGCTTTTCAGTGAGTGAGTAGGGTTGACAAGGACCTCCTTTTAGGGAAACTAAGTTAAAGAAATACGTCATCTTGCTCCTGAAAGGAGATTTGCCATAGAAATCTGGTACTAACAACAGGCAAATCACCCTGGTATTTTCCCCAATGAGAGATAAGGGATCAAGTTCCCAGCCTACCATTTTATTTTGCCGAAGTAGAACTGGACACAGGCATTAAAAATATCCTGGATATCAGGACTGAATATGATTATTGTTTAGTGTATATTTTTCTCCTTTGTTTTCATGTTCTCATATGTCAGGAGGCCCTAATACCTATGCTTAATACCTATTATACTAGAAGCCATATCACTAAGAATGACAAAAATGGCAACATTTATCTAACATTTACTACGTAACAAGCACTGTCATAAACTTTACATTCGGTATCTTCTAATGAGTGAGTGATCCTTCCTGCTTTATTTTCTCCCCATAATAACTGTTAGTGCCTTTTAGAATAAAACTTTGTTCTTCCCTTAGATATTCAAGAGTTTTGCCTTTCTTCCTGTTTTCCTCAATTTGCAGGCCATTTCTTTTTTTTTTTTTTTTTTTTTTTTTTTTTTGGTACACAGGCCTGTCACTGTTGTGGCCTCTCCCGTTGCAGAGCACAGGCTCAGCGGCCATGGCTCACAGGCCCAGCCGCTCCGCGGCATGTGGTATCTTCCCGGACCAGGGCACGAACCCGTGTCCCCTGCATCGGCAGGCGGACTCTCTACCACTGTGCCACCAGGGAGGCCCAGGCCATTTCTTTAAGATAATGTATTTTCTATTGCTGTCAGTGGAATTTTAGCAGGAATATCAAATGGCAGCTATAACCTCTTCAGACAAAAACTGACCTATTACTTTGAAGACAACTTGAGGGAGACCTACCTCCTTGTGTTTAATTACATTAGTTTTTTCTTCCTTTTTTTTCCCCCTCAACAGAATCTTCGACATGACCTGTGACCAACTTTGTTTTACTGCCATTAGAACCTTTCCTACACAGTGACATTTTTCCATCTCAGAAAGATGGTCCTCTTCTTGGCTTAGCCCTTTAGCCATTGTGAAAACATCTTGGCTTCATTCATGCTTCCCAGGGTTTTAGGTCTATGGGTTAAGTTTCACTCCAAGTATGACATTTAGAGTGCACAGTGTTTTATAATCTTTTTCTTTCAGTTCCAAGAGATGTGCTCCTTCCCCATAAACCAGACCCTGAAGTCTTTCAGAGCGAACCTGGTAAATGAATTGTTTTATTTTCCCAGTTAGGAAGTGTATTTTTCGAAAGATATTCTTGAGGTAAATATATTTTTGGAATGATTGTGATGTGGAAGAAGTTCAGAGAAAATTATGGGTAGAAAATGTGTATTTCTTTTGGGGAGGTTTAATCATACAATCTGCTTGACAAATTTTTCCCCATGAGAGAATAGTGTAGAATTAGTTTATTTTCCCTGAAAGTATTTTTGTTGAATAGAAAATCATGCTAAAGTTATAAGATATAATTATTACCTGAGCCAACCATTTTCACCTTCTTTCAGAATGTAAATATAGCTACATTCCAAATGTGGGTATACTTTTAAGTTAAAAATATGGGTGCCTAATCAAATTTTCCTCATAGTGACAGTGAACGAAAACTTTAAAGTTTTAGTTGAACTAAAACTAAACTGGGTGTCACCTAAGGTATAGAATTTTCTCGTATTTATTATGATTCTAAGAGAATGTTTAAATGTTCAAACGGGTACATTGTAGAGACACAGAAACTGGGTTTACTTCACCAGGTAGTAATTCTCATAAATATATTTCTTTGGTTTGCTTTTGGCCTAGTTCTGCAACCTGTTACCTTTAGAATTGATCTGCCAGAGACAACACTAGGTAATGGTTTTCCCATTTGACCCACTCTAATTATTTTCCTGGCTGCCATCAAGATTGCAGGTCTTTCTCAAATGATCACATTGAAACATCATCTGTCCTCAGTCCTCTTCGTTGTTTCATTCTCATTATTTTTACTCTTTCCAAAATAGAAAGGCAGTGGTTTCAAAATAGAAGGGCAATGTTCTAAAGGTTTGCTCTGAAGACCAACTTAAGACAGCTCACTACCGAGCCCATTCTCACCTACCTCATTTGTCTCTGTGTTCAGAATGATTCCACCTTACTCACGCCCACCTAGTTAACTTTTTCTGCTGGTTTAGTGGTTCTCAGCTGTGGTGTTATAACCCACTAACATGCTGTGGAAGATGCTGGCAAGTAATTATTATTAATATTGGTCAAAATACTAAAGTTTGCCACCCGTTTATTTTTTAAAATAAACTTGAACAGACGCCAGGTGCTTGCCACAGTGATGATATTCTCTCTCCTGTTGTAATCCTATGTGCTCTCTTGGATGGGAGAGCTGCAGCTGACAGACCAAGGACCATGTCTTACCCACACCCGTCTTAACCAGCTATGGTCATAGAGTATGTCAAGCACTGAATGTCATTTATTATCTATCCTGGTGGAAAAAACAGTTGAGAACCATTATTCTATGTTCCACAGTCATCTTCCTGAAGGTTCTATGCACACTTAACTTTCTTCTTCCTGACTCACTTAATGTTTTCTGTTTTTCTATTTCAAATAAAGGAATCTCATGTAATATCATTCTGGCCGGGTGCTGGCTTTTGAATCTAAAGATTGACAACCTTGGTACTTGTCTTTTCAGCTCCTTTAGAGACACGAGGCAGCCCTTTCATTCCTATGATTTCAGCAAGTTCTAGTCAAGAGGAACTACAAACCACTCTGGGTAAATTTTGTTTTACTATTTCAGTCCATTGAGGACTTAACATTTTAGGAATTGCCCTTAAAGTAGCCGTATGTACTTTTGTGTTCATAGATTTCCAAACCACAGAGGGTCTCTTTTTATCATTATAAAAAAATACCCATTTCACTTGATTCTTTTACATTAACTGTATATTTGTCCTTCTAATATTTATGCTGATTTCTAATATAAAATATTTTGAAACATCTTGACAAAATTCCAATTATTATTATTATTTTTTTTTTTGCGGTACACGGGCCTCTCACTGCTGTGGCCTCTCCCGTTGCGGAGCACAGGCTCCGGACACGCAGGCTCAGCGGCCATGGCTCACGGGCCCAGCCGCTTCGCAGCATGTGGGATCCTCCTGGACCAGGGCACGAACCCGTGTCCCCTGCACTGGCAGGCGGACTCCCAACCACTGTGCCACCAGGGAAGCCCTCCAATTATTTTTTTAAAAAAGAATCTTCCCAAAGTATATCAATGCTATATTCTCTTGTTGCTTTTTCATATTTGGAACTGCATTTGGGAAGAAAAATTTCATCTAGTATTTGAATATCTTTTGGGGGCTAACTGCAATGCCAAGCAATAGGAATTCCAAAATAAAACTGTTTTAAAGGTTAACCTGGAGAGCTCGCCATCTAATATGAAGACAGGATTTAGCAGTAGCTGTGCTACCCAGTCTTCTACATGTATTTTTAAATTTAAGGCACGTAACAACTTTGTGAGGTAGTTTCTATTACTTGCCCCATTTTACAGCTTAGAAAATTGAGGCACAGAAAGATTTAAAAATCTGGTTAAGCCATACAGCTAACGTCAGAGCCAAATTGGAACCCACATACTCAGTCACCAGAGCTCCTGGAATTCACCCCCATGTTATACAATACAATGAATTCATAGAGAAATGAGCAGCATGCTGAGCAAGGAAACTACCTGGGGGTATCAGGGAAGGCTTCACAGAGGAGGTGACATGTATGCCGGGTCTTCCAGTTGGAATGAGAGTTGAAGTTAAAGGTGTGAAAGATGAAAGACAGATAGGGAAGAGACACAGGGTAGAGAATGGCAGCCAGACTAATCTGATGAGCATCTGGGTAGCCTGGAGGAACACAGATGCATGAATGAGTCAGTAAGGTTGGTTGGAATGAGCTGGCCAGGCTTTCGAAGAGTTCAGCATCAAGGTCTTCACTGTGTGGGAAACCCAATTTTGCCTGACACTTGGCTGAAGATGAACTGGAAAACAAGAGTTCCCAGCTTGTGTTTGTTGGCTTCTCTGCCCTGTCCATGCTACATCCCACATGGCTGTTTAAATCAGTGGTTTTATTTTCCTCCCTTCATCCATTTTCAGATAAACCCATCCTTTGTGTGTGTCTGCTGAAATGAAGTTACTGATCACATTTTAAAATGGAATCCTTTTCAAAGGAAAAACTTTTAAACTGAATGAGCAAATGTATCCTAATTACCAAATACTCATCTATTGTAGCCTAGGCCCTCAAAGTCAACATTACCCACGATGGCAAAGTCAAAAGTACTTATCAAGAACCAGTGCTGGATGTGCTAATTATCTAAATTCCACTCCCTGTTTTTTTTTTTTTTAATGTACCCCATTTACTGGACCAACTATTACAAGAATCTCTCTTATGAGCAGAATCCAGATTATAAAACAGGCAGAAAATAAGACGACAACATATTATTTGCACCAAGTATTTCCTTGGATCCAGTATGTAGCAAAGTGAACAGTGTAATTTGCTATGTCGGTGTGATGTTGTAATGATTTCAGGATAATATGGGACTGGGAGTATTGCCATACTTATTTTTATTTTGTCAGGAGTAATGTACCAGTATGGCAATAAACAAACTTTGATTTTCACATGAGATAAATAGGATATTTATTCTTCTATGGTGTAAATACACATTATTTTCTATGGTCTATTTTTTTTCCAGCTCACCTAAATAGTTTGTGGAGCTCATGAAATAGGGAGGAAACATGAAGGCAATAATACATAAAGACAGGAGGCATATCCAAGAATATAGCCATGTCCAGTATCATGAAACGATGATTCTGAACTAAAAGCTTTTGAAATCCTTATAATAATCATTAAAATAATAGTGCAAGAAGGCAGTAAATATAATAAATGAGAGTTATTAAAATATACCATTATCTTTGACATACGATGGTTATTGGGCATAGTTATTAATGCAATTTACCCTTTTATCACTGCACGGGATAGAAAAGAGTAGGGTTTGTTTGTTTCCTTTTTGACCCATTCATAATGATAATCATTTAAAGCCAGCCATCTTACTGTGTTTCCTCCAGCAGAAACAGACCAATCCACCCAAGAACTCTTCACAACTAAGTTTCCACGAACAACTGAATTGGCAAAGACAACTCAGGGTAATGCTATTTCCCCACCTCTGGATAGTAACTTTTCCTTCTTTTTTAAGCAGGAAGAAAATTTTCTTTTAAGAATGTAATTTTTCATCACAGTGAGTTAAGTTTTTTCATTGCATAGGTACAGGACATCAGCCAAATAGGAATATTTGTATGAATACCAGTTGAATGTAGGAAAGACAATTTCTTTAGTTAGAGCTGTGCTTTTGAATGTATGGTTGACTGCTTCATGCTGATGACTAAGAAAGAGAGCTCCCATTTTTTTTTCCTTGCTTGACCTTCTTTTGCTTCATTTTCCACATCTGATAAATAAGAATCTTTATTTCCTTCTCCTTCTTCCCCTCCTTTCTCTCTCTCTCATTCCTCTGTCCCATCTCCCAAACTTGATCAATGTGTTGGTATTGTGGCCTGAGAAAGGAAACTCGTAACAAGAAAAATCATTTTTTAATGATGAATTAATATTAAAACATCCAAGAAGCTTTATTCGGGGGTCTCCTTATATTATTTTTTCCTTCTACTTTTTGGGAAGTTAACTCATCTACACAGAGCTGTCTCTCACATCTTCATGCTCTCGGTAGTCTTTCCTTTTTATATCTTTCTGTCCTACTTGGATTGTAACCAGTTGCAGATTTCTAGTATTTTCGTGTTTTCTTTTTTTCCCCTTAATTACGCTCTTTTGCCCATGTCTACCTCTAGCATATGGGAGAAAGCCCAAAAAACAAGGGCAAATAATTTTTAAAGAGTTGTAAGACAAATTTATTGTACTCAATTGTCAGTTATAACTGGGGAGGGAGCTTTGTGGAAGAAACAAAGCAATATGGGGAAATGATAATAAAAGAAATCTAATCTTAAGGTATATATTTTATAATAGGCAGAGCAGTACTTGTTCTAAATAAACATGACTGACAGTACTCTCTACGGTACAAGACAGTTCTTGTAAATTTTGTAAAACTTTTGAACTTGTTTCATTTAATTTTTATAATGGTTTAAATGTTTATTTTATTATTTACTTTATTACCTTTCTACTTATTTTTAAAATAAAGTTAATGTACACAGAAGTAAGGAGCCAGTATAAGAACAGCCCTCCCACACCCTCATTACTAGCTTCAGCCATTAACAGCAGGTGTTCAAACCTATTATATCCATACCGCATCCTGATTTTTATATGTTTATTTTTTAATGTTTTTGCAAACCTCTTTAATGTCTGGCTTGATAGAAGATAGCTGGATTCTCATAATCAAACACATTGATGTTTTTACAGCAAAACATATAAATACTTACAATAAGCAGGGTAAACACTTTATTCAGCTCAGGTTGTATTGCCAAATGAGAAAAAGATTTCAGCTTTTTTTTGTTTGTTTGTTTGCGGTACGCGGGCCTCTCACTGTTGTGGCCTCTCCCGTTGTGGAGCACAGGCTCCGGACGCGCAGGCTCAGTGGCCACAAACCCGTGTCCCCTGCGTCAGCAGGCGGACTCTCAACCACTACGCCACCAGGGAAGCCCCAAGATTTCAGCTTTTCAAAGCTTTGTAGATTTCAGAATTGAGGGTAAAAATCATAGACCCGTTCTTTTCTTGTTTTTGCTTTTTCTTACTTTAATGGGAGTATCAATATTTTTATCAAATTGCTTCTAGAACATGGTTTTATTAGATGAGTTTCACAGTTGATTGGTTGTATATCCAGGATCTGATATCATTCTGTGAATTGTCTTAACATATTTATATAATGTACTGTATTTTAATTACTTTCTTATGTTCTGAAGATCCTGAGCTTGAGCCTAACTTGTGCAGCTCTGGGATTCACACTTTTCTAGACTCATGCCAAGGCTCTTTAAAGTGGGCTCACCAGAAATGCATTTCCAACCTGGTCCAGGCCAGTAACCCTTCTTGGGAGTAGAGGGTCAACTTTAGTAACAGCACGCTGTGTGTCCTAGGATCACCCTCTGACCCAACCCTCATAAATGCGTGCCTGAGCTCTATGGACAAGGAGGTCAATCTACTGTATTATTTTTATTGTGTTGTGTTTTGTTTCTAATAGTAGGTATCAGATGTGCAAGACAGTGCACAACAATTTGAGAGATGCTGTAGGCGTGAAATTGTTTCTCTTGGTCTTCATACTCCACCCACGCATGTACCAGGACCTTGTGGCTTTTTGGTCTCCAAGCCCTCAGCAGTGGGGCCAAGTGCTCCAAAGAAACTTAGTGTCTGAAGCCTACAGCATGAACCTACTAGTAGGATCTCCGGCACATTTTCTCTGCGTCATTCTTGCTTCTTTGTCTGCTGATACAATTCCCTGCAGCTATAACTGAAACCCTGACCTAACTCAAGCTTCTCTCCTTTTCCCCTCTCATCTCAACCCATGGTAGAAATCCACTTGGCCAGAGGCATCCTGGGGACATTTTGATTATTTTACTTATTTCAGCCCCCTGATCAGTATGCCGCCCAGGGCATAAGGGCTCCCTGGGTGTACCCTTGTACCTTGTACCCTTCTTTCCCTCTCCCTATACTGGGCAAAACAAAGGTCCTTCAAGGTATTTCTCCTGTAATCCTTGTTTATCTATTTTTGATGTTATCTTTGTCAAGTATTTTTAGTGTTCTTTTAAAATAATTTTTATAAAACTCTTTAGATATGAAGCCATCTTTTAAAATTATTTTTATTATTAGTCACCAAAAGCTATGTGGAGATGATATTTACAATGTTACGTTCTCACAATGCACCTTTGTCTTTTTTTTTTTTAGTTTAAAATTGAAACCCTCAATCAGTTTTCTCAAGGCCATGTGTTACCTGGTGATGAGCTATGTGAATAACTCACAGCCCAAACATAAGTTATATTTCAGCTCCTTTATAGAAAGTTCTTTCAAGATTTAAGTAAAGACTGTATAAAAAATAAAACCAAAACTCTGATCCTGTGGCTTTGAAGTAATGAATGTAGTGCTGATTATTTCTACACTCTTCTCTGTTTCTTTTCTAAAGTTTTAAAATTCATATGTGTTCTAGAATGATACTAATAAGAGCCACGATTCTTATGTTTCTTTAAGCAAAAGCAATCTAACATTGAAGAAATTAACAAGAAAGCTGAAATATGTTCAACTGACAGGGAATCCTACCACTCTCAAAGAAAATTGAAGAAAACCATTTGCAAATCATCATCACACATTTTAGGGCATGTGAGAATTGATTATTTTTAAATAAATCAGTACCTCTGTTCACTCTAGTTATTTCACTTTGAAAGGAGCACATTAAACCTACAGAGAATTTCAGTATGTGTCTGCTGGTTTTGGCCTGAGTATGGCAAAATTCTACTCATCAGTCCTCGCATAGGAAGTTTATAAATGAGCTACATTATAATCTGTTTTGCAGGTATATTTTTTAATGTGGTAGGCAAGGCATTTGCTGATTTATGGTTACATAAATACCCATTCAAGATGTGAACAAAATCATTGAAAATGGTGTAATCTACTTAACAAAGTTTGCAAGAAAATTTTTTCCAGTGTTAGCTAAAGCATTACCAAGAAAGTTGGTGGCAGGAAGCAACGTGGTGTGTCAAGGGTGGCAGAGGAGGGAAGGCAAGGATAGACACATCCCAGGATGGATGCACACTTTAAAAGCTTAGGGAGCAAAAATATTTCAGCTGAGTTTCTCATGAATTTGCCTGCTTACAATGGTCACTAATTTTTTAAATGTATTTGACAACTCTTCATTAATGGTCCTCACTGTGCCAGGCCCTGGATAACAGGAGCAGGAAGTAACAAGGTGGCATGTTGGTCCAAGGGCTGTCTGAGTTCTTGATCTTTGCTCACCCTCTCTTGATGGGCAGGATACCAGAGGTCATTTTCTCTCATCCCTAAAGCTTTAATGGATGGCACTAAGTGAGTATTTATTCACTTCCGGGTTCATGAGCTAAGACAATTAGATACAGACCACATGTTTCCACTCTTTTCTTCTTACATACCTAAAAATATTTTTCTTTCTGCCTTTAATATTATTTGTCTCCTTTGGCAAAATAATGTTTCACAGTGACTCCCTGATTGAGAGATGTGAATGGATGGATGGATGGGTTGATGGACAGACGCATGGATGGATGGAGGGGTAGATGGTTGGCTTATATGTTTACCATATTAAGCAACCATGTGGTGAAATAAATGCCCCTGAAAAACATGGACTAAATGATGACTAATCCTTAACACACGTTACCAATGACCTACCTCACTTTGACTGTGTGCATCTTTAATTTCCAGGCATGAATATTTTCACTTGCTTTTTTTCCTTCAGCATCAATGCTGTAATGCATACTTGGAGATTTAAGAATTTTCTTTATACTTCCATGCAAAGTGTACAAGCTGTTGGTCTGTAGAGTACTAAATCTCCATTTATTGAGCTCAGGAGTGCTGGTGATTAAATGTGAAGCGTTTCCTCTGTTTCAGCACCACACAGATTGTATACAACTCCTGTGAAGCCCAGAACACCTGACAAACCACACATCAGGCCTGGTAAGTTGTTTCTCTTTCTGATGACCTAAATAATCAGCATATCTAAGAAGATATAAAATGTATTGAGAAATTCCCTGGCAGTTCAGTGGTTAAAACTCCGCGCTTCCACTGCAGGGAGCACGGGTTCAATCTCTGGTCAGGGAACTAGGATCCCACATGCTGCATGGCACTGCCAAAAAAAAAAATATTGAAACAGCCAAATATACCAAATGATGCCTATATATCCTTAAACTGAAATAAATTACATACAAAATTCTGATCCTTGTGGGTAAGTAGAGAGGAAATAATGAATCCATGGAAGTGGCAAGACTTGACTGAGATTTTTAAGGATAATCAGATTTAGATACCACCACGGAAGCTTAACAATATAAAAGTATTTTTAAAATAGTATTTTTGCATAAATCACACACACTCTCCCCTCCTCCTTCAGTTTTCCATGGCAATTATAGAGATAGCATTAGCATTAGCTATGATATATTACATGTTTCAAATGTTATCTTTTGAGAAAAGACCTCTTCCATTATAAAAGACTTGTTCTGGGAGAATATTTTTACTTGATGCTTTCAGATTAAAAAAAACCAAAAATACACATTTTACAGGTTTTAAACATCAAAGTAAAGTGAAAATAAACTGGAAAATACTTTTTTTTTTTTTTTTTTTTTTTTGCCCACAACATGCATCTTGCAGGAACTTAGTTCCCTTACCAGGGATCGAACTTGATCCCCAGCAGTGAAAGCACTGAGCCCTAACCACTGGACTGGTAGAGAATTCCCAGAAAATACTTTAAATCTAAATTCACCAAAGGATTTCGGATCTCCCTCACTGGAACTATTAGTGAAAAGTTAACTTGGGGGTTGATTTGGTCCATATAAATCACTCCTATGCTAACATACAAGTTGGACCAGAGACTCTGGTGTTTTCTGCCCCTTTTCTCCTCTGTGATTCTAAGAAGTTTTAAAGTTCTAAATGAAAAAATGGCTTATAAGCTAACATTCCCGGTGAACATCTCTCCAGGCACATGGAAGAAAGAACAAATACATTTTTCTTTGATGTATGGAGGAGCCCATATTTTTTGGAATAATCCTCCGACTCCATGTGATTTTTCTATCATGATAACTGTTGAGAATTTAACGTGTGGCTGGTTATATTAAACCTTTCTACAAAATAAGGAAACAGTAACGATAATGGCTAACAGTGATGGTGTGCTAACCATGCATCCTGTGAGGTAAGGCTGAGGAAGCTAAAGCTTAAGAAGGGCTGGGAAGTGGATTCGAAGGCAAGCAGTCTGGCTTAAGAACTCACTCTCTTAATCGCGATACACTTAGTGCTTTTCCTTGAAAACTCTGCTAAATGGAAGATAAAAAGCTGACTTCAATGTTTTTGTACTATTATGACTCTCAACAGAGCAGGAGAGAAATTTCAATGGTTTTATCATAGTTCTGAGTTTAACGGTGGACTTGGGCCAAGATTATGAGGGAACGTATGTACCTAGAGACTCCTCCAAAGTGACCACGAACTTATGTGTTAGGAGGCCTTGACAAATAAATACACATCAAGTTTTGGGTTTTCTTTCGGCATATGTAGTCCTGATCTTTCTTCAGTCCCATTTTGGAATGTATCTAGTGCTTATCAATGAAGCCAGCTAGTTCCCACTTAGAAATATAAATTCCCTCTATTTTTTCAAGCCCAGTGATCACCTCAGAGTGCATACTCAGGTCTCAAATTCAAGTCTATGATTTTTATACCAGACTTGTGATTTCTATATTCTGAACAACAGTTTTTGGTGAGTCATCATATTTTTATCGCCCAGTTAAATGACTTCCAATTCTCTGGAAAGTTTTATTTTCCTTGGCTACAAATTTTCAATTAAAAAATGTCTAAACTACTTATTTCCCACTTTATTGTAGTTCTGAATAGGACAACTACAAGACCCAAACCCAGTACAATGCCCAAAGGGAATGGAATGGAAACAGGTAATGATCACAAATTTATTTCCTTTTGATCCTATTAAACTCTAAATGTTTTCATTCAATTTTTATAATTTTGTTGAATGCACATTTCAATTCCTTTTTTTACCAGTTTTGTTAGTACAGCCAGTTTTGGAAGTTCATAGAATTGAAACTTGTAATTCATTCTGAAGTCAAAATTTCAACAACAAGAACAAAATTTCAAATGTCTCTGAAAAGATTAAAATATAGTTTTTCACTTTTCTCAGCCTAGTCCGCTAAATCAGCTACAGCTACAATATATAGTCTTGATTCTTAAAAATATCCTGAATATGAATTATTGAATTAAAATATCAAAATAGCTGTTTCCCTAACTTCAAAACACTTTCTATATACAGGTTTGGTCTTTGAGATTGTTATCACTTCGTTTTCCAGTTTATAATTTCGCAAGTACCACTGAAATTTTTTTAATACACCCAGATCTGTTAGCCACCTGGAATATGACATTTAAATGAGAAGAGCAGTTAGCAAATGATCACCCTGGTTACAAGCATATCAGTGTTTCCAAATCATTCAGTTTGATTCAGTGACATTGCCCTAATCCAGTCTCGTCTATGGAATATCATATAGATAAATAGAACAATGATCTGATAAAAGTTCAAACACTCAACTCACTAAGTGGATAAATGGTAGTTATTAAATGCCTTAATATGGGATTGCATTGTTCCCTTGAACTATTTTTTAAATAGTGCAAATCTTGTGCCTGCTTGTGTAAAAAAGCATAAAAATTAGTTTATTTAATATGTATATATAAAATCAACCCATAATTATTCCCTAATGAGAAAGAGATATGAATACTACCTGAAGACATGTATTCAGTCTAAAAACGATTTAGGGGCTTCCCTGGTGGGGCAGTGGTTGAGAGTCCGCCTGCTGATGCAGGGGACGCGGGTTCGTGCCCCGGTCCAGGAAAATCCCACATGCCGCGGAGTGGCTGGGACCGTGAGCCATGGCCGCTGGGCCTGCGTGTCTGGAGCCTGTGCTCCACAACGGGAGAGGCCACAACAGTGAGAGGCCCGCATACCGCTAAAAGAAAAAAAAAAAGATTTAGATTTTTTTTTAAGTGTGTGTTTTTGTACTCGGTTATTACAATGTCTGAAGTTCTAGGAATTCACTTCCCTTCAATTAATGAGGCAGATACTATAAATTCCTGACTCATGAAAAGCAAGAAAGCATTCCAATATCTATTTATGCTCAGCTGTTCCTTTTATTTTTCCCAAGTGGGATTAGGCAGTTCGTAGTGTCTCAGATTGACGTAAACAGTCTGGCTCTAAACAGAGCCACCTTCTTAATATTCAAAATAATTCCCTGGAGTTTGCCTAAGTACAAATAGAAGAAAGCATTTATGTTAACAAAACAAAGAACAAGTAGCTATGATCAAACTTGAAAGCCATTAACCTTCAGTATAATCAAGCATTGATTCTCACAAGGAAAATTCTGTCTTTTGGAGGGAAAACAGAGCATTATTATATTTTAGTTTATTAGCAATATAAATATTTTTTCCAGAGCCACTTGTAATACAAACTGACATCTGTTACCCTCTTGTGTAGATAAAGTCAACTTTGTAATAACTCACCTAACTTAGCTTTGAAAGGATGATCTCTTACCAGGACTTCTTCAGTTTAATTAGTTGGTTGCTGGTAGAAATAGATTGATGGACTACTGAGCCCGCACGCCACAACTACTGAAGCCTGCACACCTAGAGCCCGTGCTCTGCAAAAAGAGAAGCCACCATCACAATGAGAAGCCCACGTACCGCATTGAAGAGTAACCCCCGCTTGCGGTGACTAGAGAAAGCCTACGTGCAGCAATGAAGACCCAAGGCAGCCAAAAATAAATAAATAAATAAATAAATTTTTAAAAAATGAGCAGACAAGATATTAGCAAGAATAGAGATCTAAACAGCACCATCAACCAAATAGACTCACACAATTATGGTGAAGTGACATGGGGCAAAGGTATAGAGGCAGTTCAACAGAGAAAGGACAGTGTTTTCAACAGATGGTGCTGGAAAAACTGGATATCTGTATGCAAAAACACTAAACAAAACAAAAACCAAGCAAACAAAGAACTCCTCTACCTAAACAAAAAGGAACTCAAGGTGGATCATAGATCTAAATGTAAAATGTGGGGCTTCCCTGGTGGTGCAGTGGTTAAGAATCCACCTGCCAATGCAGCGGACATGGGTTAGAGCCCTGGTCCAGGAAGATCCCACATGCCGCAAAGCAACTAAGCCTGTGTGCCACAACTACTGAGCCTGCACTCTAGACCATGTGAGCCACAACTACTGAGCCCATGTGCCACAACTACTGAGCCCATGTGCCACAACTACTGAAGCCCGCATGCCTAGAGCCCATGCTCCACAACTAGAGAAGCCACCTCAATGAGAAGCCCACACGTCACAATGAAGAGTAGCCCCCGCTCGCAGCAACTAGAGAAAGCACACATGCAGCAGCGAAGACCCAACACAGCCAAAAATAAATAAATAAATAAATAAAATTTATTTTAAAAAAAGAAAAGAAATAGGTTGATAGGCACAGGTAAACAAAGCTGAGCTCATTGTTTCCCCTTTCCTTGCTCCACTACCATCCCCAATCAAAATGTGTTGCACATGTTCTATGTTCTGATGTCTGTCTATTGGGATCCCCTTTCAGGGAAGGACTTGCCTGACCTACCTGAAGGGAATGAAGTCAACAGACAGTATCCCACTGTCATATCCTTCACAGTCAGCCTCAGCTGAGAGGGCCTTGATTGGAGATATGGGTGGTACATCTCCTTGTCTACCACAACATATAACAACCAAATGATATTTACCTCAGGAATGCAAGATTGGTTTAACATTCAAACAAATTAGTGTAATTTACCATA
Source organism: Globicephala melas (assembly GCF_963455315.2). Lineage (NCBI taxonomy): Eukaryota > Metazoa > Chordata > Mammalia > Artiodactyla > Delphinidae > Globicephala > Globicephala melas. The sequence continues at coordinate 48,038,173 of NC_083317.1, read as the reverse complement.
TTAAGAGAGCAAAGGAAAACATCATATGATCATCTCAATAAATTAAAAAAAAAATCAACCATTAGACAAAGTTCAAAAAGCATTCATGATGAAAACTCTCAGAAAACTAGGAATAGAAGGAATTTTCCTCACTCTGATAAAGGGCATCTGTGAAAAACCTACAGCTACCATCCTATTTTACAGTGAAAGTTTAAATGTTTTTCTTCTAACATCAAGAACATAAGCAAGGATTCCTACTTTTACCCCTTCCGTTGAAAATAGAAGCAGAGTGTTAAGCCAGTGCAATAAGGTAAGAAAAGAAGTAATGGTATAAAAATTGCAAATTACAGATGCCATTGTGTAGCATATTATGAAAGGAAAATTTAACACCTCTTGAAATATTTACCTGGGGAATAGTGTCTTGAGAAATTGGTGAGAAAAAGAATGTTTTTAAATCTGTTCTCTTCAGGTTGTAGACTTACATGAGTCCACATTACTTAGACTGTGCATAGTTTTGATCTAACTTGTTAATAGAAATGCAGGTATTCACATCAAGTTTCTTTTCTTTCTTCTCTGACCCAGTCCTACTATCTCATTCATACTCACTTCTAACCTCTATTGAGTCTTAATGAGATACCATTTTTGTGTTAACTGATTCCTTATCCAAGTTTGACATTTCACCCATAATATGTATGTTTGTTATCCATCTCACATATATTTTCCTATAGCTTTTCTTGCTGAAGTTTTCAGCACAGATATTTTACATATAAAAAAAATCAGTTGATAAAAGGATGTGTTTAGGATTTATAGGACATATTCTTCATGATTTTAGGCCACTTAATGTTGTGCCTTTGGAAAACTAAAAAATAAAGATTCTGAGGCCTCAAAACTATGGTCCTTGATTCTTTGGGCCTCTATACAATTCTTTCAATGATTCCATAAGCCCCAGGAATCTTTAAATTATCTTGAGCAAAGTTTCTTGATTTATAACATCATTATAGATATTTACCCTGCTTTATGTTTATTTCACATGTATATGTATAAATATTTCTCCACCTTAAAGTTAGAAAGTAGCCTTCAGAGAATGAAGTTTTAGGTAGGTCATTTTCCCAGCAGTCTGCTTTTTCAGGGTTTCCAGAGATGTGTCTCAGCTTAATTGATACGTTCTACATGTTATAACCAACTTGAGATCTGACTCCAGAGATGCAACAGCATGCCCTAGACCAAGGGGATTGCACAGAGTACAATCCCACAGACCAAACCCAGCTCACTGCCTTTTTTTCGTAAATAAAGTTCTATGGAAACATGGCTTGCTTTCACAATATAGTGGCAGAATTGAATAGTTGTGACAGAGACAGTATGGCCCACGGAGCTGAAAATATTTACTGTCTAACCCCTGACAGAGAAAATTTGCCCATTCTGTGCTAGACAATCTCTCCAACTTTCTCCCTATGGAAGGAAGCTGCTGAGTTGTGCAACTATTCTTTCATTCAACTGACATTTATTGAAAGCCCATTATGTGCCAGGCAAAATGTAGTTTGGAAACCACTTGGCACATGCGGTTTGGCAGATATATTAGATACCTGAACCCCAAACTCCTTTCTCTACTCCTTCTTCTCCTAATGAGGAATCCACACTTCACTGACCCCACACGGAGTATGCCTGACAACAAGAACCCAGACTCCTCCAAGGTGAGGAATGTGTTTGTCTGAGCTGTGGCTAAATCTTCCAGTCTGCTGGCTCATCACCCCTGACTTTTTAGCCAGGTGCTAAGGTTTGGAGACAAGGGTGAGGAAACCAATCATCCATAAATACCACTCCTTTTGGTCACAGGGAATAGTCTCTGTTACATTTGGAAATTGATTCCCAGTTTACTGTGTTTGTTTGCAAAGCTTCTGTTACCATGGTTAAAAATACCCAAATCCTTACTTCATTTTTGACAGTAAATTGCTAAAGGGTGAACTATGTAAATCTAGATATTTTTGGAGAAGTCCCATATGGCAGTGGGGGTTCACACTGAAGCTGAAGTCTTGGTTCTTCCAGAGCCAACTCTGCCCTTTAGAAAACAGTGGATTAATCCTGCCTGAGGGAAAAAGAATTCAGGTCACAGCCTGGGCCAGACTGGCTGATTGCCAATTCCTGAGGATTCTTTCTCTGCAATAGCTCTTACTGGCTTCTCCTTTGCCCTCCCATTGCCTCTCTGCTACCTTTGGCATTTGTTTGCTCTCCTCATTTCAGGGCCACAGAAGTTCACTGGTCTCCAGGTCCTGTGCTCACACTGCTCCTGGCTGACATGCAAACCACAGCTAGGTGGAACCAAGGCCAGAACTAGAGCTCAGTCTCCTGTCCGCTGTTCAATGCTCTTTCCCTGCGTCCCGCAGCTGCCTTCTGCTGGGTTCTTACCAACATTCTCATCCACTACTGGCTTTTCTCTGTTTCTAAAGGCTGGACAAAGTCCAGTTTAGCAGCTGACATTCTATTGATTTGGATACTTAACCTATAAGAATCATAACAGTATGATGCTTCCATCTCCGTCTATACAGAAAGTGACAGAAAATGGCTCGTTTCTGCTGATTTCTCCCATAACTGGAAAAGAGGCCAGGGATGTTTACATGTTTGATCTTATTCATAAAGTAATCCTGCAGACTTTTGTATTCTCTCCTACATCTCCATTTCACCAGCCTGTGACTTGTTGGATCTGCATGTGCCTGGTTGGGAAACCATGTCATCCTTGTATTTCTGAGTCCCACACACCAGTGGCATGGATGAATGACACGTGCTTGCCAGCCATGGCTGTTTAGCCCTTACCCAGTGGTGGCACTTCAAAGCACCCAAAAGAAAAGGTATAGGACTTGAGGGCTAAAGTCAGAGTCATTGTGAAGAGTAAGAGAAGCGTTAAAAACAAAATTCAACCAAGTAAATATGAAGATTTAATTGGTTTTATTCAACAATTTCTGAATCAGGCAGCTTCCCATTTAGCAACCAGAAGGGCACTCTGAAGGGTTGTACAAAATGGAAGATTTTTTTTAATAGGAAGAAGGGTGGGGCAAGGGAACTATTAGAAAAAGAAAAGAAAATACTATTTTTAGGCCAGGACAACTTCTTTTTGGGTAGAAGAGAGTTGCATGGGTTTTAAGTAGATTGCCTCTTCTTCCTCTGGGGGATGAAGGGTGCAGTGCTGACCAGAATATTCCAGACTGGTTGATTGAGATTACATTTCTGGGGAAGGTCAAAACTGCAGTTAAGTCAGCTTTTAAGTCTAGGCTTGGTATCATGGGCTTTAGCACAAGTGATGCCGTTTTGGGCCTGTGGTTTTCTCTTTAACATAGGGAAGAAGATGACAGGAAAAAGCACTCTGTACTATCCCAATTAGTGCTTAGGAGATGGGCTTTGGAGCTGGGCACACATGGGTGTGAATGCCTCCACTTCAGCTGTGAGTCCTTGGGCAAGTGCTTACTCTCCCCTTGCCTTGGGTTTCCTCATCTGTGAGACCCTGGTGGTATCTCCCACCCAGAAGAGTTGTATGGATCAAATCACGTCATGAATATGTAAGGCGCTTGCGCAGTACTGGATCAAAATACTTTGTTTTCTTAAGGGTGGAAAGATTTGGAGAAAGGCTATGAAGAAGGATCTACTGAAGTCACACATAGCCTACTAAGCTTCTAGAGGATATAATACAGTTTTACCCTCAAAAAATAGTGGTAAATCAGATCTCAGCAAGCCACGTTATCCTGGTGACACAAATGAAAGCACTCTGCCTTCCCTTAAGCCATGGACAGAGTAACCACCCAAATGAGTCACTTCCCACCTCCGTTACCACTAAGAGGAGGGCACAGGAAGAAAACTAATGAGCTATTTGTTCTCACAATGCCTGTGGGATGAGCCACAAAATAGTGACCACAGAAACATTTTATTCCTACCACAAATCAACAGCAGTTGATTCGTGGCTACATACATTCACCTTGATTTTATATGTTATCTCTTATTCAAATAGCAGAGGGTGTGGGATTGTAATATTGGGTTTCATAAATTAATGTTAATCATAATTATTATTATAACTGTTAATAATACTAATTTAATATTATAATGCTGACTAATGCCCATTATAGTTATAATAATTTCATAAATTAATGTAAAAATATCAGCTTCTGTTGTATACTTAATATATCTGCCTACACGTTAAATGAGACTGGGTGTATAATGTCCCTACAGAGTCCTGGAACTCAAAACAGGGTTGTTGTTGTGCTTGTCCTTGTTAATATACTAACTAGCATTTTAATTCAATGTTTATTCTTATTTTTTAATTGGTGAATTAGAGTCAGGTCCTCAGAGTATGGATTCTCTTTTTAGGGTGAGCCATTATATCTAAGATAATATTTACTTTTGAGATTCTAAAAAACGTCTGTTCCTATTATTTCTTAATGAAGACTGCCGGCCACATCAGGGAAGATTATTTTATAATGTAAAAGAATAATAATTTTTAAAAAGCAGGACAAAAGCTAAATTGGTTCCCTCTACCCTTAGGATTGCTACCCAAAACCCTAGAACCAGATTGTGTTTGAGGGACTTAGGAGATAAAATAGCGCGCAAAGTAATTTTCAGGTCAGTTTCTTCCAAACAGCAATTTGGAATTCTAGGCGTGCCCAGGCCTAATTTACAAATCTCAAAAGCACAGATCCAGTCTGTGGCCTAACCAGCCTTCTAGCCAAGAACTCTCAAAAAATATTTTTAAAGTCAATTCATTAAGTACAAACCCAAACACACTGGAATTTTAAGGGTTTTCATTGGGGTAGAGGAGTTGGAGAAAAGTTTTTTAAAAACCACAAAATTTGCCCATGAATATTGGCAAAAAGAAAAAAATAGCCAATCACTGTAGATGAACTACTCCTAGCAAAACAATATCACCCAGGCAGGCAGTGCAGGGTGGGCATCATAGAAAATTCAGGCAAAACCACGTTCTGCAATCAAACACTAACTCTGCAGAGAAAAAATCACAACTAATGAATGCAGTAGGGCTTTAAGTTTTTTTCCTATACACAGATGGGAGAAGCCCATGAAACTCTCGGAGCACAATAAGTTTCTGTGAAGACTACTTACCACATTTTTGCTATCTATTTATTCTGTCATCCTCTCTGCTCACAGGGGTCAAGCAAGCACCACTGCCATCCGGTGCTGATGGAAATGTGTCAGTGGACTCTTCTTACTCCACAAAAAAACCAGGTAAGGAATAAAATGCTGACTCCCTCACTCAGCTCTGCTCCGAAACTTGTAACTGCAAGTTACATGTGCTGCAGCAAAAAAAAGTAGCATCCTCACCGTCCCCAAAGCATCAGAACCATGCTAACAGTACAGGGGTATTGCTAGATAAACATACCAAAATATTATCTTCAGGAAAATAAAAAGCACTTTATGCACAAATTGAATATTAATAAGTACCTCTAACGAGGCACTGATTTAATAATTACTTTATATAATGTTCTGAGGGGCCACAGTGGACAAATGCTGAAGCGTAACGGTGGATTCTACCTTTCATCATATACAAGTTTTGTTCTTATGTAATTTATTATAATATCCTTTTGCCTGAAATGATTTATGTTTCTAGTTTGAGGCTGTGCTCTATATAATAGGCCAAAATTATGAAGCGATAATATCTTTGCATTGAATAAGAACTCTGTGCTTTTAAAAGGATGCTGTGAAACCTACTCTGATGTATTAATGTCTGGGTTAGAGATCTGTATTGTATCCTCACCACTCACTCTCCCTCCCGCCCTGCAGTACATGCACACACGTGCACAATTCCTAATATCCCAGGAAGTACTTAAAGCCACAGGGTATTTTCCTGGATTGTCAATTTTACTTGAAGATTTTTAAACCAACATATTATGCAAAGAAAGAGATGAATTTTTAAGCCATAACACAAGACTTAAAAGAAAATTTGGGTTAAGGTGGTCTGCTCCAGGTACCTCTAGCCTTGTCCACCTTTGTGCAGATTATAAAAAGGTGTCTCTTCCCTTTGCCCTTCGGGCAAACCATTTAGAAAAACGTTCCTTTCCTCTGGGCTGGCAGCCTTGCACCAGGGCTCATGGGTGTGTGAGAGAGCAGAGTGGATGTGAAACTTTGCCTTCCACTTACAGCTCCCTGGCCAGGTGCCCATGTGTGGTGACTCTGCTCTCCATGGCCACAGGCTTATTGCTTCTGCCATCAGGGCTATTTTGTTGTAATCGTTTGAGAAGTTCTGAAAGTGTTTGTTTAATTATAATTACATAATAGAGTTGGAGGATGGAGTGGAACACCTACTAAAGGAGAAATTATATGCTTTACCAACTCAAAGCTAAAATGGTGTAGGAATTGTAGCCTGCAAATCAAAGGCAATTGGAGATAATGAGACACAGAAATGCTACTGTCGAGTCTATATAGGAAACTAAAGATGATAAATTCTATACATCTATTTTCTACTTTTCCTTTCAAAGGGCAGATGTACTGATATATTTTCATCTATAATTAGAGAATATTTTACCCATACACAAATGTGCTTCGTTATCCCTGGGTACGTTACAAGCACTAATTTAGAAGAACATCAGAAAGTATTGCAGGCACTTTTCTGTAGAATCTATTCTCTCTCATCCAGCTGCTACTTGTCAAACATTATATATTTTTAAAACCCATGATTTTTATAGAGTGAATCCTTATGACCACTTTATCTGTAATATAATCTCCTAGCCACAATCCCAGGCACTCGTCGCCCACCCTTGCCACCTAGACCCATGCCCCCACGAAGAAAGCCTTTACCACCAAATAATGTCACCGGAAAGCCAGGAAGCGCAGGTACGTCAATCACATACCTTCCTTCTCCCTCCTTGATCTCACTGGCCAAACGCAAGCCCTTCTTGGTGTGATAGCTCAAGCAATGGACGAGCCCTTGGTGTGTGTGACATGTGCCTGTTTTGGCCCCAAAGACCAGACTGTACATTATAGTTTTGAGGACTCACATCCTGATTCTGGGTGGATGGGGTGAAAGCAACCACCCATGTCCATCTAGGCCAGTTTGCTTCTTAGATGCTGTGTGCTTTGTGCTGAGAGAGAAGCTATCACAGTTTCTTCAAAAAGTGGATTATTTTGGATGAGATGTTTTGTGCTGCCAACCCACCAGGTGTAATGGAAAATATCGTCCACTCATCATCCTGTCTCTTGAGATAGAATCTTTTACATCTCATTGATAGCTCCCTTGTCCACCAGCCTTCATGCTGACCCCAGTATTACGGTGCAAGGGGAAAGATTGGGAACTGGAATACTCAGGGTGACTGAGCAGGTCTAGCCTGTGCAACAAGGCAGGAATATATTTTAAAGTCAAGCTGCCTCTCAGCTTGCTCACATGCCTCTATCCTAGGGCATGTGTTGTCTTCTTCCCATAGAATGACCACTCCGAGTCACCTGGGATACTTGTACTTCATCCTTGTCTTGAAGAAGCCTTCTCTAGCTCCCCAAAGGAGACTTAGCATTGCTTCTCTGTTCTACTTTTCCTTGAAACATACCTCTATTAGAGCAAACCACTGTTTTATACCTATTTGTTTGTGTACTTGTCTTCCCCTACTATATCATGAGCTCTTTGATGACAGATGACATTTTCTCTGAATTCCCAGAACCAAATCCAGTGTTCATTGACTGAATCCAGTAATCATTGAGTGAATATGTGAGTGAAATTAAGAATCAGTGAACCTAGTTCAGAGCAAAGATTCACCTCACTTTTCTTAAAGTTTCTTCCAGTGGACCTACCAGCAGATCAGATCATGTTCCCATTTTTCCTCCCTCTTCCTTCATCTCTACTTCCTAAATATTCTGTAGTCAGAATCAGGATAACAGTGTTAAGGACAGCTGTGAAAGATGAAACTGATAAGGATTTCTGAGAAAGAGAATGACTGTCACTCTTTTCACAGGATGAAGGAGGGTGTGGTGATGGAGAAGCTTTCATGATGTAGCAAGGGGACAGTGGTCTCTAGATTGTTTTTTCCATCAGCTGAAAGAGGAATCAGCCTCTCATCCATGCGATGGTGCCTTCCTGGGTCCAGGCCTAGCGACATGGCCCCAGTGAGGAGACCAGGTTTTCCTCATTAATTGTAACCTGGGGCAGCTGTGACCTGAATTTCTGTAGCTTTTAGTTCAGACTGAAAGTGATGCCTCAGTTTCTCCCATGGAAGAGTCAGGGGAACCTCCCACCACAGAGCTCCCCTACAAGGCTGTGTGTCTTCAGTTGCACCTCCACGGCCTTGGTTCCTGCCATATGAAACCTTGCTCACTGCCATCAAGAAGTGTAGCTTTGGTATAACTCACCCAGCCTGTGGATGGTATGAACACATCCCACTTCTGAGATTAACTCTGGTGCCCTCCCTGCCCCATGCTTTCCACCTCTAACTCAAAAGAAATGACTACACTGAAGAGCCAAACACAAATGAGGTCAGTTATACAGATCTGGCCTGATGATCATCACAGAAAGTGCGTACGGAATTCAGGAAATCGACTCAATGTTCTGGGAGTCCTCTGAACACAAGCCTTCTTGCACATGTGCCTCTGAGAACAGTCTTAGGCTACTACGAGGCATCTCCACCTGTCCCCTATCTCCAGATCTACCGAGCCCTCTCAGTCCCGCTCTCCTTGCCAGGATGAGTGCTGCTCTGCACCCTCTAAAAAGCTCCTTCAGGCTGCAGTGCAGTGTCTCATGGTTTTCACTCACCCTCTCATTGGGGCCTACTCCCACCAGGACCAGGAGCTTAAGTCTGCAGGGGCTGGACCAGCAGCCCATCTGAATGGCTCATCCGTGATTCTGTGCTGGGCCACAGTCCTTGGGTCAGTCTTGTACCCCTTGACTCCCTATTGTCTGAGAATGATTCCTTTTCCCAGGAGGACTATAAAACCTAATCTAGCCTCCACTCTATTCCACCCAAACTTGCCTAGACCTTGGGATGCAGCCCGTTTGGGAGACCTATAGGTGTTTTTAGAGTGGAGGAGACATTGTTGAATATAGCATCTCAGTGTGACACTGTTCTAGCTACAGGCCAGAATCACAGACATTACCTTAGAAACTTCTTCTTCTTCCCCCCCAGCCATCTCCCATGCCTGCCAGTTAATCTGCAGTGAGGCCACTCCATCCCCTTGACATTTCTCATGTAAAACCCCTTCCATCCAGTCTCACTGCTTCTTACATTGTTCACCTCCTCTGCCCTTGCCTACGCAACTGCTTTAATCTCTTGATTTCTCTCTCTGCCACCAGCCTTGCAACTTAACTGTTCACCCTCTCCTCATCTGATCATGTTACTTCCCTAGTGAAAATCTTTTAATGGGTCCTTATCACCTAAAAATAATATCTAAATCCATGGTATGCAAGGCCCTTCATGAACTGCCCTTCCCGGCCCCTCCGTACTCTGCTCTCACTGCTCCTGGCACTCTTGGCTCTCACCCCTTCAAATTCAACACGCCATGTGATTTCATGCTTCCCTGACCTGGTTCTTCCTGCAACCTCTGACTAGAATACAGCTCTCAGGCTTACCTACTGATCACTTCTCCTCTTTATTGGTACATCCTCTGGGAAGGCATTCCTGCCCTCCTCCCACCCAACACTCATCATCTTTCCCTGTAGACTTGTCCTCTCTGAGACCTTATCCCATGCTTTCACAATATCTATAATGCTTCAGTATAATTTGGCTCACACATCTCTCCCGATCAAGGACACCAGGTCTTATTTTCTCTCTAATCCTGGCATATAGTGCCAAGCCACGTGGTAAGCGCTAATAAATATTTATTGAGTAAATAAATGGGGAACTCAGCAGGGCTCCCTATAAAGCCTGAATCCTTTGGCTCTACATTGCAGGAATCATTTCATCAGACCGAGTAACTTCCCCACCCTTGAGGGCAACACTCAGACCTACTGAAGCCCCCTTGGAGAGAACAGAGACAGATAAAAAGCAACCAACAGCTCCTGCCTCAGGAGAAGATCTTGGTTAGTATATCAGTCACTTCCCACTGGATGCTTAGCTACGAAGTACTAAAGGATTTCAAACTAGGGAGAAAAGAGTCCCAGTTCTGGATCATCTATTTTACTCAATTTTATGATTGCTATGAATTTTTTAATTTAAAAATTATACTTATTTCTAATGTTTTATTATAGAATGTGCTCCTTCCCTTTGCAGACATAGAATGAAGTTCCCAAGATCTTTAGGAAAGTCTTCCTAAAAAGATCTAGATTACCCAGTGCTTCTTACTAAATCGCATGTCATTACTAATTATGCATATCTTAATTTATTAATGAGTATTAGCTACTTGGTTGTAATCTTTGAATCATTATTTATTACACTGAAGGGCACCAGCAGGACACAATTAAAGGCCTTTTAGTGTGGATAATATGTATAGTAATACTAATTGAAATCAAATTGCAAGGAATTGACTAGGAGGCATATGTATTAAATATTTATAGTTTTACTACTTTTTCATTGTATCTTCCATTCTCAGGTAATATGACTGACTTTAGCTCAAGTCCAACAAGAGAAACTGATCCTCTTGGGAAGCCCAGATTCAAAGGTATGTATGACTGGCTCCAAATCTCCATTTTAACAAAGCTATCTTTGATGGGTGTATCAGTCAGCTGTTGCTGTGTAATAAACAACCACAAAATCTTAGTAGCATACTCTAAAAAGGATTTATTTCTCATGTGTCTACAAATTGCCTGGAGGTCAGCTGATCTACCATGTGTTTGGCTGGGTGGTTCTACTTCTAGCAACAGGTACAGCTGGGCCTCTTATAGGTTGGGCTCAGGTCTGCTCCACATCTGTTTATTTTGGTGCCCAGGATGAAGGACTAACAGTGACCCAAGAGAAGCTATTCTCATGACAGTACAAAGTGAAGAGAGGGGGAGTCCAAAAACGTGACCACATTTCAAGCTCCTTCTTGTGTTATACCTGCCAATATTCAAAGGCTAAAGAAAGTCACATAGGCAAGCTCATAACAAAGATTGGGGAAGTATACTCCTTCCATGGATATAGAGAATGTTTTTGAAATATTTATTTATTTGTTTGGCTGCGCCGGGTCTTAGTTGCAGCACGTTGAATCTTTGTTGCTGCTTGCGGGATCTTCATTGCGGCATGCAGGATCTTTTTAGTTGCAGCATGTAATCTCTTAGTTGCAGCATGTGGGATCTAGTTCCCTGACCAAGGATCAAACCCAGGCCCCCTGCACTGGGAGTGCGGAGTTTGTTAGAGAATGTTAGAGAATGTTTTTGAACAGTAATCTAATCTACCACAGTAAAAGAGAGATTATATGATATAGAACCCAGTATTTCCTTTTGTGATATGTTTTTCTGAAGTATAAAATTTGATAAATTTCAACATATGTATATACCCATGAAATATCATCACAATCAAGATAATGAATACATGCACCACCTCCAAAAGTTTCATCATGTACCTTTATAATCCCTCCTCCTCACTCCTCCCACCCAACCTCTAGTCCCTAGGTCACTATATTATAGAGTAGTATGCATTTTTGGAAATTTTACATAAATGAAAAAAATACAGTATGAACTTTTTGTGTGTGATTTCTTTCACTCAACATAATTATTTGGAGATTCATCCATGTTGATAAATGTATCAGTAGTTTATTCCTTTTTATTACTGACTAGTATTCTATTATATGGATATATACTAATTTATTAAAACTGTTCACGACATTTGGGTTGTTCTAATAAAGCTGCTATGACCATTCATGTACAAGTCTTTGTGTAGACATATGCTTTCGTTCCTTTTGGACAAATTCCAACAAGGAGAATGGCTAGATTGTATATAAATGGACATTTAACATTTTAAGGAACTGCCAAACTGTTTTCCACAGCAGTTGTACTGTTTTACCTTTGTGCCAACAGTATATGAGAGTTCCAGTTCCTCCACATCTTTGCCAACACTTGCTATGGTCAGTCTTTTTAATTTCAGCCATTTTAGTAAAGGTGTAGTAGTATCTGATTGTGATTTTATTTTGCATATCCCTAATGACTAAGGATGCTGAACATCCTTTCATGTCCTTATTTGCCATCTGTATATCTTTTTTGATGTGTCTGTTCAATTTTTTTTGTCTATTTTTTATGGAGTTGCTTATTTTTTTATTATTGAGTTTTAAGAGTGTTCATATTTTCTGGATTGAAGACCTTTTTCAGATACACACTTTGCAGTGTGTATTTTCTCCCAGTGTTTGGCGTCTCTTTTTTAATTTTAATGAAGCTCAGTTTATCAATTTGGTTTTTTATATATAGATTGTATCTTTTATGTTATATTTAAGAAGTCCTTGACTAATCAAAGGTCACAAAGACCTCCTCTGTTTCCTTCTAGAAGTCTTCTACTTTTACATTTAGGTCTATGATCTGTATTGAGTCAAATTTTCTATATGACCCAAAGTATGAATGCATTTATTTTCTCACTTATGGATATCCAAATCATTCCAGCATCATTTTTTGAAAAAACTGTTGTTTCTCCACTGAATTTAATTTGTACCTTTGTCAAAAATCAATTGTCCATATATATGTGGAACTATTTTGGGGTTTTCTAGTCTGTTCCAGTGATCTATTTATCTACCTTTCCATCAGTACCACAGTGTCTTGATCACTGGTTTTATAATAAGCACTGTGATCAGGTTATGTTAGTCTTCCAACATTGTTCTTATTTTTTAAAAGTTGTTTTGGTGACTCTAGGTCCTTTTATATTTCCATCTGAATTTTAGAATGAGTTTCTCAATGTCTAAAAAAAATAGCCTGTTTATATTTTTATTAGAATTGCATTGAATCTGTAGGTCAACTGGGAAACATTGACAGCTGTACAGTATTAAGTCTTATTACCTATGAACATGGTATATCTCACCATTTATTTAGGTGTTCTTCATTTCTCTCACCAGTGTTTTGTAGTTTTCCATGTAAGGAAAACCATAAAAGTAGCATTTTTTATTTCAGTTTCTAATTGTTCATTGCTAGTATATAGGAAAACAATTGTTTTTCGTTCAATGAGCTTGTATTCTGAAACCTTGCAAACCTCTGTAGTCTTTTTGTAGATACACTGGATTTTCTACCTACAGAATCATGTCATCTGAGGAGAAAGTTTTACTTCCTCCTTTCCAGCTTAAGTATCTTTTTTTCTTGCCTTTCTGTACTGACTAGAACCTCTAGTGAAATATTGAATAGAAATCGTGAGGATAGGTATCTTTTTCTTGTTCCTTATATTATGGGAAAAGCATTCAGCCTTTCACCATTAAGTATGGTGCTTCCTGTAGGTTTTTCATAGATGCCCTTCACTGTGTTGAAAAAGTTTTCTTCTATTCCTGCTTTGGTGAGAGTCATTATCAGAAATGAATGCTAGATTATGTCTAATAATTTTTCTGACTTTATTGAGATGCTTATGTGGTTTTCCTTTTTTAGTGTGTTAATGTGATAAAGTAGTTGTTCTTGAGTTGTAGGCTACCTTTGCATTCCAGTGACAAATTCCACTTGGTTATAGTGCATTCTCATTTTAATATATTGTTGGATTTAATTTGCTAAAATTTTGTTTAGAATTATATTCAGTGAGGGACATTGGTCTGTAGTTTTCTTGTAATGTCTAAGTCAAGTTTTAGTATCAAAATGATGCTGAATTTTTCTTCAATTTTCTGAAAGAGTTTAGAACTGGTGTTGCTTCTTCCCTAAATATTTGTTAGTATTTACCAGTAAAGCCATCTGAGCCTGATATTCTCCTTGTGAGAAGGGTTTTACATGTAACTCACTTTCTTTAATAGGTACAGGACTATTTAGAATATTTTTTTCCATAGTGAACTTTGGTAATTTTTGTCTTTCAAGTTATTGGTCCATATCCTCTAAATTGTCAAGTTTATTGGCATAATGTTATTCATATTCTCTTCTTACTTTGATATCTGTATAATTTGTAGTGATGTCACCTCTCTCATTCCTTCTATTGACAATGTGTGTCTTTTTTTTCTCTTTTGCCTAACCAGTCAGGCTGTAGGTTTATCAATTCTTTTGATCTTCTGAAAAGATCGACTTTTTTTCATTGATTTTGTCTGTTATTTTTCTGTTTTCTATTTCATTTATTTTTTACTCTGATCTTTATTGTTTCCTTTTTCTGCTTAATCTGAGTTTCATTTGCTCTTCTATTCTAATTTCTTAAGGTAGAAGATGAGCTCATTGATTTTGAGCCCTCTCTTCTTTTCAGATGTGGAATTTAGTGCTACAAATTTTCCCCTAGATATTATTTAAGCAGCATCCAAAAATTTTTGATATGTTGTGTTTCCATCTGTACTCTGTTCAAAATAGTTTTTAATTTCCCTTTTGGTTTCTTCTTTGACTTATTAGGAGTATGTTATTTAATTTCCAAATATTTCAAGATTTTCTAGAAATCGTTTCGTTACTAATTTCTAATTTAACTCCATTGTTGTCAGATACTCTGTATTACTTGAACACTTTCACATTTATTGAGACATTTTTTAAGGCCCAGAATATAGTCTATCTTAGTATATGTTCTCTGTGTACTTGACAAGAATGTGTATTCTGCTTTTCTTAGTGGAATGTTGTATTGGTTTGCTAGGACTGCCATAACAAAATACTACAGACTCGGTGGCTTAAACAACAGAAATTTATTTTCTCACAGTTCTGGAGACCAGAAGTCTGAGATCAAGGTATCTTTGGTTTCTCACATTGGAAATTAGGTCTTCACCATAGGAATTTTAGGGAAACACAATTCAGTCCATAACAAGTGTTCTATAAAAATGTCAATTAGGTCAGTTTGCTTGGTTGTATTGTGCAATTCTTTTATATCCCTAGCGATTTTCTGTCTACTGTTCTGTCGATTAATGAGAGAAGAGTACTGAAATCTCTAGCTCTAATTGTGAATTTATTTCTACTTAACAGTTCTATCAAGTTTTGCTACATGTATATTAAAGGTCTGTATTTAGATATAGACCTAAATTACTTAGGGTTGTAATAAACTCCTGAGGAATTGGTCCTTTATTATTATGAAGTGACCTTTTTGTGTTTATGGTAATATTCTTTGCTCTAAAATCTAATTTGTTGATATTTATATATCCACTCAAGCTTTCTTTTGATAAGTGTTATCATGGTATCTCTTCTTTTCATCCTTTTACTCTTAACCTGTTAGTCTGTTTGTTTAAAATATTGTCCCTATAGGTATCGTATAGTTGGATCTTGCTTTTTCACCCAGTCTGACAATCTCTGCATTTTATTTTGGGTGTTTAGAACCTTACATTTAACATGACGAATGATATGGTTAGGTTTAAGTCTATCATCATATTGCTATTTGTGTTTTATTTGTCCCATCTATTCTTTGTTCCCTCTTTCCTTTTTCTTCAGCCTTCTTTTGGACTATTTTTATGATTCCATTTTATCTTTTTTTGTTGTCCTACTCCTATAACTTTTTTGTTTTGTTATTTTAGTGATTGCTTTGGGGTTTATAGAATGTGTCTTTAACTTACCACAGTATCTTCCAGTGATATCCTACAACTTCACAAATAGTGTAAGAACTTTACATTAGTATAGCAGCTTTTCTCTCCTCCTGGCCTTTGGGCTATTGTCATTATAGTTTACTTTTACATGTTATATACATCACACTAAATTGTTAATATTTTTGTTTAAACAACAAATTGTCTTTCAGAGAGAATTTAATAAGAAAACTACTGTGTATATTTACCTATGTAGTTACTGTTTCAAGTGCTATATTTCCATCCAGCATCATTTTCCTTCCACCTGAAGGACTTTCTTGAATCCTTCTTGTAGAGTGGGTCTGCTGGTCATGAATTCTTTCAGATTTTATATGTCTAAAAAGTATCTTGCTTTTTTTTTGTCCTTTTGCTTTTGTTTTTTTTAGAGATATTTTCACCAGTTATAGCATTCTAGATGATAAGGTTTTTTGTTTTGGTTTTTGTTTTTTAGTAGAGAAATACATTGCTCTACTGCCTTCTCACTTGCATTCTTTCCGATGAGAAATCTGCCATAATCCTTCTTTGTTGTTCTATGTATAGCATGTCTTTTCTTGTCTGCCTCCTTTAAAGATCTCTAGAAATTTAATTTGGGTCTTTTTTATAGCTTCCATTTCTTAACTCTCAACCATGTGGATTATAGTGATGATAACTGTTTTACTGTCCTTGTCTGATGATTGTTATAGCTATCCAAGTTTCAGGTTGGCTTCAAATGATTTATTTTTCTCCTCATTATGGGTAATATCTTCCTGTTTATTTTATCCAGTTGGGAATATTTTTATTCCTAAAATATTCTTGTATTTTATTCTGGGATGCAGTTTAAATAACTTGAAACCACTTGATCCTTTTGAGTCAAGCTTTTAAGATTTATTAGGTGGGACCAGAACTGTGTTTAGTGTAAAGTTAATCATTCCCCAGTACTGAGACAAGACCCTTTTGAGCACTGTTTCCAATGCTCCATAAATTATGCAGTTTAAACCACACTCAGGGAGACCAAATTACTTTTGGATATTAGCATAAACTAAACCTATTTAGAAAAGTAAATCAACAATAACATCCATATCGTGTATCCCAAAGATAGGGTTCTGGATTTTCACAAATTCAAACCATCCACATCATTGCTTTCATCCATCTGCTTATAGTATTAGATCAAATGTCCTCAAACAGATAATTTTATTTATGAGTTCACCTCCACCTTTTTTCCAAGCTCAAAAAAAAAAAAAATGCTCAATGTCCTCTCTGTCTTAGGTCCTCACGTGAGGTATATCCAAAAGCCTGACAACAGGCCCTGCTCCATCACTGACTCTGTCAAGCGATTCCCCAAAGAGGAGGCCACAGAAGGGAATGCCACCAGCCCACCGCAGAACCCACCTACCAACCTCACTGTTGTCACTGTGGAAGGGTGTCCCTCCTTTGTCATCTTGGACTGGGATAAGCCACTCAATGACACTGTCACTGGTAAGATCATGACACATGGACCGTCACTACGGTGGGAAGCATTGATAGTGCGATGCATTGGGAATGTGGTACCTTGATTCAAACTGTGGCCTGCGAGGCATATCTTAGGAACAGCAAGTCCCCGCAGAGTTCTGCTGTCCCTGTGGTACATGATTGTTAAAAGTATCATAAGATGCGAAAAGATCATCTTTGTTCTGGTTATGGTCTCCCTGTTAATTTAGCAGATCTCTTTAAGTTGCATACCTTCCTTCTCCTCTCAGAACTGTTTTTCACAATGTGAAGGTATATCTAGTCTTTTCATTACCTGAAAATCACAGATCACATATGGGAAGTTGCCACTGCTGATAAGATTTAAACCTGTTTTCCTTTCACCATCCCAATTTCTAGATTGACCTAGAATTTTCAAGCAGGCTAAAAGTTATTTCAATCATTTTAGGAAAATTGTTTTAATTTGATCAATTTTCTGCTTATCTCAGGAAATTTTGATTCTGCTGTCACTCATCCAATTTCTCTAAAAATGACTGTGAAAAATAAGAAACCCTGAGTCATTCTTTGAATTTGTTATATGGGATTTAAATTCTCTGTAGTGAACAGGATAGTCAAAGTAGAGGGGAGGGGTGGAAAGACTAACAGCCCAAATCAGCTAGAGGATGTAGCAAACAGCGTGAGGACACAAGGTTCCTGCTGCTCATGTCCCCACCACCATGTGCCTGGGGTGGGTAGGCAGAATAGAGTTGCCCACTAAGAGGCTGTCAGGAAAAGTAGAGAGCGGGTACACAGGGCAAGGTGAGGAGTGGGGAGACTCAGGATCTGCCAAAAAAGTTTTCTATGAATAAAGGAGAAAACAGTAGCTATTTCTCCTCAGACAAAACCGTTTGGTCTGGGCAACTTCCAGTGTAAGCAGCTTATCTTTGCTTAGCTGGCTTTTTAAATTTTTAACCATATTTTGTGAATTTCCTTTCTTATGCAAAGCTTGCCTTTGTTTTGAGAAAGAACCAGCCACTGCCCATGGTTCCTGGGGATTTGACTAGTCTTGCTTCTTTACTTGGAACTACACCAGTAGGTGTTATCATCCCAATATCTAAAAATCAATCTCTAAGTATTGATTATCTACATGTATTAAAAAGTTGAAAACTCTCAATCCATATGCAGTGCTAATGAAGAGTTCCTGTGATAGTCTGAGGCTTCATTCTCACAAGACCAAATGAACTATAAAATTTCACTTGCCTTAAAAATATAGGATATCAAGTTGGAATTGGTTAATCTGTTTAATAATCTAATACATATTCACTTGGGTATGTCAATAGTATCTGATTTAGCTATTTAAAGTAGGATTTTCCTTTCATCATGTAACTTTTTTAAATTATATAAACCTGTAATTTCAAAGAATCATGAATAGGATATACTTTATCTACCAACTAGTTTTATAACATTATTTTTATTATTAAATGTTAACGGGCTGCTTGAGATCTTTCACTAGATACTGGACTTATGATAACCATTTTCATGGATAAGGACCACATCTATAACTATTATATTTTATAAATAGAAATAAGTCCATATTTAACCATTACTCAGTCTATATTTCAATGTTGGACCATATGCCCTAATGATCTGTTCTATTTTTTTCCATTTTTGTTTATTTTTAGTGTTCCATTAAATACCACTTGATTTCAAATGTAATCTTTTATAAACCAGCAGCTCAGATAATACAGAGATTAATTCTCATGTCACTGGAAATGGTTTTTCAAGAAAGAATTAAGAAAGATAACAAAAAAAGAGTGAAACATATTCTTCATTCCCCAGGTTGACTTCTGTCAGTAATCTTTCTTTTAATTGATAGGCATGTATTCACCTCTAGTAAATGCATCCAAATTCAGATGCTTCTCCATATCCCTTCTACACTAAAGTAGAAATAGGTACACCATAGAGATTGGCCACAGCCTGGGTCCTTGGACAACTTAAATTACTTATAAGGTATCATTTTCTGATACATCAAGAGCATGCTGACATAGATTTAAATCCCAGACCAACTGTGTTCTAGATAATGCAACTTGGATCTATAATTAGCCTCTTTGAACTTCAGGGTTTTTTAATTTATAATAATAATAATTCTTATTGCTATCAATTTATTGTGAGTATAAGACTTAACAGAGAGTAGTATCACCATTTGTTATTTTCATGCTGTATTGACCAGATAGTGATGTTCCCAATATTTATAATAATTATGTTCTAAGTGAATTATCTCATAATAGGGCAATAAAACCCTCTGAGGGGGAAAAAACAGACCAATTATTGTGTCAGTTCTTTGTAGATTTTCTTATATCTTTACTGTTAATGAAATTATTTTTTTAAATCCCCTATTTAAAATAAGAAATATTGACACATACTTTTTTGTTGTTGGTGGTAGATTTTTATAATGTTCGTGGATTTATGAAAAGCTATTATCACTTTGAAGCATTAAAAAGGAAAGATATATACATTCTAAGACAAGAATTCTGAGAAAAATTCTAAATATCTTTTTAATCATGAAGGTAACTTCTAGATCCATTTTGAAAACTCCAGTCTTTCAGGACAAAAATAGTATTAAATTAACATTTAAAACTTGAGTCAAAAGAAAATTATAAAAGATGTGCTCTAAGTGTTGAAGTATACTAAAAGGCTAAGGTGATATTACAAAGAATATCACACAGTCGATGAGGAATGACCCAAACAAAGATGTTTTTTGAAGGTGATTGCTTTCATGGATAACCAGCTGGACTGTCATATAAATTGCTCTTTTGGTGACTAAGCAGCACTTGAATCTTTCCAATTGGAATCTCTCAAATTTTTGTGATCCTAGTTTCAAAACACAACTCGGGGATAATAAGGAATAATAAAAGATATAATAATAATAGGTACCACCTGTTGAGCAAAATACATGCAAAATACTATTAAGCACTTTCCATATGTTCCTTCTTTAATCCCTACAAGCAACACTATGAAGAGACACTATGGACATTTTACAGATGGTAAAACTGAGACTGAGATCCAGGCAAGTGGCTTGGTCTGTCTCTTCCCATTAAGTCATGCAGTTTCCATTTTTTAAAAATCAATTTTACTTCCTTTCTAATTACTCTGATCTTTTTCTAGTAAATGTCCCTTCACAGCTGGAAGATATAAAACGAACATAATTGAATTTGGGATCCTACCTCTCTCTCTCTTTCCACACTCCTTTAGAATAGAAAGCCAGCTGAGACATAGGTTGGGAGCAGAGAGTCTGAGGAAGGAATCTTAAATATGGGCCATTAGTCCTTTAATAGCTGCACTAATGTGTCCAGATACAATGACCATTGCCTTCCAGTTTAATTTCAAATTTTCAAAAGGATGGTCATAGGAAATTACTCAGAAAAAGTGATCCTCCTTTTTGGCTTTTTAAAATTCACCAGTAAAGATCCTTCCCAAATTAAAATTGGTGATTATAAGTCTCCATGAGTTACTCTATAATTTCAGTTTTATTTCCGATATCCATCTCCTACCTTTAGTCTCAGTGCTAACAGCAGAAATCCCCAGTAACTTGCCAGCTCCTTTGCAACCTTCCCACTTTCCCTGATGCCCACCACTTGTGTATTTCTTCATACTGATGAAGCTGTGTTTGAGTAGGGTTTTGTTCGTTGGTTGGTTGTTGTTTTTTGTTCGATTTTTTTAACCCTCTGTGTGATCTTGTCACATGCATTAAACTGAACCCCAACTGAGAGCAGGGAAAGTAAATTAGTAAATTATATTCTCTTATTCTGAAAGTCTCTTTCTTTTGATTAGCCCTACAAGTTCATAGACACCTGCCCTTAAGTTAAATTTATGCAGATCTCCATGCAGACTTCAAGGGCATAATTTTTTTAATTCAAAGGTAATTATCAAGGGGGTATATGTTAGCAGTATGTACAAAATTTATGTAACTTACATAAGCAGTAGGTATCAAAATCCCATCATTCTGTAGTTCAAAATAATGAACTATAGAAAAGTATAGTTCATTGTTCATTATTTGATTAACTGTTATTTGCTGCTGTGGTTTTCAACTCAGCTTTTTGCAGCAGTACCATGTAGTCAGTGACGTTTTTCCCAGCTATATTGTGAAGCCCCATGAACAGGAAATGTGCTTCTACTGAAACTCCGCTCCTCATACAATGTTTTTTACAAAGCCACACGGGGCTTTCCAGCAATGGCAGACGATCCGACTTACCTAACAAAATCATAGGTTATCCATAACCAACGCTACCATACGAGCATCAACAGTCTTCATAGTTACCAGACCTTTGCTGCTCTGGTAAAGAGAAAACAGAAATGGTCAATGAGCAACTCCCCAAATGCTTTGGGACCTTCATCATCCTCTGACAGTCCCCAATTGGAAGTTGCTAATGTGTACGATCAATACGTCTCTAGACCTGCAATCTTGTTGCTCACTTTTGTGAGAGTTGACTCTGTTATGCGGTTAGCTTCGAGAACATTCAGTCCACCAGAGCATAAAGACAAGTATCTGTTGGCTTTTTTTGCTTTTCAGAATATGAAGTTATATCCAGAGAAAATGGGTCATTCGGTGGGAAGAACAAGTCCATTCAAACTACAAATCAAACCTTCTCCACAGTAGAAAATCTAAAACCAGACACAAGGTGAGCCACCAGTGCTATTACAGGTGAATTCTGAGAGTGCAAAAATCATAACAAAGGAGTAAAATGACATCACCCTTCTCTATCTTAAGGGAGGGTCTAGTTTGCATTTCATTCTTTGGCTTTCCATACACAGCACTAGATACCCCTAGAGTCATGGTTTACAAATATGCAAGTTATTGGTGGGGATACAAGAGCTGACAAGATGGTCTTGTAAGTTAACAGTACAGCTGGGAGCATTGAAAGATAGAAGGCCATTAATATCAAACATTGATATTAAATACCAAAATTTAGAGGAGGAAAAGTCTATAGACCAGAGACAACTGGAGTGTGGATGGTGTAAACTAGATTTGAAAGCACAGAAGAAGTTGCCTGGCATGCTGGAAGGAGGGGGCAAGGAAACAAAAGCCATGGGACAAATGTAGGTGAAAGTTTGTAATAGTTAATGCTTAGTATAGCTACAGACTAGTCCCAGACACAGTAACCCTTTGCTTTTGGGTCTTTTTAATATAGACCAATGAGAATAGATTTTTGAAAATGGACATATATAATATTAACAATTGTTCAATAATAAACAACTTTTCTTGGCATTCCTTACTACACATTGATACCAGGTTGTTTATCTTGCTGTACAGTTTTGTGATTCCTTTTTAAATCTAAAATACCTAATATTTTATCAGTTCATTTTATTATTTCAAGAAAAATAAGGGCCTTAGGCATTTCTAGAAATGTAGTAGGGAAGGGGTTTTTTGTTTTTGTTTTGTTTTACGTGGCTAAATTATCAAATGTATTGCTCAAGGAGATTCTCAAATGGATACAGCCAAGCATTTCCATGATAAAGCCAATGTGCTAAATTCATTTCTGGACTAAATTTCACTCTCTGTGAAAAATCGATTTCTTCCTTCAAGCTCCAAAACATTGTCTGATAAACTGTCTATACTTTCAGTATAAAATAAAACAAAAACACCCCTGACATCTTAAGTTATAGTATCCCAAGCAACATAGATCAATTTTCACACAATCAGGAGTTTTTCCAGATTGAGTATTTCATAACTTGATAAAGTTCCTCAGTGTTGAAAAAGATCAGTGGAGGTGAAGACTGGAACTTCAGCATCAGAGATTTTTTTTTTCATGTTTTATTTCTTGTATCTTTCATTGTCATGTGACTGAATTGAATTGGGTATTGATTGTGACACCCAGAAGAGCCTCTTTGGGCTCTGACAGCAGGGAGACTTTTCTAATCTTTTCAGGAGAAAAGGAAGTATCTAATTCATTATAGATGGTTTGCTGTATACAAACCGTAGTCCTATACAGCAAAAACGACACTTTTCCAGCAGTGTATGTTTTCTTCTTTTAAGTTCTCTGAGTTGTAATATGGAGAATTTTGCAACTGCTAATTTTCTTGAAGGTATTAAGTTAGCCAAAATAAGCATATATTTCAGTAAAAGCCCATTTGATGATCTTGGTTCTGTTTCCTTAGCAAGATTAACAGGGAGAGAGCCTATAATTTATTTTAAGGAAAGAGTAAAAGAGAAAAGGTCATTTAATTTGGACTTTTTAATAGGTGGATTTGGGCTTACAAAACTTGGCTTTTCTCTGCAGTTTCTTGCTTTTTATTCCACTTAAGAAAAAGTGAGCTGTGTAGTATGCAGAAAGTACATTGAAGGGCATCCAATTTCTAAATGTTCATTGTATTCCTTTTCTGAATCAGGCTGTTCTCGGATTTCACAGTGCACCTATTAGCTCATAATCAGAGGTAGAATAATGCCAGTGACCTTTTAAACCTGATTTGTTGGTAAAAGGTTGGGGTCTGCATTCAGCTAACATTTACTGAGTGCCAACAATGTGCTCAGCCCTGTGCTTGGTGTTGTGCCTACAAACAGGAGTAAGCATGGTACCTGCCCTTGAGGAGCTCGAGGCTAGTGGAGTAGGTCGCTAATGACCGATTATTCTACACAAAGTGGTGAGAGTTCTGGTAGAAGTCTGCACCAGGGGCGACAGAAGCCCAGAGTGGGCGGCACGTCGCAAAGTGTGGGGAAATTAGGAAAAACTTCCTGGGGGAGGTGACCCCTAGGCTGAGGCTTGAAGGAGGAGTAGACTGGAGTCAGCTAAGTGACTGTTAAGAGAAAGGAATGTCAGGGAGGATAGCACATGTCAGAGCAGTGGCCCGAAATGGCACGGTTGTGTGTGGTGAATAACGGGCTGTTTTCACCAGTGTGAGGGGTGAAAAGTGATAACCATTTTGAATGATAATAATGGGCTGCTTTAACATTATTATTTTATACTATTATAAAATATTATTATATTTTATACTATACTATTAGTATTCGCTATACTAATAGCGAAAAGCCCTCACCAGTGTGAGGGGCGAAAAGTGGCCAGAAGCCGTAGAAGCCAAGAGAAGCAGAAGCCAAGTTAGGGAGGGCCTTCTGCGCCAGATCAAGAAACATGGTCAAGTGATGGGGAGATCCTAAAGGATGGTAACTGGGGAGTGCCTTGCTCTGACTTTCATTTTCATTTTCATTCTGACTTTCATTTAGTTGGAATAATCACTTTTGATACTAGAGCTACTTATAATGAATAGCAGCTGGTAGAACAAATCTAACTAAAAGAACTTTTTGTTAATTTCTTTCATGAGTACCATTCTGGCATCTGACCTAGTTGGTCAAATAGGTACATAAGAGAAACGTGCCTTTGGGCTGAGCTGGATTTCATTCTGGAATCACAGGACCGATCAGGTCATGGGGTTCACATCTAGCTTCTGGTTGTAATTGTTTCAGACTCAGCTACAGCCTTGTCCTCTTTATCCCACCCTCCTCCTATGTGTCTTGCTTGTCTCTGCTGTCTGTCATCAGTGTACCTTCTAAGGAGGACTCCTGCAACCTATCCTTATCCCAAGACGAGCAAAACCCAAAGGAAGCCCTTTCTGGATTTGTCTTTGGAAAAAGCAGTACTAAACTAAGATTAGGAATCCCTGTAATGAGAACTCCATGCCAAGTTTTACAACTTGGCATAAAGTTGGGGCCACTATGCATGTCTGTATGTGGCTTATTTAATGTTATTTTTAGTTCGGTACAATAAAATGAAATCCATTCAGATATAAAGACTGTTAATGTTCATAAATGTGATTTGACCAGGATTTTATATTGATAGTCCCTAATGGGTCATGATTTAAAAGTTGTATATCAGTAGTTTGAAGCAAAGAACATTCTCACACTGGGGACAAATGTAACACACATGGATGTAAATTTTCTAATGAAAATTATTTAGTCTATGCAATGGGAAACTTTGGGTGGTCTAGTAGTTCAGTAGATCCCAGCCCCCACTGAGCTTGTAAATATATTCTGCAGTCTCAGAGGTATGATGGAGATTAATCTGTCAAATGGGCAGAAATGTTTTGAGCTGAAATATTAAAATTATGTGTTGAAACCCCTATTAGTCAAATAACCAAGGAAGAATAAAGTGAAGTCAAATCATTTCATTTACTTTGAGATTTCTGAGCCTAAAGTTACCTGAGGAAACAAAACTAACACCCATGAAACATCATAACACAGAATAAAAGAACATGCCGATGTAGGACTTACACCCAGGTTCTGCAATTTAGAAGAGGAGAGAAAGCCTCGTGGAATACTCGAGACAAGAACTTGACAGTAAGGGATAGGATGGCATGAAGCAGGCCGGCAAGAAAAGAAAGAACAGTAGTATTCCACGTGAAATCCACGTGCACAACTTAGGTGAAATATAAGTAGTCTTCAAAGTTACTACTGACAGCAAGGCTACAGCAAGTATAATAAAACTATGAGTTCCCCAATGTAGGTTTGTTGGCTCTTTTGATGCAAGCTTTTTTCATACTGTCTTACGTTGTTAAGGCAACGTTCCTTTCTATTGTATCTTCTCTACCCCAACCATGATCCAAGATTAATGTTAATAAAAGACTCCCTGTAAAATAAAGAGGAAGTATGTACAGGATGCAGTTAGCAGGTGGTTTTTATTAGCTATAAAGAATGACTTCAGTCACATTTCATTACTTGAGGAAAATTTTGAGTCCAAATACATAGTAAACTCCCTAAATAAGCAAACTTTGAATTATAGCTGTTAAAATTCCCCCATGAGGTTCTGGAATTCCCTGTTTGAAAAGCTGGAAGATAATAACTTCTGAAAGAATATCTAGCTTTTTTCTAATTCTAGGAGACACATATAAAGAATTTATTTTAGTAGCATTTTCCATCATTCGTCCTGACTTAAAAACAGGAGCTCTAAAAACAGGTGATAATTACTGGCTAATCGTTACACAGTGACATAGGTGGAGTAGAGCTTGGTGTTAGAACATCCAGGAGAATCAAGGCAGAGAAAATAGATCTACAGGGCTTTTGGGAATAAAAATTCTAAGTGTTCACACACTATTCTAGAATCAAAAAGACAGTCAATGTTGCTACCGTCTCCCTGCCCATTTTTAACAACTTAACCAAGTTTTATTTACTCTGCAGAAGCTCAAAAAATAACCCACAGTATGGGACCATCCAGCAGGTGTCTTGCTGCTGGGAGAGTTCAGCTGCACACCTGGCGTGAGATGCTTCTGTCTCTAGAAAACGGAGCCGCTTGGCTGCCCTGAGGAGCCTGGGTGCAGCTCCCAGGGCGGCACAGCAGGGACAGGCCCGGTCTTGCTGATGGCTTCTTGCAGCTGGGGTGACAGATGTACGCAGGGAAGAGGGGCTGTTTGGGCAGCCAGAGCTGTTTTAGTCAGGTGAAGCAGGAGATCTGTTAACAGAGGCAAGAGGCTGTGGCACAACTCTATCACATTCTTTGGAGGATCCCTCTCTCACCCCCGCCCCTAAAATACAAAGAAAATGTAGAGATATTAGTGTCCACTGAATCAGTACCCATCTAGGCCACTCTCCAATATTTATTTTCCACTTATTTTTTTTCCCCATGAAACCTCATTGTGTGGCTCTTGTTGAACTAAAAGAAAAATATTAAGAAGAGCCTCTCCTGTCCGGAGCCAACTACTTTGTTTGCAAAGACCACTATGATTATATTTAGTTCCGTGAATGGAAGAAATGATAAAGTATATGGCTTAAAAAATTGTGTTGCACCACTGCTTAAAAGGACACAAAGTGTGGACTAATTGATCTTGAAATCTCTCCCAGCTCTAAAATGATGTAATCTTATGCTATCTGAAGCCATGCACAGAATCAGTGGGAAAACTGGAACTGAAAATAAAACCAAAACCTAGGTCCATCTTACAGCAAGTAGAATTGTCCTGATAAAGCATTTTTGCTTTGAATCGATGTCTGTGGTCTGTGATTTGTTGTCAGACAAATTATTTGAGACCATGTGTCTCCTTGCTTGGCTAAAAAACTGAAGAATCCACTTTGTGTGCTAGACATACATGTGGTCTAGCGATTTCCTATGGAAAAGGCACTCTGTCTGAGAATTAAGATAAATCATGTTTACTTAACCTGCTCAAGTACTTCAACTGTCGTCTGTGGTTTGGGAGGATTCTGGAGAACAGTTCTTCCTCTGAGACTAAAACCTACCAAAGTTTCCTGTAGCTGACAGCAAAGATAGTTTGGGACCGTTGGTTTATGTTGTTTGACTTAATAAAACCTTGGCACTAAAAATAAACTGGAATAGAGGCAGCAACTTCTTGTATACTGTAAATCTGATTGAACAAACCAGGTATGTGGAATGGCCATTATGCCCTTATTCATATGGTTTTTGTGAAATTCTGGTCTCTGCAGTCTGTATTAACTTACAATATCTCTTCTCCTCGGCTTTGTAGAAAGGAATAAAATAAGCTGCCAGAGCATTGGGCATTTTATTTAGTTTTACTGTAGGTCTGAGCAGCAGAAGAATAATTGCTTCCTCATTAAAGAAGGAAGAAATTGAGTTGATTGCTCAGGTTTGCAACTTTTCATCAGGCAGAAGAACAGCTAAGAGCACGGAACTCCACTAGTCTCTAAAAAGAGCAATTCTTCTTTTCATATTGCCATATTCTCTTTTTTTAACATCTTGATTGGAGTATAATTGCTTTACATTGTTGTGTTAGCTTCTGCTGTATAACAAAGTGAATCAGCTCTATGTATACATATGTCCCCATAACCCCTCCCTCTTGCGTCTCCCTCCCACCCTCCGTATCCCACCCCTCTAGGTGGTCATAGCATCGAGCTGATCTCCCTGTGCTATGCGGCTGCTTTTTATTCCTTTTCACTTTGAGCTCCTCAGTATCTAGGGAGGGGGGTGCGAGATACTCATAGCAACACTACAGAATTAGAGTGCAGCCCAGATCTGGAATTTGTGTGTCCCCCCACAGAAATGGGAGAGAAAAGAAATGTCCCTAAGGACCTACTGGGCAGCTAATTAATGATCCCTGATGCCTGCTGATGCCCGGCTCCTCTCCCTTCTGTCCGATTTAGGCTTATTTTGTCCTCGAAGTATCTCCGAAGCTCTGCCCTTTGCTTCTCATCTGTATTCCCAGGCCAGCACAATGCCTGCACATGGCAGGTATCCAGAAATGCTTTCCATAACCCTGCAGTGTCCTTGGAGAACTGACTGATTTGATTTCCCTATTCCACTGCTCCTTACTCTTTTTTTTTTTTTCTTTTTCCCCTCTTCCCTTTCTTTCCCTCTGACTGAAACCCAACCTGAATGGGGCCCAAATATTTCAAGATGACACTAGGGGCCAATCAGCTAACAAAACAATTCAAACCAACAAAGAGCTACGGGGAGGGGGGGGCGGCACTTTCTATATAAAAAGTGGTTGCCTGAGGTTTATGAGCTTTTGTTTATCAACTAATGAAAACTATACTTCAGCTGTATGTTATGGGTAAAAATAGAGGAAAATCGTTATAGAGAGGAGCAAAGGAAGGGGAGGCGGGGAGAAGTGTCTGCCCTAACCAGACCTGGAGGTTTACCTCAGGCTAGATCCCACAGGTCGGAGCTTCCCTATCTCTGTCAGTTTTGCCCGTGAACCACAGATGCCCTTCTTATAACCTTTACAAACACAAAAGCAAGTATGTGGACATAGAACAGTTCTACCTTGAGAGTTCTATGGCAGTGTGTGTCAAATTCCCCAAGAATAGAAGCACCTTTAAAAACATTCTTTAGAGATATGATACTAGAGAATATTTATGACTTACTATGTGCCTGGTACCTTGCTTTTACATGTATCATCTCATTTAATCCTCATAAGAAACTCACAGATACTTTGATACCCTTATGAGGTTATAATTACTATAATTGATAGTATCCTCTCAAATACCATTATTATCCTCATCTTTATACTTGAGGAAATTGAGGCTCAGAGAGGTTAAGTTACTTACCTTAAAGTTACACATTAGTGCAGCTGTGAACCCAACTCTTTCTGGCTCCAAAACCCATGGCCTTAACCACAGAGCCATGCTGCTTTCTGATAGGGCAGCTGGGAAAATTGTTTTTGTTTGGATCCATACCTATCTGGGCAAAACCAGGCATGGCTTCTGCCAGGGGTGCTATTCATTTGGCTTGTCCTCTACAAGGCCCAAAGGCTTGACTGCAGCTGTCACCTGGACTGTACTCCACTTAGATATTCATTTTGATGAAGTAGGTCTTAGAAATAGCTTTTTAAATTTAATTTTCATTTTTATCAGAAGAACATGTACATGGTTTTAAAGCTCAAATACTACAAAGCAGTTCGTTCCTATTCCTAAATTCTATTTGCCAGAAGCAACAATTTTCAATAATTTTGTTCTTTTCTTCAGCTTTATTAAGGTATAATTGATGAAAAAATTATAAGATACTTAAAGCATACAACGTGACTTGATATACATTATGAAAGGATTCCCCCTGAATTAATTAATATATCTATTACATCATATATTTACTATTTTTTAATTGGTGAGAACATTTAAATTATAATCTCTTGGCAAATTTCAATTATACAGTACAGTGTTTCAACTATAGTCACCATGTTATTCATTAGCTCCTCAGATCCTATTCATCTTACAACTGAAGTTGTTACCCTTTTACCAAGGTCTATTTACTCCAGCCCTTGCAGTCACTTTTCTACTCTCTCCGTTTCTATGAGTTTGACGGTTTTTTTTAAGGATCCACATATAAGTGATACCATGAACTCTGTCTTTCTCTGCCTGGCTTATTTCACTTAGCATAATGCCCTCCAGTTTCATTCATGTTATCGCAAATGACAGGATTTACTTCATTTTTAAGGCTGAATAACACTCCGTTGTGTGTGTGTGTATACACATACATACATACAGTTGACCCTTGAACAACATAGGTTTGAACTGCATGGGTCCACTTACATGTGGATTTTTTTCAATAAATACAGTACCTGTATTTTCATTTTACAGATCTTTGACTAAAGTTTGTGTTTGATTAGAGATCATAATATGCAGAATCAAAAGAATTAGGGTTTGAGTCCTGATTCTATCCAAACTATTTCAGCTTCTTGCCCTTGGGTGAGTCATTTATCAATTCCTCCATTTTTGAGGCAGAGATAGCAATACTCAGATTTTCACCTGCTTGGGGGATTGGCACCTGTAACCCCCCATATTGTTCAAGGGTCAACTGTATGTATGTGTGTGTGTGTGTGTGTGTGTGTGTGTGTGTGTACACACATCATAATTTCTTTATCGATTCTTCTGTCAATGGACACTTAAGTTGTTTCCATACCTTGCCTAGAGTGAATAATGCTGCTATGAACATAGGAGTACAGATATCGTTTCAAGATAATGATTTCATTTCCTTGGATATACACCCAGAGGTGGGATTACTGGGTCATATGGTAG
Organism: Globicephala melas; assembly: GCF_963455315.2. NCBI lineage: Eukaryota > Metazoa > Chordata > Mammalia > Artiodactyla > Delphinidae > Globicephala > Globicephala melas. The sequence continues at coordinate 48,007,800 of NC_083317.1, read as the reverse complement.
TTCTATTTTTAATTTCTTGAGGAACCTCCATATTGTTCCCCAGAGTGACTGTGCCAGCTTACATTCCTACCAGCAGTGCACAAGGGTTCCCTTTACTCCACATCCTCACCAGCATTTGCTATCTCTTGTCTTTTAGATAATAGACATCCTAACAGGTGTGAGGTAATATCTCATTGGGGTTTTGATTTCCATTTCTCTGATGATTAATGATGTTGAGCATTCTTTCATGTACCTATTGGCTATTTGTATGTCTTCTTTTGAAAAGTGTCTTTTCAGGTCCTTTGCCCATTTCTTAATTGGGTTATTTGCTTTTTTGCTATTGAGTTCTGTGAGTTCTTTATATATTTTGGATATTAACCACTTATCAGATACATGATTTGCAAATATTTTCTCCCATTCTATAGGTTGCCTTTTCATTTTGTTGATGTTTCCTTTTGCTGTGCAGAAGATTTTCAGTTTGATGTAGTCCCACTTATTTATTTTTGCTTTTGTTGCCTTTGCTTTTGGAGTCAGATCCAAAAATTATTGCCAAGACTGATATCAAGGAGCTTATCACCTATTTTTTCTTTGAGGAGTTTTATGATTTCAGGTTTCGTGTTCAAGTCTTCGAACCATTTTGAGTTGATTTTTAGGCATGGTATACAATAGGAGTCCAGCTTCATTCTTTTGCATGTGGCTATCCAGTTTTCCCAACACCATTTATTCAAGGGACTAACCTTTCCCCATTGTGAATCCTTGGCTCCTTTGTCATAAATTAATTGACCATATACATGTAGGTTTATGTATGGGCTCTCTATTCTGTTCCATTGATCTATGTGTCTTTTTTTATGTCCATACCATACTGTTTTGATTATTATTGCTTTGTAATATAGTTTGAAATCAGGACTTGTGAGGCCTCCAGCTTTGCCTACTTAGGGTCTTTTGTGATTCCATGAGTCTTAGAAATGTTTTTTTCTATTTCTGTGAAAAATGCCATTGGAATTTTGATATGGATTGCATTGAAACTATAGATCACTTGGGGTAGTACTGACAGTTTAACAATATTAATCCTTTCAATCCATGAATGTGGAATATCTTTCATTTTATTTGTTGTTTCTTCAATTTCTTTCATCAGTGTCTTAAAGGTTTTAGTGTACAGATCTTTCATCTCCTTAAAATTATTCCTAAGTATTTTATTATTTTTGAGGCTATTGTAAATGTAAATTGTTTGCTTAATTTCTCTTTCTGATAGTTTGTTTTCGGTATATAGAAAACCAACAGATTTCTATATATTAATATTGCATCCTGCAACTTTACCAAATGTATTAGTTCTAGCAGCTTTTTGGTGGAGCTTTTAGGGTTTTCTACATATAATGTCATGTCATCATCTGCAAATAGAAGTTTTACTTCTTCCTTTCCAATCTGGGCATCTTTTAATTTCCTTCTCTTGACTAATAGCTCCCAGTGTTATGTTGAATAAAAGTGGTGAGAGTGCGCATTCTTGTCTTGTTCCTGATCTTAGAGGAAAAGCTTCCAGCATTTCATCATTGAGTATGATGTTAGCTCAATGGGCTTGTCATATAAGCCTTTATTATGTTGAGGTACATTTCCTCTGTACCAAGTTTGTTGAGTTTTTATCAAGAAAGAATGCTGAATTTTGTCAAATGCTTTTTCTGAATCTATTGAGTTCATATAGGTTATATAGATTTTTATTCCTCATTTTGTTAATATGGTATATCACATTGATTGATTTGTGGCTGTTGAACCGTCTTTGCATTCTTGGAATGAATCCCACTTGATCATGGTTTATGATCCTTCTAATGTATTGTTGAACTCAGTTTGCTAATATTTTGTTGAGGATTTTTGAATCTATGTTTCATCAGGAATATTGGATTATAATTTTCTTTTCTTGTAGTGTCTTTGTCTGCTTTGGTATCAGCGTAATGCTGGCCTCAGAAAATGAGTTTGGGAGTTCCCCCCTCCCCTTCAATTTATAGGAAGACTTTGAGAAGGATTGGTGTTAATTCTTCTTTAAATGTTTGCTAGAATTCACTGGTAAACCCATCTGGTCCTGTGCTTTTGTTTGTTGGGAAGTTTTTGATTACTGACTCAATCTCCTTCCTAGTAATTAGTCTATTCAAATTATCTATTTCTTCATGATTTAGTCTTGGTAGGTTGTATGTTTCTAAGAATTTATACATTTTTCTAGGTTATCCAATCTGTTGGTGTATAATTGTTCATAGTAGTCTCTTATGATCCCTTGTATTTCTGTAGCACCAGTTGTAATGTCTCCTTTTATTTCTGATTTTCTAATTTTATTTGAGTTCTTTTTCTTAGTTACTGTAGCTAAAGGTTTGTCAGTTTTATTTATCTTTATGAAAAACCAGCTCTTAGTTTTGTTGATCTTTTATATTGTTTTTTGGTCCCTATTTCTTTTACTTCTGCTCTGATCTTTGTTATTTCCTTCCTTCTACTAACTTTGGGCTTAGTTTTTTCTTCTTTTTCTTATTCCTTGAGGTGTAAAATTAGGTTGATTATTTGATATCTTTCTTTTTTCTTAATGTAGGCATTTATTTCTATAAATTTCCCTCTTGGAATTGCTTTTGAGGCATTCCAAAATTTTGGTATGTTGTCTTTTCATTTTCCTTTGCCTCAAGATATATTTTGATTACTCTTGATTTTTTTTCTTTGACCCATTCGTTGTTCAGTAGCATGTTTGTTGTTTAATCTCCACATATTTGTGAAATTTCCAATTTCTTCTTTTAACTGATTTCTATTTTCTTACCATTGTGGTTAGAAAATACACTTTATATGATTTCCATTTTCTTAAATTTATTAAGGCTTGTTTTGCAGCCTAACAGATGACTTATCCTGAAGAAAGTTTCATGTGCTCTTCAGAAGAAAGGGTATTCTGTTGCTGTTGGATGGAATGTTCTTTATATGTCCTTTAGGTCCATCTGCTTTAACATTAAGTCCAGTGTCTCCTTATTAATTTTCTGTATGGGTGTTCTATATATACATTGTTGAAAGCATGGCATTGAAGTTCCCTGCTATTACTGTAGTGCTATTTCTTCCGCAGATCTGTTAATATTTGCTTTATATACTAAGGTCCTCCTATGTTGTGTACATGTTTACAGATGTTATATCCTCTTGATGAACTGACCCCTTTATCATTATATAATGACCTTCTTTGTGTTCTATCACAATCTTTGGCTTAAAGTCTATTTTGTCTTTTATAAATATAGGTATCCCTGCTGTCTTTTGGTTTCCATTTGCATGGAATATCTTTTCCATCCCTTCTCTTTCAGTCTATGTGTGTCCTTAAAGCTGAAGTCAGTCTCTTTTAGGAGAATTAGGTGGGTCTTTGTTTTTTAATCCATTCAGCCACTCTATGTCTTTTAATTAGAGTTTGGTCCATTTACATTTAAAATAATTACTGATAGATATGGACTTACTATTGCTATTTTTTTCATTATTTTCTGGTTGTTTTATAATTCCTTTGTTCCTCTCTTCCTTTGTGATTTGATGAATTTCTGTAGTGTTATGCTGTGATTCCGTTCTCTTTTTTGTGTGTGTATATCGATCATTGGTTATTACTTTGTAGTTACCATGAGGTTTACATAAAACGTCATATGTCTATTTTAAGTTGATGACAACTTCAAACACACAAAAGCTCTACTTTTTTACACTCTTCTCTCCACGTTTTGTTTTTATGCCACAATTTACTTTTTTTTTTTTTTTTTTTTTTTTTTTTTTGCAGTATGTGGGCCTCTCACTGTTGTGGCCTCTCCTGTTGCGGAGCACAGGCTCCGGACACGCAGGCTCAGCAGCCATGGCTCACGGGCCCAGCCGCTCCGCGGCATGTGGGATCCTCCTGGACCGGGGCACGAACCCGTGTCCCCTGCATCAGCAGGCAGACTCTCAACCACTGTGCCACCAGGGAAGCCCCACAATTTACATTTTTACACTGTATACCCATTAACAAATTATTATAGTTAGTTATTGTAATATTTTTGTCTTTTAACTCTCATATTAGAGTTAGAAGTGATTTACCCATGACAATTTCAACATTAGAGTATTCCGAATGTAACTGTTATTTACTTTTACCATTGAGTTTTATACTTTCTTGTTTTCCTGTTACTAATTAGCATCCTTTTGTTTCTGTTTGAAGAACTCTCTTTAACATTTCTTGTAAGGCTGATGTAGTGGTTGGTGATGAACTCTTTCAGCTTTTGTTTGTCTGGGAAACTTTATCTCGCCTTCAATTCTGAAGAGCAACTTTGCTGAGAATTTTTTCTTTTTTTTTTAGTTTCAGCACTTTGAATATATCTGCTGGTCCCTTCTGGCCTGAAAGCTTCTGCTGAAAAATCTGCTGATATTGCTATGGGAGCTCCCTTGTACATAACAAGTTGTTTTTCCCCTGCTGCTTTTAAGATTCTTTCCTTGTCTTTAACTTTTGACAATTTTATTATCATTAATGTGGATCTCTTAAAATTAATGTGGGTCTCATGGTGTGGACCTCTTTGGATTCCATTTGGAACTCTCTGGCCTTCCTGTATCTGGATGTCTGTTTCTTTACCCTGGTTAGGAAAGTTTTCAGCCGTTATTTCTTTGAATAAGCTTTCTGCCCCCTTTCTTTCCCTCTCCTCATTCTGGGACTCATATAATGTATATCTTGCTCCACTTGATGGTGTCCCATACATCTCTTAAGCTTTTTCATTGCTCCTCTGATTGGATGAATTTCACTGCCCCATCTTTGCATCCACTGACCATTTCTTCCACTCATCTAGTCTGCTGTTGAACTCCTCTAATGAAGTTTTCAGGTCAATTATTATATTCTTAACTCTGTGTTTTCTGGTTTGGCACTTTTTTATATTTTCTATCCCTTTGTACTTTGTTTACGCATTGTTCTCCTGACCTTGGTAAGCATCTTAATGACTTATTTTGAACTCTTTATCGGGTAAATCACTTATCCATTTCATTAAGATCTGTTTCTGGAGATTTTTCTTGTTCTTTTGTTTGGAACATATTCTTGTTTCTTCATTTTCCTTGATTCTCTGTTTGGTTTCTGCACATTAGATAAAACAGCCGCCTCTCCCAGTCTCAATAGAATGGTCTCAGGTAGGAAATGAACCTCTTGAATCAGCCCAACCTGAGCTCATAGTTGTTTCTCAAACCTCTAAGATTGTCCAAACAACTTTCTTTGTTCTTAGTGGCTCCTGGTAGTTGGGGGTATGCCAAAACTCATGAGTGTCCCAAAGGGGAGGAACACAGTCAGCATTTACATGCAGGCTGATTATAAGCTGGGCCCTAGGCAGCAGGTGGGAAATTATGTAGTTAAGCCGTTTCCAGGGCGTTGACTTAAAAAATATTCACAACCTAAAAGTTGAGCGTTATATTTTATTTGGTGGGCGTTTTTAGGACTTCAAGCCTGGGAGGCAGCATCTCAAGGAACCCTGGGAGAACTGCTCTGCAGAGGCGAGGGGGGGAACCAGGATAGTTTTGCAACAAAGAGCAGGTAGTCAGAACATCAAAAGATTACTGTTGAAGAAAACCAGATATCCCAAGTTAAGGAATTTAGAGCTTTTCTTTGTATGGGAAGATGCAAGAGTCTAGGCTTACTGAAATCATTCCTTTCATATGCACCTCAGCTATCTGGGGCCAGTGTTTTTACATCCTGAGTTTCCTCAGGGCTAACTGTAGGGAGTGGCTGCAGTCTGATGGCTGGTAGATGGCAGGTATTCTTTCCTTCCTGAGTTCCCTCAGGGCTCACATTGGAGGGCTGCAATTGCTGATGACTGTGACATCCTTTGTTTACTGATATGGCAGGAAATATTCCATTTCTCAAGGGAAACACTAGGAGATGGCTGTTTTTGCCTGCTGGGCCCAGGATATAGTTAGGGCAGGGTGGTAGGGTAGGGAAGTGTGCTCCTACATCTATTAAAAACTGCTTTTTGTTTGCTAATCCTGTGGAATTTGTGAACACAAGCCCACTGGCTCTCAGAGACAGGCATTATGGAGACCTATTCCTTGGGCAGCAGCTGCAAAAGCTGGGGTGTCAGCCATTTGTACAAGCCCCTTCCAGGGAAATACTAGTGGCTTGGTTTTATTGTTGTAGCAGGCTGAGGGAAGAGGACAGGGAAGGTGTATCCCAACCTCCCTGTCACTGGGGAGGATCACAGCCAACCCCTAAACATGTGCTAAAACTAAAAGCTTCACCCTCAGGTGTCAGCTTTTAAAAGATGCATATAAACCCCTCAGGGAAAGATAGGAAGATGGGCATTTTTGCCTGCTTCCTCTGTGCTGAGCCCTGGGGGGCAGCTAGTTAAAAACTGCTTCTTTGCCACAGTCCTGTGGGACTCATGAATGGCTAAGTAACCCATTGGCTATCAGAGCCAGGTGATCCAAGGACTCATCCCTTTGGATGGAAGCTGTAAAAACTAGGGCACAGACATGTTTACAACCTCCTTCCAGACAGATACTAGCAACTTTGAGCAGGCTGGAGAGAGAAGGTGGGAGAGCATCCAATGGCTTCCCTGGTCTCCAGGGAGGATCATAGCCCCCAGAGCTTGCTAAATTAAAATCCTGACCCTCAGGTTGCAGCTTTAAACACTGGCAGATAAACACACACCTTTCAGAGAAATATTCAGATAGGTGATTGTGCCCTTTTGCTCTGCCATAGTGAATGCTCATGCACTTATGAAGAAGTGGATTTGCTATATCCTTATGGGTCTCATAAGCACAAGCCCAGTTGGCTTTCAGAGCTGGGTGTTTAGGGGACCCATCCCTGAGGTAAGAATCTTAAAAGCTGGGATGCAGATGTGGGTTACAAACCCTTTGCTCCTCAGGAAGAAGTTGGGAGTTGGGGATTCCCTCCTGATTATATGGTGCTGTGTCAGGGATGGGATTTATGTCAAGTGTGTTTCAGCCTTTGCTACCCATTTTGATGGGGGTATTCTTTCATTTCCCCAATGCATAGGAGTTGCTCAGCTAGTTTCTGGATCTCTTTCAGAGGGAATTGCTCTATGTGCAGCTGTGCATTCAATGTGTATGTGAGGGGAGGAGAGCTCAGGAGCTTCCTATGTTACCACCTTAGTCCTGCCTCTCTCATTCCCAATTATTTTAGCTATTTCTTCTGTTAATTAAATCCATATGTCTAGACTGACTATTTCTCCAAATGGTCAAGTGCTCAAGTCATCTATTTGTTACCTGTGTTTGTTTATGGCAACATCTCCTGGAAGCCCTCACCATCATCTTTTGCCTCTCTCCTATGTCGAATCCCCCTAATTCTTATATCCCATGTCTTCCTTGTTTACTCGCTTTCTGGGATTTCTTGAGAAACACATCTTGAAGAAACGTTATGGAAGATAATATTTTTGAGTTCTTACGTGTCTGAAAATATGTTTTATTCTGATACTGTTGTTTAGTCAAACATAGATTGTAGGATAAAATGAACGCTTGAAAGCATTGTTCCATTATTTTCTAACTTCTAGAGCTGCTGAGATGTCACGTCATTCTGATTCTGCATCCTTTGAATAGGACCTATTTTCTTCTCAGAAACGTTTAAGATCTTGTCTTTATCCCAGTACTCTGAAATTTTGCAATTTGTTTGCTTTAGTCTTTTTTCTTTTTTCACCTTGCTGGGCAAATATTAGGCCTTTTAAATCTAGAAACCCATGTTTTTCAATTCTGGAAAATCACTTAAAAACTTTCTAAGATAATTTTCTACCCTCCTTTTCCACTCCTCTCTCTTCTAGAACCTACTAGTTTTATATTCCCTGAAAAAATCTCATTTCCATATTTTCTCTCATTTTTCAACTTTTTTTCTAGTATTTGTAAAATTTCCTTAACTTTATTTTCCAAACATTTGAAGTTTTATTTATTCTGAACTTTTTATTTTAAATAACTTTCTTCTCTATGGGATTTTTGCACAGCTAAAATCCTATGCTTATTTCCTATGTATAATCAATATTTTCTCTGAGACATTACTCTCTTCTACCTACAGTGTCATAAATCTTGTGATAAAAAGTGCTTCTTGGGAAAGATTTTGCCTTTTAAAATATATTCTGTTATACAATTTCTGTTTAATGAGCCAAAAATATGTGCCTTTTAGTTCTCATGCAGTTAATTAATTTAAAATGATTTCTTCAAAACTTGTCAAGTATCATAAAACGGTGGGGAAAAAACCCAAAAACAATCCCCCAAAGTAGCTTATCAATATTTGTGGCCATTCTACAAATATAGCTGAAGTGTAAATAACTGTGAAATAAAAAGACATGGAAATAATTTCAGCAATCAGACTTGGCCAAAGCACAGAGCTTTTTGGCAATGGCCTGGAGTGTGGAATGCATTGCCTGCTTGAATCCAAGTCCAGGTGCCTGTGATTTCTTTTTCCACTTTCAGTTCACCATTTTTTTTTTTTTTAATAAGTTCATCAGGCCTCTGAGCTAGAATTTAATCTGTGGAAAATATTCTATGCCAGAGCACCCCATGTATGTGCAATTTATTTAAATGAGTGAGATGGGTGGCTTTATATCAGCAGTCTTACTGCAAAGGATAATGGCACTTTCTACCAGTTGATTAGTTTACAAAATGCTTTCATGTGCAGTTTTTCACTCTAAAAACGCTGAATGTTTTAATTCTATGACATAAATCACAGTAAGGTCCTTTTTGACCTACCTCCTAGAGAAATGGAAACAAAAACAAAAATACACAAATGGGACCTAGTGAAACTTAGAAGCTTTTGCACAGCAAAGGAAACCATAAACAAGACCAAAAGACAACCCTCAGAATGGGAGAAAATATTTGCAAACGAAGCAACTGACAAAGGATTAATCTCTAAAATTTACAAGCAGCTCATGCAGCTCAATATCAAAAAAAAAAAACCCAATCCAAAAATGGGCAGAAGACCTAAATGGACATTTCTCCAAAGAAGATATACAGACTGCCAATAAACATGAAAGGATGCTCAACATCACTAGGGAAATGCAAATCAAAACTACAATGAGGTATCACCACACACTGGTCAGAATGGCCATCATCAAAAAACCTACAAACAGTGCTTCCCTGGTGGCGCAGTGGTTGAGAATCTGCCTGACAATGCAGGGGAGATGGGTTCAAGCCCTGGTCTGGGAAGATCCCACATGCCGCAGAGCAACTAGGCCCATGAGCCACAACTACTGAGCCTGCGCGTCTGGAGCCTGTGCTCTGCAACAAGAGAGGCCACGACAGTGAAAGGCTCGCACACCGCGATGAAGAGTGGCCCCCGCTTGCCGCAACTAGAGAAAGCCCTCACACAGAAACGAAGACCCAACACAGCCAAAAATAAATTAATTAATTAAAAAAAAAATCTATGAGCCATAAATGCTGGAGAGGGTATGGAGAAAAAGAAACCCTCTTGCACTGTTGGTGGGAATGTAAACTGATACAGCCACTATGGAGAACAGTATGGAGGTTCCTTAAAAAACTAAAAACAGAACTACCATACAACCCAACAGTCCCACTAATGGGCATATACCCTGAGAAAACCATAATTCAAAAAGTCATGTACCACAATATTCACTGCAGCACTATTTACAATAGCCAGGACATGGAAGCAACCTAAGTGTCCATCGACATAGGATAAAGAAGATGTGGCACATATATACAATGGAATATTACTGAGCCCTAAAAAGAAACGAAATTGAGTTATTTGTAGTGAGGTGGATGGACCTAGTCTGTCATACAGAGTGAAGTAACTCAGGAAAAGAAGAACAAATACCATATGCTAACACATATATATGGAATCTAAAAAAAAAAAAGGTTCTGAAGAACTTAGGGGCAGGACAGGAATAAAGATGCAGAGGAGATATGGGGATGTATGTATACGTATAGCTGATTCACTTTGCTATAAAGCAGAAACTAACACAACATTGTAAAGCAATTATACTCCAATAGAGATGTTAAAAAGTTTTTAAAATAAATAAATGAAAACGCTGCATGTTTTAATCCCCATATCACAAAGTTTGGAAAAGCAAAGACAATAAGAGTACAATGGTTAAAAGCGTCATTGCTCTTAACTGAAAAATAGGAAAATAATTATCTCTTGGGGTTTGTGTGTATTACTTTTCCTATGTAGTATCTGGTACATAGTAGGCACTCAAAAAATGTTCACATTGTAATGCTAGAATCTGTCTTCTTTATAGATTTCAGCAGTACCTCAATGGTCAAAAATCTGACTCCTTGAGCCCCAGAAAGTTCTGTTATTGCTCACTTGGTATCCTCTGTACCAAATTAAGAGCTGTCATCCTTCTGTTTTTCACTTTTTTCTAAAGTATTTTTTGTGTTTTGCACTCTTAGTCAATTACAAACCTTTTAAAAACAGGAATTATCTCCCAAAAGTCTTTCACAATTTTGAAACTCAATCAATTCTATCAGCTGACTCAAGCTGGTTTTACATTCAAAATTACTTTCCTGCTAAGTCTGCTACTGAAAGGAACTCTTCGTTTCAGACAAACAGCAAATAGCTTTACTGTTTGAACTTAAAAGGGTTTGCTCTGCTTGAGTATTCTATGGATGAAGTTTGTCAAATATTGCATAGTAATTTAGTGCATAATTCTTAAGGACAGAATCAAACATAACTGCAAGGGATATGGGCTTATTTTGTCTTTTGTTTTTTTAACATAAAGGGTTAAGGGCCTGGCACATATAAATCTAGTTTATAGAAGGAGAGAAAAGTGTCTTTGTGCCCATACTCTTCATGAGCTGACACTACCATGCCCCTACTCAGAATATATCGTGGCTTCCTATGATCCACAGAAGACCCAAGTTCCAGGAGATATAACCAGGAACTTCTTGCAACAAAATATTTTCATGTACATCTGCTCCCATAGCTTATCTAGTAGTTCTCAAATGTCAGTGGGCACAGGATTCACCTCAGGAACTTATTATAAATACCTCTCTGGAATCCCTCAAAAAGGGATTCAGTAGCTAGACTAGAACAAGAAGTCTGCACTTTAAACAAACTTTCCCCAGTGTAGCTCTATCATGTGATTCTGACATGGGTAGCTCAAACCCCACAATGAAGAACACTGCCTAAGTCTATGGCTATACCCAGGGTTGGGATAATAAGGAATAAAAAGGAATTTATTCTGCGCTCCCAGGAAGTAGCTAAACATTTGAAGGAAACTGAGGCTCCTTGTTACTGGAATTAGCCTGGGTCCACCACATACCTCTTTTCCTGTATGTCCATTAGCAACCTGCCCAGCTATTTCTATTAATTTGGAGTTTTTAAAAGACAACAATCTTTTTTATTAACTTAACCCTTTTCTTCTAGAAAACAATTAGACAAGCTGTTTGAACAGCAGAATTAAAGGAATTTTTCTTTCCTGAAGCTTCTTCTAGAACATATGTCCATTCACTGTCATGATGATTTCAAAACAGAATCAGGAAGAATGTCGGTATGACAAGAAAATTGTTTGTTTCCTACCACTTAAGAACATTATTTCTGTTTTCTGTTTGTTTCTTTTCCCCCCTACACAGCTATGAGTTCCAGGTGAAACCCAAAAACCCACTTGGTGAAGGCCCACCCAGCAACACGGTGGCATTCAGTACTGAATCAGGTAATCACATCAGCAGTAATTCCTAACAAGGATATAAAGGGTCACCATGTTTTGCACAGCTTGTTTGAAACCTAGCTAAACACTGGGTAAAGCATTTGATTTAAAAAAAAAACCATCCATTTGAAAAAGCAAACTGATGAAGGTACCCTTAAGGAAACACCCCTTGGGTTTTTCCTCATTTATCTTGATGTCAGAAAAACATTAGGCATATCAGTTTAAAAGAAAAAAAGCATATAGTCAGTCTATACTCAATAGTGCATGAATGCTCCTCTCTATGCCTAGAATCTGTGCCTAGAATCAAAATATCAGACGCTCAGCCACAGTATCCAGAAAGGGAATTCATGTGAGTTTTTTACGATGAACAGCCGTGAAATTTTCTAATTTGGCCTAAGTTTCAATTCCTTAATGAGATACATCTGTACTCACAGCATTAGTGTATAATTTTTTACACCAAATGCAGTTCATGGCATCTTGGTGATTTTATCATCAATAGTTTTTTTAATGAAACTAAAAGAGGAAGATTTTAAAATGGAAGTAAAATCTAGAACAGCAATGAAGACTACTAACTTCACAAATCACATATAAAAGATACAGCTGAGTACGTGGCAGAGGAGCTTCTCCACTGGAGAACAATTCCCAAAACAAAATATACAATTTTCAAATTTGGACTTTAGTAAGAGTGTACCGTTTTGCAAGATTCCTTAACAACTATAAGCACCCATCTTCTTCACTATGTCACTGGAACACTGGGACTTACCTAATAACCTCTGACTCTGTCTTTGCTATTTCTCCTTAGCTGACCCAAGAGTGAGCGAGCCAGTTTCTGGTAAGTACCTACCTGGATGAGAACACAGCTACACGCTTTCCTACAGTGATTCAACTCAACGGGCATGGTAGAATTTTAGTCATGATTTCACTTTAGTCCATTTAGTCTTCTTAGAATATCAACCAGGTATGAATGCTTACCTAAAACATTCAGTAACACTGACAGCCTATGTTGTTTCAGGAACAAGTTGAATATTTTAAAACCTGCTTTCCATTCTTGTAACAGACCAGCTCAACTTTTCTGTTTAATAATTAAGTCAAGATACAGGACCCTCGCTTCCACTTTTAATAACAAGTCACATTAAAGCAACTGTTTAAATTGTATAATATGCTGCAAAAAAAGAAACCTAAATTTGCTCCTAAAGGGATGCTGTTCTACATTGAGCACTGCAGAGGCTAGTCAACTCTGACACATACTGCTCCAAGATTTACCTCATCATTGATGGAAATTTAATTGGGGGTTTACTCCTATATTTTTGGCTCCAATATTTAGCACTGGAGAAAACCAGCTATGAGCAGGTTGACAATGAACCTGGCAAACTGCTTTTTTAAAAGCTTTTAAGACAGCTCTTCAGGACCGAAAGTCAAATACTAAACTCAAACCATGTGCTTTTCTTATGCAGCAGGAAGAGATGCCATCTGGACTGAAAGACCCTTTAATTCAGACTCTTACTCAGAATGTAAGGGCAAACAGTATGTCAAAAGGACGTGGTATAAAAAGTTTGTAGGGGTGCAGCTGTGCAACTCTCTCAGATACAAGATTTATCTGAGTGACTCCCTCACAGGTAAGCACGGCCATCAGTTCTGTTTTGAGGATTATCCTTCAGGAAACGCTTTGCAGCATTCTGTAACTTAGCCTTTTCTATGGACAGTCCCAGACACGAAGGTGTGATGTAAATACAAGTTTCCTTTTTGAGCAAGATGTTATTGGAATCTTAGGATTTGAGACATGCTACAAGAAGGTAAATAATGAAAATGCAATGTGAAACGGTGCCATCATGGCGAACCTGAATGTAGAAAAACTAGTCACATCCAAGCTCAATTTTGTTACAGCCAACCCAGGATAAAAAGCCTACTGCTAGTAAAAAGAGTGTATCTAACAATAATCATGGAAGGAGTACGACGTATTTAAGATTTTAAGTCTGTCAGAGACAAGAGCAAGATTAAAACACTGAGCCAGAAGGGCTATAACCCCTTGCTCCAGACTCAGTGGGTTCATATTCATACAGTGAAAATTTTAAATAAGATTGGCCCAACATAGAAAGGTAGACATTTGCTCAATCATTCGACAGAACTATCTGCTTTGTTCAGACACTGTTCCAGGTGCTGGGGACAAAGCAGGAAATAAGACACGTTCCTGCTCTTTGTAGCTTACAATCTAGCGGGGAGAGACAGAAAGCAAACATGTAAATAAGAATTTCATATAGTGCTCTGAAGAAAAGAAAAAGGGTGAAAGAAAATGGCTGAATGGAATGAAAATGGAGGAAAAAAATGGCTGAATGAAAACTCTTAGTTAGAATGGTTAGGAAAAGCACCCCCCTCAAAAGGTAGCACTTGTGCCGAGAAGAAAACTATGAGAAGGAACCAACCACGCAAAGACCGAGGGATAAAGAACCAGAGGTAGAGGGAAGAGAAACGCAAAGACCCGCAGCAGAAAATGCCTCGCCGGTTCCACTAGTGTGGCTGAGGCTTAGTGAGGGGAAGATCAGGCAGCATGAAATCGTGCGGAGCTAGGAAACCAGGTAAGGACTCCCGGGTTTTATTCTGAGTATAACAGAAGACTGCTGGAGAGATTGATGGAGGGGCGTAACACTATCTGAGTTGCGTTTTTAGAAGATGACTAATCTGTGAAAGGAGGAGGGGAGGAAAAATAGGGAAAAGCAAGAGTGAAAGCAGGGACGCCAGCTGGGAGACGATTCCATAGTTCAATCAAGGAACACTGGTGGCTCGAACTGGAAAGAAAGGGGGGAGAAGTACAAGAACAAGGAAGACAGATTATTTGAAACAATTTGATTATTTCAGAGTCCTCTCATATCAAAGGCAGCAATACTTCATGATCCTTTTAATTTGTTTTTTTCAGGAAAATTTTATAACATAGGTGATCAGAGAGGCCATGGAGAAGATCACTGCCAGTTCGTAGACTCATTTTTAGATGGACGCACAGGACAGCAACTCTCTTCTGACCAGTTACCCACCAAAGAAGGTATGTTTTCTGAGCCTCCTCGTAAGTAAGAGGCTTTTACAAATTAACCCAAAAAACATTCAAGCTGAGAAAATCAATCACTTTAAAAATAATTCTGTAGTACTACTACTCCATCTGCCTAGGAAAAAGGACTTCCCACATAAGACCTTAACATGAAGACTTTAATAGAAGTTTCTTCACTTTCCTCCCATTCCTTAAGACTCTGTTTCTTAGAGCTGAGGGGAATTACAGAACATCTTATATAAATCCATTCTACTTTAAGAAAACCTGAATTTTCAAAAGCAGCTATAAAAGAGCAGCTTAAAAACAGCTATAAAAAAAGAAGCTTAATTTCCCCAGCTTAAATCATTCATGCACTACTTTTATGGTTTTTGTCATACCGAGCACACAGGCATTTTTTTTTATTCCTTTTTAAAAAATTTTAAAGAAATTCAAAGCTTTACTACTACTGTAGAAGGAAAAAAGAATGTTACTTGCCTTATAAATAATTCTATAAATACAATTAAAATAGAAGAATTCTGCTGAGAAATGACTAACCACTGTAACTTGCTACGGACACATTAGCACCAAGCTGTTTAGTAAGAATTGAAAAGACTGAAAATTAATTTAATCCCTGTCCAGGTAGGGTAAGAAAGGGTAAATTACACATCCATGTTACTCAGGAGTTACCAAGAGGGGCTTGTTAAATACTTAAAATTATTTGACTAGTCTTTTCAGCATCACATTTTGGTCACTGGCACTAAAAATACCAACCACACTAAAAGGTGACTTAATAAGATCTGTGAACTCATTATCAGAAAATTGAAACTGCTGCCTCACAGGAACCAGATATACAATATACTGTAAATTGTGTCTATTTCTGTAACATTTTACATTCACAGCAAAATTTTTAATCACTTATTGTAGGGTCCTTGAAGGAAGATTTCATCAAACTTTAGTTCTGAGAAATCTAGCAATCTTAGACCAATCCTTCTTTTGTTTCCTAACATTTTAGTACAACACTCCTTTAACCAGGTAACTTCATAGACCACCACTAGGCTGTGAAGTACAGAAAGTACACTTTTACGTAGGTCAAAGTGTGTACTGAACTTGGTCAGTTATACTCAAACAAAACACGAAACCTCTCCAACTCCTGCCCCCTTTCAGCTTTATCTGTCAAATACTACCAACCATCCCATCCTAGATTAAGGCAGATGTCAAGGAGTTTCAAGTGTCCCTGATGTTCAGCTAGCCATTACCACCTCAGGAAAGACACCAGGGCCTCTCTTACTATCCTTTTTCTAAAATACTCTGCTTCACCTAGAGTAAGCTTCAGGCATTCAATGACACCCTTCAACCTATGAGCACTGAGGACAAAAATATATCATAGCAGCTATTAAAATTAATTATTTTCTCTCAGGCTATTTCAGAGCAGTTCGCCAGGAACCTGTCCAATTTGGAGAAATTGGTGGTCACACCCAAATCAATTATGTCCAGTGGTATGAATGTGGGACCACAATTCCTGGAAAATGGTAGATGCTGCAATCACGTTCAGAAGTGCCTTCTGTTTCATCATGGCAAAAAATAATTGGAAACAGTATGGTGTTTGTCACATGCATTTAAAGCTCTTATGTTTACTATGTATAAAAGTTTAAAATCTAATTAATAGCAATATTAGATGTTTACTAGGAAGATTGCTAAGAATATTTATCAGGTTTTACAAAGTCATTTAAAGAAAGCAAAATATTGACATTAACAGAATAACATTTTTGGGGAAGCTGGCTCCCTATTCATGGTATTTTAAGAGATCATTTGTATATTATTTATCATATTGTTGTAATGATGTTTTGAGATACTTTTATAACAAAATTAACATCAAAAAACTAATATACTTTTTAAAAAATACTATTATTCTGTATTCTTCCTACTGGTGAGTTAATTCCATAAACCTCTACTTGGTTTAACTTATTAGATCAAATTATCTTCAGCATATATATATCTGGGGGAAAAAGGTGCTAATATTCACATGTTTATTTAAACTTCAACTTTTTAGCAACAGCTGAATATCTTTTCTGAAGCGTTTAAATAGTTAACCATTCATGACAGTATACATTTCCTCAAATATCTGCAAATTATTGAAAAGATTTTGTTTGAATCAGTAAATTTCATTTGTTATAAATAGAATTGAGAATTATATATAGCGTTTCAAAATACATTACATATTTTTTTCTTTCTCTACCCATAAACATGTTACAATGTCTGAATGTTATTTGTCAAACTATCCCTTTAAGCAGTTGTGTTCCTACTGTTTTTAATATAATTCTAATCAAGCTGTATACAGAGACTGACTGTAACGTCTAAGCACAAAAGGATAATGCATGATGAGATCCCTGCCATTTTATAGGATATTTACTATATTTTTACACAGAAGATCTCTAGGGAATGAATGTATCAGAGGCTGTTTTGGTAATTCTGTCTAACCCAACCTGTAATGAAAATCTGACTCGTTTTTATGTTTAAAAAAAAAAAGTATTTTTCTCCTTCATTTGGGGAGGGAGCTGGGAATGCTGCATTGTTGCCCTCCTCCTTAAAGGACCTTTCTGTGCTTACCACCTTTCACCATGCTTCAGTTTTATCAATACTTCATTTTATATTTTTCAAACAAGTATAAACTCTGCAATAAAGAGATGTAGTTTTTTTAAGACCGAGTTCTTCATTTCTGAATGGTTCATTTCTATAAGGAAAATCACAAGTTATTTAGGATCTACCAAACCCCTCTTGTATCTTTTAATACTGAATCTACTGTGTTTATTTATATATAATAATATTATATAATCTATCTATCTTCTTGTGAAATCTATTTCACAAGAAAGGCATAAAAGGTCTATACTTCATTTTAAGACCAAAACATCAATAAGGATTTGTATTTTTTCTCATTTTTATATATATATATATATATATATACACATATACACACACACACATATAGTGTCAATGACTAAATTAAATTACAAGACCACTAATGGATTCAATCATCTTTCTTTATTAACCTATCAATCAATGTTTGTTACATTTATACATAATATCTATCTAGTCTTCGCAAAGGGATCTACTTTAGTACATCGTGTTAATGGTAAAAAGCCAAGTAAGATGGCTGAACTTCAACCTAGCATTTTAATATCCTCTGGACAAGGCAAGCTAGAAAGTCAATCACTTTGCACACATGTAAGAGTAGTGTTCCAAAATAACTAGGGAGCTGCTACAATTTTAAGCAGGGGAGGAAAAAAACTTTCATTTTGGTCTTTTTTCTTCCAGCAAATTAACTTTCAATTAACAGCAACAATGATATCATAAAAAAATGCTCTGCTTTTTAAACTTGTGAACTTCAATACAAATTAAAAGAGTAGTATTGGAGTCTTTTGGGAGGCGAACAGCTAGCAGCTACATTCATCAGTGTAACTGAGCCTCCTTATCGATAACCTGGTCCAGGTTGGGTATAGCCCTGACCAAAGGGAGGACGGCTACGTGCATAAGGGTTAGACCCACTCGGAAGAGGGGTCATGGTACTCCCAGGAGGTGGAGTGAAACCTGGTCTTGGTTGATAGGCCCCGGGTTGGCTTGGAGCCATTCCAGGTTGTGAGGCAGGGGCCACAGTGTAATTAGTGGGCTGAGAAGTTTGGGTAGTGTAGGTCTGTGGAGGGTAACTGCTCGCCTGGTACTGCTGTGGTGGCTGAGCAGCAAGTTGCTGAGGCTGACCAGAGAAGGCAGGAGCCGGTGCCTGGGAAGCTGGCTGCTGGCCATATCCCTGGAACTGCTGAGGTTGCTGGGGTCCAGTCTGCTGACTGTAGCCTGCTGAAAAGGCAAAACGTACATGTCTTATTTTTCCTTTTGGTGACCAATTTCCAGAGAATTAGTCTTACTGTTATGGACAAAAAATGAGAAATTTAACAAACTTAATCCTAAGTATTTATGCAACGAGTAGAGTAGCAGAGTCTATATTTCAAGACCACATAGTCTCCAAGAAGCACTTTCTAGACAATTTTGTAAACCCTCTAAAATTAAAACCACTATATATACTTCTTCTACTTCAACTCCTCCTACACTGCATAATCCCTGAGAGCAAATTCCTGTTCTAGCATAACTCCCAGTATAGAGTAGATGTTCAAATGATAAATGCAGGAATTAATGCAAAAGCTAGTCATTAACCTGGTTCTGAGGGGCCTGTTTAGTAACAGTACCAAATAAAAACACATTTTATTTGTAGAGAATGAATATTTTTAAATGAAACAATGGTGCTACAAATACATCTTATTGTGCTAATGAGATGCTTTAAGGTTTATTCACTCTATAAAAACTAAGCCATTTAAGAATAAACATTAAGTGCCAACTTTCACAATCCTTAAAATCTTTCTTTTAGATTTGGTATCTGATGTAAAGGTTTTTGCCTTCACAATTCAAAATTCTGGCTTAGCAGTAACAATGTAACACACAGAAAGCATATCATATTGCCCCACAAAAATCAACATCTATATTCATTAGTTACTAGGATGTAAAGTCTTTTAAAATAAAAGGTCTGCTTCACTAAAAACTTTTATCTCTACCATGAAACACACCTGCAGCTACTTGCAATGAAACCTCTCCATTGACTGGAATCCTGTCAGCATTAAATACCAGATACATAAGAAAATTATTAAAATATGTACAACCCTGCATTTAAAAAAATAAAAAGGATTGAATGAATTTGAGTATATTCTGAACTCACCTTGAACCTGGGTTCAAAATTTACTCATGAAAGAAACCTTTCTGACACAGTCCATGAATAAAACTGGAAAAGGTCACAGAGGGAAACTGCCAAAGTGTCAGAGTGTCAAAGATGGTCCAATGTTACCACCACCACTTAGTCTCCAAGCAGAGTATTTACTTGACTATTTCCATATCTCCCAAATTCAAGTTAATAGGACTAGCAGGATCAGAAATACAGAGATAATAATTTGAAAAGAACTAAACTTTACTCAGTGAAGACCCTGACTAAAATCATTAAGAGCAAGCTTAATTTTTAATAAGTAAATCAAATATCTAATGCATTTTACTCATGGCAGTATCTAAATACTGAACTAAAGTCAATTCATTGATGTCATACAATTTCTCCTATCCTCTACATAAAATTTTTTTACTGTAAGTTTTTGGAGAAACAGGAGGACTCAGCTTTTATACTGAAAATATCTATTCAACTTAAGATTATGAGCAAAAAAAAAAAGCTGTCTTCTCATCCTGGCAGGTGAAATCTAAACTGGCTTTTTAACAGCATCTGGGGACAACCATATCTATTTTTCAAGAGAGGGAATAACCCCTAAGGGCCTAAGATGCTGTTTCATTAGCAACCTACTAGTCTTTGACCATAATATAGCAATACCTCTATATGTATATACTCTCCTCCTCCCACCACCAATCCCCCCTCCCTTGAAAAACAAAATAAATGAGTAACTTTGGTGCAAATTGCCAGAAATGGCAAGAAATGGAAATTCTGTGGTTCTCTGAATAAATGAATTTTAAAGAACAAGGAGTCATATGGTCCACAAAGCCTAAAATATTTACTATCTAGCTTTTTATGGCAGAAAAGTCTGCCAACCCCTGGTCATGGTTGGAGAATGTAGAATGATATAGAGAAGTCATTAACTACAAAGTCAAGGATACTGGGTTCTGGTCTGGTTCTCCCACTAAATGGCTGCATGTCCTTTGATGAATCACAACTCTCTGAACCCTAGTTGTCTCATTTATAAAATGAGTGAGTGGGACAAGATCAGTGGTCCCCAACCCTGGTTGCACTTTAGAATGACGTGCAAAGCATTTAAAATAAAAAAGCCTGAGTTCCATGCTCGACCAAATAAAACAAGATAGCTGGGAGTAGAGCCCAGGCACCTGTAACTTTCAAAAAACACCTCTCCAGGTGATTCTGAAGTATGGTGAAAACTGAAATCCCCTGGATTAGATAACTAGGTCTTTCCCACTCTAATATCTATTATTTCTACAAATTATGTAATTTGTAACACAGATTTTCTTTAAAGGACTGCATCCTAAAAATAACCTTCCCCCAATATTATAGTCCAAGTTCAAATTCATTCCACCTATTTTATATAATTAAAAACTAGCAGTTACAGGTTAAATCACTCCACAGCAAATCCAATCCAAATAAAAATTGTTCTTTGTGTTAAAATATGTCAGACTCCAATGGTAGAATTTTATGGTCTAATTCAGGGGGCCAGCAAACGTTTTTCTGTAAAGGACCAGACAGTAACTATTCTAGGCTTTGGGGGCCACATGGTTTCTGAACCTTATAACTGCAGGGGTGGTGTTTTCACCGTAAGTTCCAAGCACACTTAAGGGAAAAAAAAGAGCACACACTTGCTTTAAGAATAGTTGTACCCTGTCATTTTTACTGAGGAAAATGATTAGGCTTTTTTGAGTGGGAGATCCTTAGGCTCACTGGCAGCAGTCTACTATATGGAGCTTTAATCTCAGACTTTTCGATGATACCTAAGTTAATGTTTATATTAAATGAGATAATGTGTACACAAGGGATTGCTAATGAGGT
The DNA here is from genome assembly GCF_963455315.2 of Globicephala melas. NCBI lineage: Eukaryota > Metazoa > Chordata > Mammalia > Artiodactyla > Delphinidae > Globicephala > Globicephala melas. The sequence continues at coordinate 47,986,622 of NC_083317.1, read as the reverse complement.
TGACTGTTTTCCCCCATGTTTATTGCATGTTCTTTGCTCATTTTTGTAGAGTTAATCTTACTACTTTTCTAAAATTACAGTTGAAATTTTGATACTTAAATCTTTGACTGTAAAACAAGAGCTGAACACAAAATTCTCAGATATAACAAATGTAAAAATTACCTGAATTATAACCACAGTATTCAAAGCTACACGGAGAGATTTTTATGTTCTTAGTTGCCTGAATTACGTTTTACACAATTCTACTTTTATGGCCTGTTTTTGGTATTCCTACATACTTTTGGGAGATTTAAAAACCTATGTAGCTTAATTTGGTTCTTATTTAATAAGACCACCTCTTTCCATGTTCCATGGAAAGTTCCATGAGGGAACTGTTAATGCTTTTACAGGTACTAAGAGTACACTGGGATAATGTGTTACATATAATGGAGGAAAAAATGTTGCATTTTTGTAGCTCTACATCACCCAGCAGGTAAGTCATCACATCAGTAGGAGGTAACTTTGTATTAAAAACTCTTTTATACTACAGGTTACTACTGAATCATCTACTATGATTTTAAGTTTTACCTGCCCACTGGAAAACTGAAATGGTGATTTACAGTAAAAATTTTTATGCAAAATATTTAAAAATAAATAAAACAAGTGTTATTCCCCCCCCCCAAGTAAATACTTAATACCTACTATAACAAATCAAGGAATTAGGGGGAAAGAATTAAAGTTTCTTGAGTACAGAGACAGCTCCCTCTGGACACCCGCTCACCTGCATACTGAATACCGTACTGCTGCGTCGGCTGGGGGGGCACCTGGGGCTGAGTGCCATAGCCAGCCTGCTGCGGGTACTGCTGGTACATCTGACCTAAAAGAGACAAGACAAGGCAAAGAGGCAGGTTTAACGCAGCAGAAGAGAAACGCTTTCAAAGCACATTTAATTCTCTCCCCATTCACACACATAAACACACTGAGAACCAAGACACAAGAATGTGTTTGTTCCCCTCTGTCTATGAAGAGAAGAATGAACAATTTAACAAGTGTGGCCACTCTGCTGTGGAATAACTGCAGAGAACTCTAATCGGCAGCAAATAACATGAGTGGTTACTTCAGAAATTCCAGAAAAACTAATGTTTTCAAACCCAACTGTCAACAGATATGTACTACTAATGTTCAGTAAAAATCAATAAATAAAAATTTGAGGAAAGGGGCAAATACCATTAATAGCTCCTGTGATTTCCAAACACGTAAGAATTTACTGGTTCATGTCCTTATCATCTCTATTACTTTACAGTTGTTCTAATGGTGGATTTAGCTAGATCTAATGCCTAGAGAGCAATAAAACTTGCACTGTAATATCTAGCTAGAATTTAAATTTTTAAAAAATCTAGCTAGTATTTAAATCTTTAAAACAACTTTATGTTGCTGAGTCTTTAAAAAATATTCAAACTACCTGCTGTTAATCAAAAGACAACAGGTAAATAGCATACTTTTGGCGGAAAAAGACAATGACTAAAAAAAAGTCAATGCATTATCTAGTGCCATTCAAACTGAGATGCAGGAGGCAGCTAGTGCTCACAGGCTACGATCCCAGGATAGAACCCACGCTACTGGACTGGGTGCCCAGCTCCACATACTGCAGCACTAAATGAGCTATGACCTTACTGATAGCCAGATTATTTCCTAGCAAGCAGTGGTATGCTTTTTATGATATAAATAAAATTTGCTTAACTATTTTTAAGCTATTAATCCTCTTCCCAAATACAACCAAAAACGGACAAAAAGTTTCTTAAATGCTTTCTTAATGGTTCAAGATTTATCGATAGCACAAAAGGTAGTACAGAAGTTAACCACCTTTTAGAAGATACTGCCTTAATCCTAGATTGCATTTCATAACTAAATTTTAGAACAGAAGTGGCCAGAATCTGGTACAGAAATATAATCAAAGGGGAGGAATATGCATAGCATTTGACAGTGGGTTCTAATTCCTAGAAATCAGAAGGGTTAACTCTACAATACAAAAATGAGCAAAGAACACACAATGAATACATAGGGGAAAAAAAAAATCAACCTCATTAGCAATCCTTTTTTCAGTACAGAAAGATTAAGCAACTTACCTGGGGTCAATACATCACAGCTAGTAAGAACCATCACCAGAACCCAGGCATAACTCTAGAGCGTTAGCTTAAAAGGAGTTTTGTACATGTTACCTTGTTTAATATAAACATTAACAGTATCATCGAAAAGTCTGAGATTAAAGCTCCATGTAGTAGACTGCTGCCAGTGAGCCTAAGGATCTCCCACTCAAAAAAGCCTAATCATTTTCCTCAATAAAAAAATGACAGGGTACAACAATTCTTAAAGCAAGTGCACGCTCTATTTTTTTCTTAATCTGCTTCGAACTCATTGTGAAAATGCCGACCCTGTGATTAAATACTATCTCTACAAAGTATTTCTTTTACTTATTTTAAATACACTTCATTCAAGTCCAAAACAGGACTCTCACTCTCTGTCACAGTATTCTGAAAATTAAGAAGTCTGTGTTCAGTTGTAAACAATGAAGAACAACTTGACATACTTGAAGAAGGAGAGAGCTACAGGATATATTAAGCGAAAAAGCAAGGTGCCAACAGAGTTTAGAGTAAGCTATGATCTGAGGGAAAAAAATATATAAGCTACGTTTTGTGTATTATATTTTCAGAAAGAATCAATGGTAGAAAAAAGTAAAAGCAATAAAACATATTACCTAGGGAGAAAGAGAATAGGATGAAGCAAAGAGTAATGGTGAGGCCTCTAGGACTAAACTTTGTGACACAGATTGGTAGCCAGCCTCTATGATGACCCTCAATGACTCCTGCACATGTATAGCATATGATAAGGGGTTGGTATCCTTTATATTTTTAGAAATTAGAAAGATTAACTCCACAATACAAAAATTAGCAAAGACCAAGCAATAAACACATGAGTATTCACTCTCTTGTGTAGTCCCCTCACACTGAATAGGGCTGACCTCTATATCATTAGAATATTGCAGAAATGACAGTGACATTTCTGAGGATACGTCGTGAAAGACAGCCATCTCCTATTACTGTCTTGATCATTCACTCTGGTGGAAGCTGCCCGTCATGAGGTCACCCAAGCAGCCTATGAGATCCATGTGGTGAGTAAATGAAGCCTCCTGCCAACAACCATGTGAGGGAGTCATCTTCGAAGTGAATCCTTCAGTGCAGGTTAAGCTTCAGAAGACTGTAAGCTCATGAGAGACCCTGAGCCAAAACCACCAAGCTAAGCGTCTCCCAGATCCCTGCTTCTGAAACTGTGAGATAATAACTGTTTGTTGTTTTAAGCATCTATGTTTTGGCGTAAATTGTTAACATAGCAATAGTTAATTAACATACATAGTTTTGACTTTAGAAACATGTAGGGTTGACAGCTATTAAAAAAAAAAAAAGACTTTAGACACACAATCAAATGGAAAATGTGAACCTTGTTGTAAGACTCCTAATTTGAACAAGCCCCCCAACTGTTATAAAGTAACTATGAGACAACTACAGAAATTCAAATATAATGTGTTGACATTAAGAATCACTTAAACCACATGGAAAAGAATATGAAAGAAGAATATATATACATATAACTAAGTCACTGTGCTGTACAGCAGAAATTAACACATTGTAAATCAACCATATTCAGTAAAGTTTAAAAAAGAATCACAATATTGTTATGTATAATAATGATATGGTGATTACATTAAAAAGAAAAGAGTATCATTTAGACATGCATACTAAAATAACTGAGTGAAAAGAGGGGAGTGGAAGAGGCAAGATAGATGAAAAAAGAATGCTACTTTAAAAGACTACTCAGCTTATCCATTTTATTGGCATATGATTTACAGATTTCAATTATATCCTTGTCACCTTTTTAGCTTGTCAAACAGCAATACTTCCTAGCCTTTGATGACTTTTAGTGCTCTTTTCTGTATCCTTGCCACTTTTTTATTATGTTTTTGGCAACTACTCTAGTGCACATAGCTTTCCAGTAACAGAGGCACCTGCCTTAGGCGAAAAAGGATAATACTGTCCATTCTGTTTCTTTTCATGAAGCTTAATATTTTGTTGATCCTTTTAACTGAACAACATATTAAGACTAAAATCCTTGGGAAAAAAATTTACAAATCCAAGGTCCCTTTTATGGAATTTAAATAATAACTCAGAATTATTTACTTTATTTTAGATTATTATTTCATATTCTATTCTAAGAAATTGCTATTATTAATTATTAGTAGTAGATTTTTATGTTGATTATTCTGCTGAAATTATAACCAGCAGTTGATCTAACTAACTGGTGATGCCAGGGACTCATTATATATCATACGTCAAAAAGCATTCATTAAAGTAGCCTGTAATTCATCTTGTGAATCTGTAAATGACTGATACATTAATCTAGAGCTGTGCTATCCAATAGGCACTAGCCACATATGACCACTAATAAACACCTGAAATGTGGCCAGTCTTAACTGTGATATGCTGTACGTGTTTTGAAGTGTTTCAAATTGATGTCACACCCCAGATTTCCAATATACAGTATGAAAACCAGAATGTAGAACATTAATAACTTTTTAATAATGATTACATGTTGATACACTGGATATACTGGATTAAATAAAATGTATAATGGAAATGAATTTTACCATTAAAAAACTTTTTTAATGTGGCTAACAAAATTTTAAATTACATGTATCTTCCATGGTATTTCTTTTGGACAACACTGATCTAGAGATTCACCTCCACAATGCTAATCTATTGACTGATGTCACATTAATAACTGTACAAATTTCTCATTACAATGTACATTACAATGTTTTAATGTACACTAAAAAGTAACGGCTTTAGGAAGGAATACAATTAATGCCACCCTAAAGAAATTCAATTCACACCAAATAGTGTCAACCTGATGCCTCTAGAAAAGGGAACTTGGTTGCTGGGGGTCAGAAGTGGGAAACAGCATTTTCTAATTTCCACTGTATATCCTTTTATATTACTAAAGTTTTACCTATTTGAAAATAAATTTTCCATTAAAACAAACCCCTGATAGAATAAGTTGAGATATTGTTAGCAGAACCTTAAATCCCATTCCTTTATAAGTGAACAGCAAACATTATTTGGTACAATTACCCTTCCAACTGTCATCCTACAACAGTATACACGGCTTAAAATGGGATTTTTTTTTTTCAAAACAGATGTTAGTTCATCTGATATAGCCATTAAACTCCCATCATATCCAAACTCTGCTTCTTCCTCTCTGTTTCAGACACATCTGCCTCAATTCTAGCTTATTCCAGTTCTGGCAGTTGCATCTTGGTACAAAGGAAAGACTATGACTAAAGTTGGTTGAGAAGAGGCTTTAGCAGTAAGAAATTCTTCCCAAACCACTCATTTATCAGCAAAATGCCACCTGCTAGTCTCTACCACTATCATTTATCCAATGGGACAAACCTAAAAGTACCACCACAGAATAATTAGAAATCTATTACAAAAGTGCTCGGTTCATTTTAGACTGTTTTGGGGGGGTTTATTTGTTTGTTTTAATGTGATTAATAAACTCAGTCACTTGCTTATCGTGCTGAAAATACATCCTGTCATACCACCTGGCCCCTTTACGCAAATAGAGCACCACCTGGTGATTGTTTTAAAGTAAAACATAGGGCTTTAAAGGGCCTAACAAGCAAGGGCAATTCAAAGAAATAACATTTTAACATCTAGAAGGAACCCTAGATGAGTAACCCCGAGGCGACGTTCTGCAGCGCTCCAAGGGTTTCAATGAGGCACCTCAGTGTCTGCTGTCCTGAGCTTGCGGCCCCTCAATCCCCTTCAACAATGGCAGTGACCCCTTACTTGTTTTAAATACTGAGCTTTTAAGTTCTATTTCATTCAGGACTAAAGACCCTCTTTTAAAACCACTGATTTAGTCCAATTTTCACAAGTCACAAGTGGGAGAATATAAAAACCCAGAGAGATTAAACTGCTCATCCGAGAACACATCATTTAGAGAAGAAAAGTTTGATTTAAAATACATTGCTTTTTCCACAAAAGACATATTGCTAAATGCACAAAAATATAAATGGCTATTTATCTTTCAAAAAAACTACTTAACTAATGTTACGCTTTACCTCTATTTTTTAAATTACAAAAATAATACACAGTTGCAAGAGGGGAAGGGAGAAGGGAATAAAATAGCACCTAAATATTATGCTTTAAACATTTTTAGCTTTTTTTCGTCTTCAGTAATCAGAAGCATACCTGACATTGTTCTATTTGGTATTTTTAACCCAAAAGTATACTATGTCAGTACATCAAAAATTTTTACAACCGTGTTCATAGCGTGAATGCACACGTAAGCTTTTCACCGTTACCAACAATGCCATAATAAACGTTTCTGCACATGTACCTTTCCGCACATGTGCTCTAAGCTCTATTTTACCTTCACTCTGACCTGCTTGAGTCTGAGCTCCTGTATATGGTGGCTGCTGTGGCTGAACTCCTGGTGGGTGAGCTGCAGAGGAGGAGGAAGCAATGCTGTCGGGAGTTCCTGAACGGTCTTCGGCAGGAGCACTGGGTGGCCCTGGGTGGTCATGAAAAGTCAGCTCAGTTTCTAATACAAGACCTGTCCCCAACAAGCTCAATAATAAGTTTGGTTAAGAGACTAAAAATAAAAGTACTATAGAATAAGCACAACCCAAATGCAGCCTTATATATTGATGTATATACTTTTTTCCTTTGCTCCAATCTCTCAAGAATCCAAAGCTACAACTGGAAATCCTTCCTTGTAAAGTGTGGAGTGCTACATTCCTGAGTCCTAAACTCCCCCTGCAAAAACCAAAACTCACCTCTGCGATAACAGTATCCACCACTTTATGTAATCTATTTTTAGATCAACCAAAAGTATCATTTCATTCTTTTTTTTTAAATAAATTTATTTATCTATTTATTTTTGGCTGCGTCGGGTCTTTGTTGCTGCGTGCCGGCTTTCTCCAGTGGCGGCGAGCGGGGGCTACTTTTCGTTGCAGTGCACAGGCTTCTCATTGCGGTGGCTTCTCTTGTTGCAGAGTATGGGCTCTAGGTGCGTGGGCTTCAGTAGTTGTGGCTCACAGGCTCTAGAGTGCAGGCTCAGTAGTGGTGGTGCGTGGACTTAGTTGCTCCGCGGCATGTGGGATCTTCCCAGACCAGGGCTCGAACCCATGTCCCCTGCATTGGCAGGTGAATTCTTAACCACTGACCAGGGAAGCCCTCATTTCATTCTTCAATGGGCCTCCACTGCCCATAAATCAAGTTCAAGCCTCTAGCTTGGTATTCAAGGGTCCAAACATTTCTCACAATTCCTCTTCTCACATGCCCTTCAGTTAAACTAACCTATTCCCTATTCCCCCAATAGATCTAATACTTTCTCTGCCTCCATTTCATTAATCACTGTTCCCTTCACATTTTCACGTATCTAAATAAACATTCCTTAAAACTCAGTTATAACTCCACACTTCTAGTAAGGCTTCTTCACCCATAAATACTTTTCTTCACTTGTGAACTTCTATGGAGTATACTTTTATTAAGACCCTTACCAACTTCTACTTTGTATTTCTGAAGAGGTCTCATCTTCCCTCTTAGACTTGGAGGTCTTTGGGCCAGGTCCCTTTCTGATTCCTTCCATCTGCCTCACAAGACCTAGCTCTCTTACACATGGAACCACTCAAAATTCTTCTAAAATAATGAACAAAGAAGTAAATGGAGAGAATTTGCTACAGCTCCCATACTGTAAAAAGACATTCTGAAGATAACTGTAGATTACACATATGTTGACTTCTTTAAGTTCTTTTTGTTTGGGCAATATAGAAGAATGGTTAAAAGCACAAGTTTTGGAGCCAGACTGTCTAGGTTCAATTCCCAATGCTGCCACTTAGTAGCTGTGTAACTCTGGGCATGTTACTTGATCTCTTTCTGTGCCTCAGTTTCCTCATCTGTACAAAAGAAATACTAATTCCTACTTCATAAGGTTACTGTAAGGATTGTGAGTTAATAAGAGCTTATAGCAAATACTTATAAAAGAGGTTATGGGGGAGGGGCAAGAAGTATAGGGGATTAAGAGGTACAAACTATCAATACTATATATAAAATAAGTAAGCTACAAGGATATATTATACAACACAGAGAATATAGCCAATATTTTATAACTATAAATGGAGTATAACCTTTAAAAATTGTGAATCACTATGTTGTACACCTGAAACTTTATATAATATTGTACCATCAACTATACCTCAACAAAAAATATTTTAAAAAGAAATATATTAAAACATTATTTAAATATATTAATATATTTAATATAAAATATATTAAAAATGAAAATTAAAAAATGATTATATAGCAAGAGCTTATAAAAGTGAATACCACTTAGAAAGCTCCACATAAGTACTTGCTATTACTAGCAGACTAATTTCCCTGAGGGCCAAACCTCTATCCTTTGCACTGGTATATCCCAGAACTTAGCACTGTATTAGAGGCACATAGGTGGAAGCTGATAGTCCAGATATTGATGAGAACCTAAACTAGGATAATGGTACTGGTAATGCAAGAGAAACTGATGACTGCCAGAGTAAAATGGACAGTCGCTCCTGCGTACCACCATTTCACTGATACTTATCAACATGTAGACAAATAAATACACACGTCCCTTCTAAGAAGGATAACACAGATAATACAAACACACTATGTTATTATCCTAAAAAAATATTACTTCCACTCCTCTTTTCTTCCTTGTACATAAGCTATTAGTTAATGTTGCTTTTCCTATCATAATAGTTCATCCCTCCATGTACACATTCACTACTGTAGCCAAGTTTTTCACATCATAACCTGAGTAACTTCACAAAGTATCCTGGCATTTTCTATGTGTACAGTTTTTCCTACTTCAATTCAACATACAAAGCTACCAGAAAAATGGTCTTCAAATATAATATGAATCACAGTAATCATATTAGTCTGGTCTATACTATATTCTAATCAAAAATTTTAAGCCTGACCTCATATATAACTATTTACTCCCTCTATCTGGCATATCTTGAAGTCTTAAATATTACGAAGCTGTAATATTAACTCATATTTCAGTTGCTCTAAAAATGTGTTTTTCAGATGGACCACTTATGTGATGTCTTCTTTTACCAAGAACATACATCATGTATAAGTATTCACCTCTCTTTTTCAGAATGTCACACAATTCTCTTTAATAAATAATCCCATAAAAGTCTCAAAGGATTTTTTCTACTAATTTTCTTTTTCTATCTTTCCAGTTACTGATAATGGCAAAGTAAACTGATCAGGTAAAACCTCCCACAAATAACTTAAAAACGTGGACAAAATAGAAGAAAACAACTATTTGAAATGACTAGAGGTCAGCCAAATGTCAGCAGACACCAAGAGTTTACCCCCCTGGAATTACAACAGGTGAGAATTGCAAACCCCAACCTCTGCAGCTCGAACCACAGAAAACCGGTGTTAACTTCATGGTTGGTCAAGCAGCCAGAAACTTGAGGGGAAAAGCCCTTGAGTTAAGAGAGTCACTGAAGCAATGAGACCTAAAATACGAGTATAAGCTCAGTCCCAAACCCCCAGCTGACCATGGGGGTAGGAGGGGAGAGGGTGACACCAAAAGGGCACAGAAGAAAAAGCAGCACACCTAGAGCTGAAAGGACTTAGCAGAGCGGTCAGCTGCTATAATCCCAGGAGGAAGAAGGAGTAATTTGAGTAAATACTAGAGCAGCAGTAACAAAAAATCCTCACAAGAACCTAAAAGAATTCCAAGTCTTTGCTGAAATAGCTCAGCTGGGAGAGCATTAGACTGAAGAATACCAAGTAATTAGAACATATTAACCACAATGTCCAGTTTTCAATCAAAAACTGTCAGATGTGCAAAGAAACAGGAATACGTGACCCATACTCAGTTTCCCCTGAGGGAAAGAGCAGAAGAAACTGACTCCAAACAGGCCCAGATGCTGGATGTAGCGAACATTTCAAAGCAGCTTTATAAGTAATTTTAAAGAATTAAATAAAAATACCTTCAATGAATTAAAGGGAAATACAATCTTAATGAATGAAAAGGTAAGGCATCTTAACAGAAAAAACTAACACTATAAAAAGAACCAAACGGAAATTCTAGAGCTGAAAGCACAGTAACTGAGAGGTAAAATTCACTAGAAAGGTTTAACAACAGATAGGAAATGGTAGAAAAAAATCAGTGAACGTGAAGAGTGATCAACAGGAATCATCCAATCTGAAGAACAGAGAGAAAAAAGAGTGAAGAAAAATGAACCTCAGAGAGCCATGGGACAATCAAGCTCTCCAGTGTACATATAATTGGAATCCCAAAAGAGAGAAAGCAGAAAAAATGTTGAAGAAATGATGCCCAAAATATAAAAAGAAAGCACAGTATAGATGCTGTTTTAAGGTTAAAAACATTCAAATAAAAGCAGTTTCTACACTAAATTAAACCAGAAATCTTCATTTAAATTGCCTTAATTTAAGATCAAAAGAAAGAATATCAAATATAATTAAAATCCAGCAACACATCTGAAATAAGATTATAAATGATTCAGATTTTTTAAAAAATAAACCCTCTGAATTCTACTTCTGATAAAATTTACCTGAACCAACAGAGGTTATTCTTTAAAGAGGACAGTTCTATTGCCTGGGAGAGGCCATGAGAAAGCTTTCCAGGGTGCTGGAAATCATCTACATCTTGATCTTGTTAGTATTTTACATAGGGTATGTACATAAGGTATATATGTGTGTGTGTGTGTGTATATATATATATATATATAGGGTATAAACATTTATTGAACTGAACTCTTAAGATCTGAGCACTTCACCATATCCAAGTTATCTTCCATTAAAGAAGGAAAGAAGGAAAGGGGAGGAAGGAGAGGGGGAATAAAGGATGGGAGGAAGGCACTAACTTACCTGAAACCTGATCATCTGTTAAGCCAAATGCTGACATGACATTTTTATTGATTTCATCTTGGTTTTTTAAAGGATCAAAAGCTGACATACTTGCTGCCATAACCTGAGTAGACTGTTTCCCAGAAGAATCAGAAGCAGCAGGCTTTTCTTCCCTACTATCCACAGTATCTATAAAAGAAATAAGCAAAAACTTGTTTCTATTTTATCTATACTCAATAAGGCCTATAAAATATATGACAGCAAAATATATATGTGCATATACTCTGGAATGTTGAGGGTATCTCTGAAAATAGGATTATAGATAATTTTACCTTCTTCTTTGTACTTGTTTATATTTTTGTTTGTAAAATCAGGAAAAAAGGTCAAAAAGAGATGCAAAATAGATAAAATTTCTTGAGAAAGCTATTATGTATATCCTTCCCTAAGAATTATCAGATGAGAAAAAAAATACAAGCACCTTTACAGACAGAAACATTTTTATCCTTCTTTTTGAAGACCTATGACCTATATCCTAATATCAGACTCATACTGTGCACTAATGCTTTATTTTCTAAAAGGATAAAAAAGCTTAACTAAAGTTATGATATCAACTTCTATGTTTTATTTTTACTTGTCTTCTGGTTCATTATTAAAGTACATGGAAACCTCAAGCCAATGCATACTTTTAATTTACTATGTCTTCCTTTAAAATACTTATTACTTATTACAGATAAAACGATATGTGTCTGAGATTTGCTCAAAATAACATGGGGGGTAGAAATGTGTGCAAGTATAGAGGGCATGATACTATGAATTGATAATTGTTGAAGCTGTGTGGGTTCATGAAATTCATTATAGTATTATGCCTCTGTTTGTATATGTTTCAATTTTTCCATAATAAAATATTTTGAAAAATAGAATTTTAAACATTATGAGCAGGAAAAATTTTAAACCATGCTTTTCTTCTAAGGATACTACGGTACTAAACAGGCATTTACACTACCTTGTGAAAGAAAAGGGGTTCAAGAATAACCTACATTTTATAAATAGAAACTTAAGGCCAACAAATAAAAACAAATAAAAACAAAACGAACAAGTTAACGAAAAGAATACTGCTAACCACTTACTCAAATAAAAGACAATTATCAATTCCTTTCTGTTACCAACCAAGTAAATGAACATCAGTTATTAAATCATCTCTGTGATCAAGACCAAATTTATCTTGTGAAAAAATGTACGGACTAAGTGGAATATAAGCACACATGGGCTTACAGCTCTCATTTATTCCTATCATTCCTTTAGTTACATTAATATTTCCTAAATTTCTGTAAGAAAGCTTCTATAACTACTGCTTTAAAATAAGTCTGCCAGTCATCCATCTTCCTCACCAATTTCCCTCCTCTAATTCCAAGGCCACATCCCAAGAGCACATCACACCAATCTTATGATTATTTCCCCTCACAGTGCTACCTTCCACTACCTATGCATACTTCCACTTAGGGCAAACTAAATTCACCAGGGAACACAATGTATGTCCACTAGCTCACTACTTCCTCCAGTAGCTACTGCAGAGCTACTGCTACAGGTCAATCCAGTATTTAAGGTGGCCTACACATCATCTGCCTCATAGAGGAAAGCAAATGTCCAAGCAAGTGTCCAAGGAGTCCATTACAGAGGTAGAGTGCTGAAAAACATAGGTAGCTATATTTTTTTTTTGCGGTACACGGGCCTCTCACTGTTGTGGCCTCTCCCATTGCAGAGCACAGGCTCCGGACACGCAGGCTCAGCGGCCATGGCTCACAGGCCCAGCCGCTCCGCGGCATGTGGGATCTTCCCAGACCGGGGCACGAACCCATGTCCCCTGCATCAGCAGGTGGACTCTCAACCACTGCGCCACCAGGGAAGCCCAAGGCACAGCATTTTAAAGAGCACTGACAGCTGAATTGTAGTTTTGTTTTTTGTTTTTTTTTTTGTGGTACGCGGGCCTCTCACTGTTGTGGCCTCTACCGCTGCGGAGCACAGGCTCCGGATGCGCAGGCTCAGCGGCCATGGCTCACGGGCCCAGCCGCTCCGCAGCAGGTGGGATCTTCCCGGACTGGGGCACAAACCCGTGTCCCCTGCATTGGCAGGCGGACTCTCAACCACTGCGCCACCAGGGAAGCCCCTGAGTGGTAGTTCTGTTTGGTGAACCAGACTTTCAGTTTCTGATGTAGCTTTTTGGCCTATTTTATGCTTGTTTTTTTTTCTTGAGATTATAAAATCAGAATATGTTCTAAGAGCTTACAAGCTTAGGAAATTTCATAAAATAGATAAGCAATCTAAGTACAGGAGAGAAAAAAAAAGTTACAACCATCTATAAAAATAAAGCATAGGGCTTCCTTGGTGTTGGGTGTTGAATTATGATAAAAACTCTCCAGAAAGTGGGCATCGAGGGAACCTATCTCAACGTATTAAAGGCCATATATGACAAACCCACAGCCAACATCATTCTCAATGGTGGAAAACTGAAAGCATTTCCTCTAAGATCAGGAACAAGACAAGGATGTCCACTCTCGTCACTATTATTCAACATAGTTTTGTAACTGCTAGCCACAGCAATCAGAGAAGAAATACAAATTGCAAAAGAAGAAATAAAACTGTCACTGTTTGCAGATGACATGATACTATACACAAATAATCCTAAAGATGCTACCAGAAAACTACTAGAGCTAATCAATGAATTTGGTAAAGTTGCAGGATACAAAATTAATGCACAGGGCTTCCCTGGTGGCACAGTGTTTTAGAGTCCACATGCCGATGCAGGGGACACGGGTTCATGCCCTGGTCCGGGAAGATCCTACATGCCGCAGAGCGGCTGGGCCCATGAGCCATGGCCAGTGAGCCTGCACATCCGGAGCCTGTGCTCTGCAACGGGAGAGGCCACAACAGTGAGAGGCCCGCATACCGCAAAAAAAAAAAAACAAAATTAATGCACAAAAATCTCTTGCATTCCTGTACACTAACACCAAAAGATCAGAAAGAGAAATTAAGGAAACAATCCCATTCACCACTGCAACAAAAAGAATAAAATACCTAGGAATAAACCTACCTAAGGAGGTAAAAGACCTGTCCTCAGAAAATTATAAGACACAGATGAAAGAAATCAAGGGTGACACAAACATATGGAGAGGTACACCATGTTCCTGGATTGGAAGAATAAATACTGTGAAAATGACTCTACTACCCAAAGCAATCTACAGATTCAATACAATCTCTATCAAATTACCAATGGCATTTTTTACAGAACTAGAACAAAAAAATCTTAAAATTTGTATGGAGATACAAAAGACTCCAAACAGCCAGAGCAATCTTGAGGGAAAAAAATGGAGGTGGAAGAATCAGACTCCCTAATTTCAGACTATACTACAAAGCTACAGTACTCAAGACAATATGGTACTGGCACAAAAACAGAAATATAGATCAATGGAACAGGACAGAAAGCCCAAAGATAAACCCAAACACCTATGGTCAACTTATCTATGACAAAGGAAGCAAGGATATATAATGGAGAAAAGACAGTCTCTTCAATAAGTGGTGCTGGGAAAACTGGATGGCTACATGTAAAAGAATGAAATTAGGACATTCCCTAATACCATACACAAAAATAAACTTAAAATGGATTGAAGACCTAAATATAAGACTGGACGCTATAAAACTCTTAGAGGAAAACATAGGAAGAACACTCTTTGACATAAATCACAGCAAGATGTTTTATGACCCACCTCCTAGAGTAATGGAAATAAAAACAAAAATAAACAAATGGGACCTAATGAAACTTAAAAGCTTTTGCACAGCAAAGGAAACTACAAACAAGCGAAAAGACAACCCTCAGAATGGGAGAAAATATTTGCAAATGAATCAACGGACAAAGGATTAATCTCCAAAATATATAAACAGATCATGCAGATCAATATTAAAACAACAAACAACCCAATCCAAAAATGGGCAGAAGACCTAAATAGACATTTCTCCAAAGAAGACAAACAGATGGCCAAGAGGTGCATGAAAGGCTGCTCAACATCACTCATTATTACAGAAATGCAAATCAAAACTACAATGAGGGGGCTTCCCTGGTGGCGCAGTGGTTAAGAATACGCCTGCCAATGCAGGGGACACAGGTTCAAGCCCTGGTCTGGGAAGATCCCACATGCCACGGAGCATCTAGGCCCATGAGCCACAACTACTAAACCTGCGCATCTGGAGCTTGTGCTCCACAACAAGAGAGGCCAGGACAGTGAGAGGCCCACGCACCACGATTAAGTGGCCCCCACTCACTGCAACTAGAGAAAGCCCTCACGCAGAAACAAAGACCCAACACAGCTAAAAAAAAAAAAAAAAAAAAAAAAAAAAAAAAAAAACTACAATGAGGTATCACCTCACACCAGTCAGAAATGGCATCATCAGAAAATCTACAAACAACAAATGCTAGAGAGGGTGTGGAATAAAGGGAACGCTCTTGCACTGTCGGTGGGAATGTAATTTGATACAGCCACTATTGAGAACAGTATGGAGGTTCCTTAAAAACCTAAAAATAAAACTACCATATGACCCAGCAATCCCACTACTGGGCATATACCCAGAGAAAACCATAATTCAAAAAGACACATGCACCCCAATGTTCACTGCAGCACTATTTATAATAGCCAGGTCATGGAAGCAACCTAAATGCCCATCAACAGACGAATGGATAAAGAAGATGTGGTATGTATATACAATGGAATATTACTCAGCCATAAAAAGGAATGAAACTGGGTCATTTGTAGAGACGTCCCTGGACCTAGAGACTGTCATACAGAGTGAAGTAAGTCAGAAACAGAAAAACAAATATCATATATTAACGCATATATGTGGAATCTAGAAAAATGGTATACATGACCTTATTTGCAAAGCAGAAATAGAAGCACAGACATAGAGAACAAATGTACGTATACCAGGGGGGAAAGAGGTGGTGTGGGAGGAATCGGGAGATTGGGATTGACATATATACACTAATATGTATAAAATAGATAACTAGTAAAAACCTGCTGTATGAAAATTGATTAATTAATTAATTTAATTATAGAAAAAAAGCATAGAATGTACTATTCAGTTCATTAAGTAACTCAGATAGGACACAATGACTAGAAGGATGGCCATATAAAGAAACAATACATGATATGATTTCCAAGATGCAGAGAAGAAACCAATTTTTAACATCTTTTACATTAACATAGGTGAGATATTAACAATAAAACATATGAACACCTGGAAATAAACTAATAAAGAAAAGCAGTATGTGGAGAGAAATAAGTGAAGAGAAAGGTTGTTTCACCAAAACCAAAAAGCTTATAAATCTATTCCTTAGAGCAGAATATAGGCTACTGTAGGTTTCTGCACAGTACTGGCTCTACTTGTTGAATTCTGATCTAAGTTTCATAATATTCTACAGATGCTTTAACTCCTTCAAGTTATATGCAAATGTAGTGGTATCAGCATCTATGATTTCTTCTGGGAAAATGGTCAAAAGTTTTCTTCAGATCCTTGACCTAAAATTGGAGATTTTTGTTTAAAGATATTTGTTTGGAGAGATAGGATTCAAAAATGCCATTTGCTTTGACCTGAAATGTAAAAGGTTTCATCATAAAGAGGCCAGAAGGATCTCACTGTAGTATTTCAGCACATCTCTTTAGTATGTTCTGAAATCTGGAAGTGAAACTAGAAATTACTAATCAATCACCAAATATTTATCAAGCCATCTACCACTAACACAATTCCACATGGCTGGAGGAAGAGGGAAATGACGGATAATGCACCTTTAACTAAATCAAACAAAACTCCACAATTTAAATGGGGCCAAAAAGAGAGTATCTCAGAATCTAAAGGTTGCAAGGGATTATACAATACCACTTTTCCACAAAACTATCTTCTATTAAGCCCCTTACAGCCAGTCATCCAGAGTCTATAAAATACTACTATTTCACAATATGGACAGTTTTAAGCATGTGAAACTTATATGCAAACACAAAAATTATTAAAAAAATAAGTTTATTTTTAAAGTGCAACATCTAATATTAAAAGTCGAGGAAAGCAACTCTTTTACAATCTACTTTCAAGCCATACTTATATTTCAGTCTATATTATATATTTGGTCCCCAAACTATATTCAGTTCCAACTTTGTCAATAAACCTTGCTTTAACTTAATGTAAATGGTACATATAAGAACACCTACTGAACGCGGGCATAAGACCTCAGACCTCCCAAAAGGCAAGAAACTCCCCACGTACCTGGGTAGGGCAAAAGAAAAAAAGAAAAAACAGAGACAAAAGAATAGGGACCGGACCTGCACCAGTGGGAGGGAGCTGTGAAGGAGGAAACGTTTCCACACTCTAGGAAGCCCCTTCACGGTCGGAGACTGCGGGTGGCGGAGGGGGGAAGCTTCGGGGCCGCAGAGAAGAGCACAGCAACAGGGATGCGGAAGGCAAAGTGGAGAGATTCCCGCACAGAGGATCGGTGCCAACCGGCACTCACCAGCCTGAGAGGCTTGCCTACCCACCCGACGGAGTGGGCGGGGCTGGGAGCTGAGGCTCCGGCTTCGGTCGGAGCACAGGGAGAGGACTGGCGGCGTGAACACAGCCTGAAGCGGTTAGTGAACCACGGCTAGCTGGGAGGGAGTCCGGGGAAAAGTCTGGACCTGCCGAAGAGGCAAGAGACTTTTTCTTCCCTCTTTGCTTCCTGGTACGCGAGGAGAGGGGATTAAAATTGCTGCTTAAAGGAGCTCCAGAGACGCGAGGGAGCCGCGGCTAACAGCGCGGACCCCAGGGACGAGCATGAGACGCTAAGGCTGCTGCTGCCGCCACCAAGAAGCCTGTGTGCGAGCACAGGTCACTAACCACACCTCCCTTCCAGAGAGCCTGTGCAGCCTGCCACTGCCAGGGTCCCGGGATCCAGGGACAACTTCCCTGGGAGAACGCACAGCGAGCCTCAGGCTGGTGCAACGTCCCACCAACCTCTGCCACCGCAGGCTTTCTCCGCATCTGCACCCCTCCCTCCCCCTGGCCTGAGTGAGCCAGAGCCCCCGAGTCAGCTGCTCCTTTAACCCCGCCCTATCTGAGTGAACAACAGACGCCCTCCGGTGACCTACACGCAGAGGCGGGGCCAATTCCAAAGCTGAGACCCTGGGAGCTGTGAGAACAAAGAAGAGAAAGGGAAATCTCTCCCAGCAGCCTCAGAAGCAGCGGATTAAAGCTCCACAATCAACTTGATGTACCCTGCAGCTGTGGAATACATGAATAGACAACGAATCATCCCAAATTGAGGAGGGGACTTTGGGAGCAAGATTTATTATTTTTCCCCTTTTCCTCTTTTTGTGAGTGTCTATGTGTATGCTTCTGTGTGAGATTTTGTCTGTATAGCTTTGTTTTCACCATATGTCCTAGGGTTCTATCTGTCCATTATATTTGTTATCTTCTTTTTAAAAAATTTTTTTCTTCATAATTATTTTTTATTTTAATAACTATTTTATGTTACTTTATTTTATTTTATTTTATCCTCTTTCTTTCTTCCTTTCTTTCTACTTTTTCTCCCTTTTATTCTGAGCTGTGTGGATGAAAGGCTCTTGGTGCTGCAGCCAGGAGTCAGTGCTGTGCCTCTGAGGTGGGAGAGACAACTTCAGGACACTGGTCTGCAAGAGACCTCCCAGCTCCACATAATATCAAATGGTGAAAATCTCCCAGAGATATCCATCTCAACACCAGCACCCAGCTTCACTCAATGACCAGCAAGCTACAGTGCTGGACACCCTATGCCACACAACTAGCAAGACAGGAACACAACCCCACCCATTAGCAGAGAGGCTGCCTAAAATCATAATAAGGCCACAGACACCCCAAAACACACCACCAGACGTGGACCTGCCCACCAGAAAAACAAGATCCAGCCTCATCCACCAGGAAGCCTACACAACCCACTGAACCAACTTTAGCCACTGGGGACAGACACCAAAAACAACGGGAACTACAAACCTGCAGCCTGCAAAAAGGAAACCCTGGTGGCGCAGTGGTTGAGAGTTAGCCTGCCGATGCAGGGGACACGGGTTCGTGCCCCAGTCCGGGAAGATCCCACATGCCGTGGAGCGGCTGGGCCTGTGAGCCATGGCCGCTGAGCCTGTGCGTCCGGAGCCTGTGCTCTGCAGCTGGAGAGGCCACGACAGTGACAGGCCCGCGTACCGCAAAAAAAAAAAAAAAAAAAAACCAGACCCCAAACACAGTAAGATAAGCAAAATGAGAAGACAGAAAAACACACAGCAGATGAAGGAACAAGATAAAAACCCACCAGACATAACAAATGAAGAGGAAATAGGCAGTCTACCTGAAAAAGAATTCAGAATAATGATAGTAAAGATGATCCAGAATCTTGGAAATAGAATAGAGAAAATGCAAGAAACATTTAACACAGACCAAGAAGAACTAAAGATGAAACAAGCAACGATGAACAACACAATAAATGAAATTAAAAATACTCTAGATGGGATCAGTAGCACAATAACTGAGGCAGAAGAATCGATAAGTGACCTGGAAGATAAAATAGTGGAAATAACTACTGCAGAACAGAATAAAGAAAAAAGAATCAAAAGAACTGAGGACAGTCTCAGAGAACTCTGGGAAAACATTAAACGCACCAACATTCGAATTATAGGGATTCCAGAACAAGAAGAGAAAGATAAAGGAACTGAGAAAATATCTGAAGAGATTATAGTTGAAAACGTCCCTAATATGGGAAAGGAAATACTTAATCAAGTCCGGGAAGCACAGAGAGTCCCATACAGGATAAATCCAAGGAGAAACATGCCAAGATACATATGAATCAAACTGTCAAAAGTTAAATACAAAGAAAACATATTAAAACCAGCAAGGGAAAAACAACAAGTAACACACAAGGGAATTCCCATAAGGTTAACAGCTGATCTTTCCCCAGAAACTCTGCAAGCCAGAATGGACTGGCAGGACATACTTAAAGTGATGAAGGAGAAAAACCTACAACCAAGATTACTCTACCCAGCAAGGATCTCATCCAGATTTGATGGAGAAATTAAAACCTTTACAGACAAGCATAAGCTGAGAGAGTTCAGCACCACCAAACCAGTTTTACAACAAATGCTAAAGGAACTTCTCTAGGCAAGAAACACAAGAGAAGGAAAAGACCTACAATAACAAACCAAAACAATTAAGAAAATGGGAATAGAAACATACATATCAATAATTACCTTAAATGTAAATGGACTAAATGCTCCCACCAAAAGACACAGATTGGCTGAATGGATACAAAAACAAGACCCATATATATGCTGTCTACAAGAGACCCACTTCAGACCTAGAGACACATACAGACTGAAAGTGAGGGGATGGAAAAAGATATTCCATGCAAATGGAAACCAAAAGAAAGCTGGAGTAGCAATTCTCATATCAGACAAAATAGACTTTAAAATAAAGACTATTACAAGAGACAAAGAAGGACACTACATAATGATCAAGGGATCAATCCAAGAAGATATAACAATTGTAAATATCTATGCACCCAACATAGGAGCACCTCAATACATAAGGCAAATACTAATAGCCATAAAAGGGGAAATGGACAGTAAAACATTCATAGTAGGGGACTTTAACACCCCACTTTGACCAATGGACAGATCATCCAAAATGAAAATACATAAGGAAACACAAGCTTTAAATGACACATTAAACAAGATGGACTTAATTGATATTTATAGGACATTCCACCCAAAAACAACAGAATACACATTTTTCTCAAGTGCTCATGGAACATTCTCCAGGACAGATCATATCTTGGGTCACAAATCAAGACTTGGTAAATTTAAGAAAATTGAAATTGTATCAAGTATCTTTTCCGACCACAACGCTATGAGACTAGATATCAATTACGGGAAAAGATCTGTAAAAACTACAAACACATGGAGGCTAAACAATACACTACTTAATAACGAAGTGATCACTAAAGAAATCAAAGAGGAAATGAAAAAATACCTAGAAACAAATGACAATGGAGACACGATGACCCAAAACCTATGGAATGCAACAAAAGCAGCTCTAAGAGGGAAGTTTATAGCAATACAATCTTACCTTAAGAAACAGGAAACATCTCGAATAAACAACCTAACCTTGCATCTACAGCAATTAGAGAAAGAAGAACAAAAAAACCCCAAAGTTAGCAGAAGGAAAGAAATCATAAAGATCAGATCAGAAATAAATGAAAAAGAAATGAAGGAAACGATAGCAAAGATCAATAAAACTAAAAGCTGGCTCTTTGAGAAGATAAACAAAATTGATAAACCATTAGCCAGTCTCATCAAGAAAAAAAGGGTGGAACACTCAAATCAATAGAATTAGAAATGAAAAAGGAGACGTAAAAACTGACACTGCAGAAATACAAAAGATCATGAGAGATTACTACAAGCAACTCTATGCCAATAAAATGGACAACCTGGAAGAAATGGACAAATTCTTAGAAAGGCACAACCTGCCAAAACTCAATCAGGAAGAAATAGAAAATATGAACAGACCAACCACAAGCACTGAAATTGAAACTGTGATTAAAAATCTTCCAACAAACAAAAGCCCAGGACCAGATGGCTTCACAGGCAAATTCTATCAAACATTTAGAGAAGAGCTAACACCTATCCTTCTCAAACTCTTCCAAAACATAGCAGAGGGAGGAACACTCCCAAACTCATTCTATGAGGCCACCATCACCCTGATAACAAAACCCGACAAGGATGTCACAAAGAAAGAAAACTACAGGCCAATATCACTGATGAACACACATGCAAAAATCCTCAACAAAATACTAGCAAACAGAATCCAACAGCACATTAAAAGGATCATACACCATGATGAAGTGGGTTTTATTCCAGGAATGCAAGGATTCTTCAATATATGCAAATCAGTTAATGTGATACACCATATTAACAAATTGAAGGAGAAACGCCATATGATCATCTCAAAAGATGCAGAGAAAGCTTTCGACAAAATTCAGCACCCATCTGATAAAAACCCTGCAGAAAGTAGGCACAGAGGGAACTTTCCTCAACATAATAAAGGCCATATATGACAAACCCACAGCCAACATCGTCCTCAATGGTGAAAAACTGAAAGCATTTCCACTAAGATCAGGAACAAGACAAGGTTGCCCACTCTCACCACTCTTATTCAACATAGTTTTGGAAGTTTCAGCCACAGCAATCAGAGAAGAAAAGGAAATAAAAGGAATCCAAATCGGAAAAGAAGAAGTAAAGCTGTCACTTTTTGCAGATGACATGATACTATACATAGAGAATCCTAAAGATGCTACCAGAAAACTACGAGAACTAATCAATGAATTTGGTAAAGTAGCAGGATACAAAATTAATGCACAGAAATCTCTGGCATTCCTATACACTAATGATGAAAAATCTGAAAGTGAAATCAAGAAAACACTCCCATTTACCATTGCAACAAAAAGAATAAAATATCTAGGAATAAACCTACTTAAGGAGAAAAAAGACCTGTATGCAGAAAATTATAAGACACTGATGAAAGAAATTAAAGATGATACAAATAGAGGGAGACATATACCATGTTCTTGGATTGGAAGAATCAACATTGTGAAAATGAGTCTACTACCCAAAGCAATCTACAGATTCAAAGCAATCCCTGTCAAACTACCACTGGCATTTTTCACAGAACTAGAACAAAAAAATTCACAATTTGTATGGAAACACAAAAGACCCCGAATAGCCAAAGCAATCTTGAGAACGAAAAACGGAGCTGGAGGAATCAGGTTCCCTGACTTCAGACTATACTACAAAGCTACAGTAATCAAGACAGTATGGTACTGGCACAAAAACAGAAAGATAGATCAATGGAATAGGATAGAAAGCCCAGAGATAAACCCACGCACATATGGTCACCTTATCTTTGATAAAGGAGGCAGGAATGTACAGTGGAGAAAGGACAGCCTCTTCAATAAGTGGTGCTGGGAAAACTGGATAGGTACATGTAAAAGTATGAGATTAGATCACTCCCTAACACCATACACAAAAATAAGCTCAAAATGGATTAAAGACCTAAATGTAAGGACAGAAACTATCAAACTCTTAGAGGAAAACATAGGCAGAACACTCTATGACATAAATCACAGCAAGATCCTTTTTGACCCACCTCCTAGAGAAATGGAAATAAAAACAAAAATAAACAAATGGGACCTAATGAAACTTCAAAGCTTTTGCACAGCAAAGGAAACCATAAACAAGACCAAAAGACAACCCTCAGAATGGGAAAAAATATTTGCAAATGAAGCAACTGACAAAGGATTAAACTCCAAAATGTACAAGCAGTTCATGCAGCTCAATAACAAAAAAACAAGCAACCCAATCCAGAAATGGGCAGAAGACCTAAATAGACATTTCTCCAAAGAAGATATACAGACTGCCAACAAACACATGAAAGAATGCTCAACATCATTAATCATTAGAGAAATGCAAATCAAAACTACAATGAGATATCATCTCACACCAGTCAGAATGGCCATCATCTAAAAATCTAAAAACAATAAATGCTGGAGAGGGTGTGGAGAAAAGGGAACACTCTTCCACTGCTGGTGGGAATGTGAATTGGTACAGCCACTATGGAGAACAGTATGAAGGTTCCTTAAAAAACTACAAATAGAACTACCATATGACCCAGAAATCCCACTACTGGGCATATACCCTGAGAAAACCATAATTCAAAAAGAGTCATGTACCAAAATGTTCATTGCAGCTCTATTTACAATAGCCAGGAGATGGAAACAACTTAAGTGTTCATCATCGGAGGAATGGATAAAGAAGATGTGGCACATATATACAATGGAATATTACTCAGCCATAAAAAGAAATGAAATCGAGTTATTTGTAGTGAGGTGGATGGACCTAGAGTCTGTCATACAGAGTGAAGTAAGTCAGAAAGAGAAAGACAAATACCGTATGCTAACACATATATATGGAATCTAAGAAAAAAAAAATGTCATGAAGAACCTAGGGGTAAGATGGGAATAAAGACCCAGACCTACTAGAGAATGGACTTGAGGATATGGGGAGGGGGAAGGGTAAGCTGTGACAAAGTGCGAGAGTGGCATGGACTTATATACACTACCAAACGTAAAATAGATAGCTAGTGGGAAGCAGCTGCATAGCACAGGGAGATCAGCTCGGTGCTTAGTGACCACCTGGATGGGTGGGATAGGGAGGGTGGGAGGGAGGGAGACGCTGGAGGAAGGAGATATGGGAACATATGTATATGTATAACTGATTCACTTTGTTATAAAGCAGAAACTAACACACCATTGTAAAGCAATTATACTCCAATTAAAAAAATATATAGTACATGTCATCTGTAAAATGGAAAAAAATACATTTTTCTTTGCATATTATAAACACTGTGCTTAAGGTAAACTATACACCATTTGAGTGTACTAATCTAAGAATACTTTTTTATTTGAAACTATTAATACTTCATATATCACATAAAATTCATGAAATGATTTCCATTACTAAGGCTCATTAGTTAACTATTACATTGAAAAGGGTTCAAGAGCCAAAGGGGTTTGAAAACCAACCTATGTCATAAACCCGGGAGTCTAAGACTAGCTGTAAAACAATCACCCAGAGGGCACTTTAACAATGGGATCCCCAGGCCCTGCCCTCCAAGAGGTCTGGGATGAGATCCAGGAATTGGTATAATAAAATCTCCCAGTAATCTTAAAGAATGGCCAGGTTTGGGAACACAGATATGAATATTAGCACAGATGCAGGAATAAGAAAGGGTAACAATGGAGGTGCCATCCTACTACTGCTGAGAAAGAGTTAGAAAAAAAAACTTCAAAAAGATATAAAAAGGATAAATCAGAATAAAATGACTTCATGGTCTACCATTTTCAGGAATGTTGGTGGATGGTCCCGGTTCTCCAGGTGGTTCCAAGCTATCCAATAAGCGATTCACTTTATTTCGAAGTTCTATCAGTTCTCGACGAAGATATTTCACCTGACTTGATTCAAGGGGTCTTGGCTGGCCATTAACTGGAATAAAAGCATTAATTTTCTTAAAATTAGGAAATATTCTTCAATAAGGATATCAGTAGAATAATATGCAATAAGGAAAAATCAAAATAACTTCTTGAAAAAGTTAAACAAAATCAAACAAGATACCTATTGACACCATTCAAATAACTTTTTAAGGAAAGGATTCTTCATTGCTACTTACTAATTTTTGGAAAAAATAAATATTCGTTAGTCTTTGCTGATGCCAGATCTATGGCTTACAACCCATAATGGTAAAACAAAACAAAATAAGTTAATTAAAAGAATTCAACTACAGTGAAATAAATTAAAAATACAGAAAGCTTTAGTATATTTTAATAGAAATTATGTACCTTCAAAAGCTCATTTTATTTCACACAATTCTTTTATAGCCTTAAAATATTCAATAAACACCTTATTAAAGGTACAATATGACTGCAGGTTTTTTATCATTCTTGCCTACTTCTGACCTAAAAACAAGAAAAATTAGCTACCTAAAATAACTGACCTAAAAAGTAACCTATTAAAAAAAAATGCAGAATTCATAAATTCACATCACCACTGTCCTTCAAAGTAGTTACTTCCAAAGCAGCACATTAGCCACATAAAGTCAGATTATTCAATAATGATTGTTTTTTTAAACAAAGGCAATATTACCTCATTTAATTACCCATTTTGTGCAAATGACTTTCAGCTGACTAAAAAATAATCCTTCATCCAGCAACAAAGACCATCACCACTGAGATTGTTAATTTTAAAATTTTTAATTTATTAATTCACAAGGCTCTGAATGCAAACCTCAAGATAGGAGTTGAAAAATTAAACTAAACTCAAATGTTTTTTATGCATTGTCAGTATACACATATACAAATTCCTAAGGCACCAAATTAGAAAAGGAAATCTATTTGAAAATAAAGGTTCAGTGAGATTCTTTGTAAAATATGTTTCATACATCAAACCACCAATATAAGCTTTTAAAAGATAATCCACCAGTATTTTACATACTCCCTATACAGTTATGAGGAAGTTCAATATAATCTACCTGTATCAATGGCTGGCTTTTACTGGGCATTACTGTTTTTCTCTAATAGCTGAAAAGAAGAAAAGCAGCTCCTGACAGCTAAGAACTGACCCAGTACTGTAGGACAGGCTTGGTGTTGCTAGAAGCTGGCATGGCACTGACAGGTAGGTTGTGGTGTTCCCTTGTTGAACATAAACAATTTCAGAAAACACTAACAGTACATCAAATACATCTCAATAAAATTTTCAAAATTTAAAAAACAAAGAACATGAACAATCAGAAAAGATCACTGTGGGACTGTGATAGCTCAAGACAAAAAAGAAAACCAGTCCATATCATGTGAGACCTAGACAAAAACAAGAATGTTGACCAAACCACAAAAATGACCAAACATCCCTGGCTAATTATGCGTGACTGTCGCAGTTTTACCAATCACAGCTTTAGCCTCAATTCACTACCCCCACCAAAGCCCCATTCCTTGAACCTTATCCAAAATCATCTAACACAAGCCCAAGCCCTATGAAAATTCCTTTCTAACACGTTTTTACTGACACCCTATTGTTCCCCATGGTGTTCATTCTCCCTCATTGCAATGTATTTGAAATTAAGCCCCGTTTCATTCCTAAAACCGCTTACTTGTGCCTTCTTTTTTCTTAAGTAATCTCAATAGAGGTTTGCAAGTTGTATATTTTCAAAATTGATGATCCTATCAATTCCCCAACTTCTAGTTCATTTCTGCTCTTTATTATTTTCTTCCAAGTTACCTGGACTTATTTTGTCCTTTTTCTTTTTAGCTTTAGCATGCTCTAAAAACTATGTCATATAAAAGTCATCACTGGGCTTCCCTGGTGGCGCAGTGGTTGAGAGTCCACCTGCCGATGCAGGGGACACGGGTCCATGCCCTGGTCCGGGAAGATCCCTCATGCCGCGGAGCGGCTGGGCCCGTGAGCCATGGCCGCTGAGCCTGTGCGTCCGAAGCCTGTGCTCCGCAACGGGAGAGGCCACAGCAGTGAGAGGCCCGCGTACCGCAAAAAAAAAAAAAAAAAAAAAAAAAGAAAGTTATCACTAATTATTTCTAATTCGTATTGTGATTTCTTCTTTGATATGTTACTTAAAAGCATATTTTTATCTTCAAAAGTATGGAAGTTTGGGTTCTTTTTTGTCAAATAGTTCCTAATGAGACCAGAGAATATGATCTCTAGGATATTCCTTCCCTGATATTGAGACTCATTAGAAAACCTAGTACATGGTCAGCTTTTATAAATATCCATATGCACTAAAGAAAAACTGAATCCTGCCCTGATTGCTAGATGTATAAGATCAAGCCTGTATTTGTTCTGTTTAAATTTTGAGGCTGCTTAACCTATCAGTTTCAGAGAGAAGCGTATTGAAAGCTCTCTTATGAATTTTTCCTTCTTCTGTCAATTTTTCCTTGAGGAAAAATCTAAGGCTATGATGTGTAAGTGTTCAGAATTATTGTATCTTCCCAGAGAATTATTTTTTATCATGATGAAGTGACTATTACTAATAAAGTTTTCACTTAAGAGTCTACTCTGTTATACTACAAACTAGCCTTGAGTTTGTCTAGTATACAAACTTTTCTAGCCCATTACTTTCCAACTGCATAATAATCTTTTGGTATGTCTCTTATAATCAGCATGTAACAAAATTGTTTAACCAATAAAAGTGTCTGTCTTTTAACTTGTATGTTTAGTCTGTTTATGTGTACTGTGGTTAGTATTTTGTGCTACTTTCTATTTTTCAAGCTTTCTCTGCTTCTTTTCCTCCTTCCTCACCATCTAGTTAACCAAGTAAGTACCCTTTGTTTCCTTCTTTTCCCTCTACTGGCTATTTCTAGTCTTTCAATAATCCCTCTTACATTTTAGAAAAGCATACTTCAATTTAAAAAACCTAAGTTAATTACTATCCTCCTCCCAAAGAATCCAAGTCTTTAAAGTATTTTAATTCCTATCATCCTCTCCTGTCTTACATATAATTATTGCTCAGTATTTTTGTTCCATCTTGTTTCTATATTCCTAAAACTATTATTTAATAATCAATGCTCATTTAAATTCATACATTAACCAGTTTATTTGCTCACAATTTCTTGCATCTTTTACCATTCTTCGGACTCAATTTCCTTTTTGCTGACAAACCATTTTTAAAAATTCTTTTACAAGTGTCCTTGACGCTTGTTAAATTCTCAGTCTTTGTTTGAAAATGTTATTTCCCCTTATTCCTTAAGTTTAGCAGACTACAGAATGCTACTTGTCTACCCATCTTTTTGTGAACAGTGGAAGATGTTATTCTATTGTCTTCCAATTTCTGTTATTGTTACTGTGAAGAAGTCTAACAGTCTAATTGCTTTGTAGGTGATCAGTCTACAGGCTGATTCACTCAGGCTACTTTTAAGATTATCTCTTTGTCTTATATATTCTCCAGCTTCATGACAATACATCCAATGGAGATTTATTTTTACTTACCCTGCTCAGGACTCACTGTGCGTCCTGAAACTGAGCGTTTATATCTTTTATATAATTCTGAAAAATTCTTTAGTCATTACTTCCTCATATATTTCCACTCCCCTATTCTCTCCTTCTTTAAAGTCTTAATGGAAGTAAGCTGGACTTTCTCAAATTCCCTCTCATTATTCTCCATCTCTGTGTTTTTGTGCTCTATTCTGTCATTTCTTTAGACCACCTTCCACTTTACTAATTCCCTCTTTGGCTGTGACTAATCTGCTGTTCTAACTCACCACTTAGTATTTAATTTCAATTTTAATTGACTAATATTTTTCATTTCCACAAGTTACCTTAAGTTCTTTTTTATGGGGGGGTATTGATGTATAGCTGATTTACAATGTTGTGCTAGTTTCAGGTGTACAGCACAGTGATTCAGTTATATATATATATATATATATATATATATACACATATATATCTTTTCCAGATTCTTTTCCATTATAGGTTATTACAAGATGGTTGAATCTTGTAATACAGTCCCCTGTGCTATACTGTAGTTCCTTGTTATTTATCTACCTTAAGTTTTTAATCGGTTCCTTTTTTCATAGTGCCTAGTTCTTATATGCTTATTTCTTCTTTTATGTCCAATAACTTTTAATATATATTTTATTATCACTTCTACTAACTGAAGTTCTTGGAAATCTAATCCTACTATTAGTTGTATCCATTGTTTCCTGCTTACATGGATGTTTCATGTGTCTTACACTTTTGACCTCTAAGTTCATCAACAGGATTTTATCTGTGAGAAGCCTATGTGATTTGAACTGAGAACATACACCCTCCAGAGAGATTTCTGCCTTTGTTTCTTGCAATTTTTCGTGGTAGTAACTGGGCTTGGGAGTTCCCAAAGGACCACTGGTTATGAATCCTCAAGGGAGCCTTTGCAAACCCCTGGCATCCCAGGGTATATGAGAATTTCCCCTGTCAATTCCTTGACTCTACCAACTAAGAGATATTTTTCTTCTACAATATTCTTTTTGAGAGTATAGCCACTGAGGGTCTAGGATCCAAGGCCTATTACCACGTAGATACCAAATGACAAATCCTTAGATTATGCACACTAAAACCTTCACCATCACCACCAAAAGCATCCCAAGTCTCAGCTTTTGGTACTTCAGGTGCTGGTTTTTAACTCCAACTATATTTTGGTCCCTGACATTTTCCTCAAGTTCTTGAGCAAGCTCAGGTGTGTAATTCAAAAAATATATTTGAAATAGTTTATTTAGCACATCCTCAGTGTTTCTGGGATGAAGATTCAGTTTACCTAATCTGCTAGATAGATGGCCAATAGTGGTTAAGTATTTTAGATTCAATATTGTAAAAAGATACCTTTTATTTAAAAAAAATTTTAACAGTTTTTGTTAGCATTTTAAAATGATTCATGTTCACCCTTCCTAGATGGAGAGGAAATAAATACAAATTAAATCAATTGGCCATGATCATATTTCATGGAACTGTAATGGTCAGTGCCACATAATTTTTTTTTTCCGGTAAGCTTATTACAATTTGTTTCTTCTGACAAACACCCAGTTTGCCTGAGTTTTAAAAGGGTACTTCCTTTGCCCCACTTGAGCCACAAAATTTTTTTAAAATGCTAACCAAAACATCCAGAAAAAAAGTCCACATTTTATTTTTCACATAATCATACTACCACTTTAACTCTGCAATCACTTCTATCTTGTCCCTTAAGCATTCTGCCTTGCAAATCTGTCATGATCTATAAGAAAACAGAATCTAATAGATTAAAATTAGTCTTATATTTGTTTTTTATCAGAACTATCTCTAATCTTTAAGTACTCCTTGAAAAATAATTTCTAAAAAGTATCAGGCCTATATGTTAAACCCTGAGAATAAATAAAAACATACTACATTAGAAAAGATAATTATATATTCTTAGAGAACTAAACTTAATAAAGGTAGTTTTAACACTGCAATTATTTTCAGTCCTGGAAACACTTATACAAGTGGCACATATTATTATTTAGGGTAACCGAGCAGATGAGTTATTTAAAATATGTCTACTTTCTACTAATCTTCAAAGAAAAAGAATATAGTTAAGCCTTAATAATTTAAAAATTCTGATATAGCTGAAAAGTTACCACTTAGTTCTGAGTCTTTAAAACGAAAAAAGCTAAACAGTTTTTCATAAAAATACAATGAATAGTATATTTATTAGAAAGTTTACCACTTACCAAATAACGTCAGTTTCAGTATCCTACTACACTGAATTGCAAAGGAAAGGTCAGAACTATCAAAAATTGTTATAAGATCTCCATCTGAAACAAACAAAAAAAAGTTTCAGATTTGAATTAGTAGTAAACTAGGATATATGTTCAATTAAATGCAAAATGTAGATCACAGAGCATAATTAGCATCTCCCATAAAAACCTTAAATATAAAGGATCTAGGAAAGATGTATTTGTTCAAATGATACTAAATCAATTTCACTTATTACTTTTATGGCAAGATATTTATCATATCCTCAGAAGAAGAGCCAACAAACACATAGCTAAGATTAATACATTAAGTAATCTTTTACTAGTCACCAGGAGATTACAGTTTAGACTGAAATCTTTTCCATTCTAAAAAATTTAAATGTATTTATCAGAAATTAAAGTAATAAGGACTTACATGGTGGCGCAGTGGTTAAGAATCCGCCTGCCAATGCAGGGGACATGGGTTTGAACCCTGGTCCGGGAATATCCCACATGCTGCGGAGCAACTAAACCTGTGCGCCACAACTACTGAGCCTGCACGCCACATCTACTGAGACCACGTGCCACAACTACTGAAGCCCATGCACCTAGAGCCTGTGCTCCACAACGAGAGAAGCCACCACAATGAGAAGCCTGCACACAGCAAGGAAGAGTAGCCCGTGCTCGCCCCAACTAGAGAAAGCCCACACACAGCGACAAAGACCCTACACAGCCATAAATAAATAAGTTTATTTAAAAAGAAAGAAATTAAATAATGATTCTCAAGGTTCAAATTTTAATTCTAAGTACAGTAAAACTCCACTGACACAAATGGAGGGGAAGCCACATACAATAGTAACTAAAAAGGTTGTAAAAAAAAAATCTTTTTGCAGAATTGTCCTAATAAATGGATAGACAGTGGAGTCTTTCAGGTCCCTGACCATCTCGATGCTGAGATGGAAACTATCAATTCTCCACAGGAAAAATATTCATATACACAAGATTCTGAAATACCCTAGATCCCAAGGATAAAGAATACTATAATTAGCATATCAACTGCCTGTTCAAAAGCTTTCAAAGGGCTAGGAAAAAAATTGCTAGAGAAAGAACAGAAAAGCAGCCACAGCAAGGAACTGATCAGGGGCCTCTGCAAGGTATCTTCGACACAGCTGTGGGGAAGGAGGGTGCCTGGGGAGGCTGAGAGGCTGCTCCAGCGATGCTCTGCTACACCAATTTTAACACTGATTAGGCAGACTTATTTTGGACAAAGATGGCAATAAAAGCCATAACTGAGGATTTTATCATTGTTTTTTGCTCTTTACAGCCACATCCATATTTTACAACAAAAACATCTAATGCTCAACTTCAGGGATTCTACTCATAAACATATTTTTAAGAAAATAAAGTATATATGTAAAAGAAGGAAACTTTCTATAACTGCCTTTTTCTTTTCTGATTTCTACAACAGAAACAATATCTCTGACGGCAGGAACTCTTTACCTAAGTCAGTCCTCTATCCTCATGCCCAAGAGTCTATGGAACACAAATCTGTACAATTCAAAGCACTCAAAAACACGATGGGGCTTCCCTGGTGGTGCAGTGGTTGAGAGTCCGCCTGCCAATGCAGGGGACACGGGTTTGTGCCCCGGTCCAGGAAGATCCCACATGCTGCGGAGCGGCTAGGCCCGTGAGCCATGGCCGCTGAGCCTGCGCATCCGGAGCCTGTGCTCCGCAACGGGAGAGGCCACAACAGTGAGAGGCCCGCGTACCGCAAAAAAAAAAACAAAAAAAAAAAACAAAAAAAACACGATGAAAAACAAATTCAATGTGATAACTAGATGTGGAAGTTTCAACAATGAGGATACCCAAAGCTAGGGGGTTACAAACTGCAACCAATGGACAAATCCTTGTTTACAGGACCTCAAACTAAGAATGGTTTTTATATTTTTAGAGGTTCTAGAAAAAAGAAGATGAGACAGAGGCCTTATGTGACCCACAATGCTAAAATATTTATTATCTGATCCTTTAAAGAAAAAGTATGCTGACCCTTCCCTAAACAAAAATAAGAGAGAGCCAGTAAAACAGTAAACTCAGCTTAAGATATGCCAAGTTTGAGGTAAGAGCAAATCATCTGAGGTAAAACCATTAAAGACGAGTTGTACAGTCAAAAAAAAAAAAAAAAGGACAAACTGATCAAATTTAGGCACACATTTGGAAGTCAAACAGTTGAAAGTCAATGTATTGTAAGTTGAAAGTCAATGTATTGTAAGTAGATGAGATTACTAGGGAAGAGAACAGGAAGAAAACTGCTCTCCTTTTTTGTTCCTTAACATGGGTGACCCTCAAAAATTAGTTCTGGGTACCATTAGATGACACATTGCAAAAAAAGAAAGGAGAATTACACCTGTAGTGAAATAATCAGCTTAGCTGATCATCAATGATTTATACTCCCTTTCCTCAGTGTAAGTTGTTGGGAAGTGCCTGTCCAACCAGGGACATTTCCCAACCTACTGACATCAACACAGTCATGTGACCAATGTGATGTGAGCAGAAACTAGGCCTAGAGAGTACAGTCTCCCATGTGATTCTCTACACTCTGTCTTCATGCAGCTGCTTGCTGGATGCCAGTGCTCAAGGTGAGCTTGTTAGCCATGTGTTGAATATATCAGAGCTGGGTCCCTGTCAACCTGGGTCCCTGAATGATTTCTTGAGTGTTAAACCATTGAGATTTTAAGATTTCCGCTGTAACAGCTGGCATTACTTCAAGCCAACACACAGAGAGAAACAGAGAAGAAGCTATTAGTGATAAAAAGAAAACTGAGACAACACAGTGTCAGAGATATTAAGGGGTAAGAGTATTTAAAAAAGGATGGTGTGGATAGCAGTGCCAAGTATTGAGATCAAGGTGAAATAGACTGGAAATAAATTCAGCGATAAGAAAGATACTGGTAACCACCTAAAGCACAATTATCAGTAGAGATGTTAACAAAGAAGACAGGTTTAAAGAGAAAGAAATAAAGACAGTCTACTACTATAATTCTACTATGTGTTTGATGAAACATTTGTCATATAAAACCCATCTCCATAAAAAGTTCTGTGGTCCAATGAGCCTGAGAACACTGCATAAACTGACATCGTACATCAGTATATTACATGTTTTGAAAATTCCTGCAATAAATACATTTGTCTTGTTTTAAACCAGCTTTCCCAGACTTAGTTGACCATGAAATCCTTTCTCATTCAATGCCTACTAACATCCCTTTCACTTTGGGAAACACA
The DNA here is from genome assembly GCF_963455315.2 of Globicephala melas. Taxonomy (NCBI): domain Eukaryota; kingdom Metazoa; phylum Chordata; class Mammalia; order Artiodactyla; family Delphinidae; genus Globicephala; species Globicephala melas. The sequence goes on along the minus strand of NC_083317.1, from coordinate 47,952,506 downwards.
AATAAAAGTTTGGTTTTAAAGCAAAATGGAAGCCAGAATTTGCACAGGCATAAGAGAAAAAAAAATGGCTTGTAAAAATGTGTGAAAGTGTCCTATCACTTAAAACCCCCTTTTAATAATAAATCACTTAGCTATTTTTAACTTACAAAAGAATTATAACTACATGAACATTCCATTAAATAAAAGAAAGTGGTACTCAATTACCATGGAAGGAAACAATTTTTATACTGATTTCAATGAAAAATGGGCAAAAGAACACATATGATATTTAGACTTTTAAAAACTAACTTGAGAAACACTCTTACCTTCATCTTTATATTTTATTGTAACTTCATCATTACTCAGAAGTTTTCCTCTGAAGACTCTCTGCATCATTAGCACTAATTCATCATAAGTAATATCTTCATTATGAATGGGAATTCGTCGAATATCCTCTCCAAGTTGAGCTTTGATAATTAGCTTCCCACTCAGATCCAACTGCCCATTCATGGTGGACTCCAGGATGTTCTATATATACAACTCTAGAGAAAGACTGACAAAATGGTTTTGATGATTAAACAGCTATAAAACATATTTTAAAAGTTGAAAAGCAAAGCTACGATTAGAATCTAAGAAATTCTGGCCTTCAAAGGAGATCCACTGTTCCAGCGTTATCATATTCATGTTAAAATGGTCTGGAGGGACTTCCCTGTCGGCACAGTGGTTAAGAATCCACCTGCTAATGCAGGGGACACGGGTACAAGCCCTGGTCCTGGGAAGATCCCACATGCCGCGGAGCAATTAAGCCCATGCACCACAACTACTGAGCCTGCGCTCTAGAGCCAGGGCGCCACAAATACTGAGCCCGCGTGCCCAGAGCCCGTGCTCTGCAACGAGAAGCCACTGCAATGAGAAGCCCGCGTGCAGCAAAGACCCAATGCAGCCTAAAATAAATAAATTTATTTTAAAAAAACGGTCTGGGGCTTCCCTGGTGGCGCAGTGGTTGAGAGTCCGCCTGCCGATGCAGGGGACGCGGGTTCGTGCCCCGGTCCGGGAGGATGCCACATGCCGCGAAGCGGCTGGGCCCTTGAGCCATGGCCACTGAGCCTACACGTATGGAGCCTGTGCTCCGCAACGGGAGAGGCTACAACAGTGAGAGGCCCGCACATCACAAAAAAAAGAAAAAAAAGAAAAAAAAATGGTCTGGAGGTGGCTTTATTATGAGCCTAAGAAAATAAGTTTTATTATTTTATATCTATTATTATTTTACCCATATATTTAACTGCTTATCTGATTTAGATTTCTTACTTAACATGTCTAGAACAAAGTCCTCATCTTCCCCTCAAAATCTGCTTCTCCTGTAGTCTTCTCCATCTCAGTTAATAACAATTCTCCTTCTAAGTTGTTCAAGATAAAAAAAACATCTTGGTTTCTCTCTTTTCCTCACACCTTACATACACCAAATTGCCAACAAATCTAGCTGCCACAACCTTTAAAATATCTCTAGAATGCAGTCACTTTAGTACCTTCACCTCTATCAACTTAATCCAAGCCACCATCATCTATTGCCTGGATTATTGCAAAAGACTCCTAACTGGTCTGCCTGCCCTTTACCTTTGTCTGCTTTTAATCTATTCTCAACACATCAGAGTTATCCTGATAGTTAAATATAGTTAAATATCCTGTAGGTAAATAAAATCTAGTATCACTACTTCAAAATCTTCCAATAGATTCCCATCTCACTCTTGGTAAAAGCCAGAACTACAAGGTCATGACCTGACCTCTGGTCCCTGGCCAAGCGTTTAACCTCATTTCCCACCTCTCTCTCTGGCTACCCTGCTATACTCATACTTCACATTCTCCTTCTCAAGACTTGGCACTTGCTGTTTCCTTTATCTTGAGCCCTTTTCACACACCTCACATGATTCAGATCCCTGATCAAATGTTAATTTCTCAGAGGTTTTCCCTGGCCATCTAACTTAAAATGGTTTCACAGTCACTTTCTTATCCTGCTTCATTTTTCTGCAAAGCACTTATCACTACCAAATATTAAAAATGTATTCATTTTTTACTGTCTTTTCCACTAGAAAGTGGGGAAATAAATGGTTTTGTTCACTGTATTTCCGGAGCCTAGAACAGTGCCTAGCACATGGTTAATCATTCAATAGCCGTTAAATGAAGGGGAAAATAAATACTGGCTTCCAAACTCTATTAGCCTGTATATACTAACTGCTAGCCCTGAAGAGAAGAGCATGTGTGAACACTAAAATAGTCTCAAATTTTTCTCACTAAAATAAGAAAGACCTCACGAGTATCTTCTCCAATTTTTCTATTTTGGAAACTTGAGGACAAAGAACAAACCAGTGATACCCTCCTGAGCTTTCTAACAAGACTGTCCACTATTGTTTCTACATCTTCCATAACACACCCCTTCCCCAAACCTGAGTGCGTGTGATTAGACAGCACACTTGAAGAATAAGACAGTGTCAGAGAACTAACTTGCTATTGAATTTTCCCTTCTTGGGTTGTATTTTAATCTTATTTCAGGTTATTCAGTGCACTTCTCCTGTAATGACTCTGTAATCCTAAATTCAAAATAATGTCTGAGGTCTCTAGTAATTTATACCATTACCGTATAACAACAGAAAATACACTTATGCTTAATTAATGTATTAATATCTCTTCTTCTCAAGGCCTATCTCTTCTTTCCAAGACCAAGATGTCCTTGAACACATTATCTGTAACCACGGAGCATTTCCCTAGCATCAACTCCTTCCTCCTCCTGCCCCAAGCAAATGATCTCTCAGACTATTTAAAGTACCTTATAATCTCCTACTGGACACATTCTGGTTTCAACACCATGCTTTTCTACTAGCAGCTTTCTGTTTTCTCTTCTTAAATGTGTTATTTCATTAACATCATATTTAGTGCTCATAATTCTCTACATTTACTCCTTTGTGTGTGTGTGTGTGAAAGCACTCCACCTGGCCCCCAACACATCAATGCTTCAAATACTTAAAGTTTTCATGAATCCTAATTCATTTCATGAATAGTACAAATAAATGCCCTAATATTCTTCATATAAATGCCCCATGTCCTTCCAATTAACTACTCCTTAAATGAATGTCTCTAGACCCCCTTGACATCCTCTGAACAAATTAATTTTATGAGTGAATCTTTAATGCCCCATCTTAAAATGGGGCAAAAAATATTGAATCTAACACTCTAAGGTCAGTTCAGAACAGAGTGGACTGTGTTCTACGATCTGGATGCTATGCTTGTCCTGACATAAAATAAGAATACAGTTAGCTTTTTATCTGCCAATTCTGACAAAAGACTTCTCATGAAGACTCTGATTAATTGAAACCTCCATAAAACCCCTTCACCTGTTAGCCAAACCAGCCCTCTTCATTTGGGAAATACTTAAATACCTACTATATGCCAAGCTCTGAAGTATCATTACTTCAACAAGATGGTAAAGATTCCACCTTGTTTGTCTTGCAGCCTGAGAATAATAAAGAACTTCAGCAAATCAATCTATGTAACCTTCTCTTACCTACAGGATGTGTAAACCATCAATAATGTAGTTAAGGACCAGGGCTTAGCTTCAGCAGGATGGTTCTACCTATTCTCAGCAGCATCTAAAATAGTGCCTGACATATAATATTTAAAAACTTGTTTTCGCTCCCTAAACAAAAGATGTATGACAAATAATAAAGTTCTGAAAGAGGGACTGAGAGAAGAAAGCTGTACGATCAGATCAGTTACTAAGTCAAACCTTCACACTGTACCTTCTTTACGTAGCTAGAAGTGACTCCCTTCAACAGACATATTCCTAATCAAGAGAAATTTCCAACATTAAATATAATTGATATAATCCTTTTGATCGTGAAGGAATTGTTGCTCAGTTACAATGGATCTGAAACTATGAGTCTCTTTCACTTTGCATCTGCCACGTTTGCCTGCAAATTCACTTACTGGTTGCACTGGACTGTAACCAGGACTGTAACCTACCTGTAGCCAGGAACCAGGCCTTCTTTCCTAAGGTTGTCCCCAGTTTGTGCAGTCATCTCCATAAGGCATGCACACAAGTTATCACAAAAATAAGAGTACCCTGGAAGGGAAAATCCCATCCCCACATTTGTTTACGTAACTGTAGAATCCAGGTCCTCTTTTTCTCTAACTTCAATCACAAGGTAGAGACTGTTGTGAACTACTAGTTCCTAGGGCTGCTGGTGAAATCCTTACAGCTTTTTCTTCTCCCCATTTCTCCTTCTTTCTTCTTGTCCTTGCCCCACTCCCTCTGAAGTCCAGAAATGACACAGCCACTAACTTATGAAATCTTCCAACAAGAACACTGTTCTCAGAACTGGAGAATAAAGTGACAGGCCCAAGGAAGCACATAAAAAGCCTGCCTCTTAAACCAGGATGTAGGTTCAGTGACCAAACCTCCAGTTCCACGAGCCCTGTAGTTAGGGCCCTGCTCAAATTCAGAGGGGCCTGCTTAGGTACCTCCAGAGGGTAGCAATTTCCTTTAAGAAATCCTAAGCAAAACCAAACCCTTGAGTAGTCTAAAGAATGCAAGGAGCCTCAAATCCTGCCTGACCAGAGGCAGTGTAGCAAGATGGTAAAGATATCCCCTACTAGCTGTGTGACCTTAGGCAAATACTTCGCCAAGCCTCACTTTCATCACATTCAAAATGGGAATATCTAAATTTGGAAGAATCCTTGTGATGATTAAATGAGACCATGCAGCTAAAATACTTAGCACAGTGCCTAGCAAAGTAAACTCTTAAAAGTTAGTTGTCATCACCACTATCAAAATGGGTTGGACCTCCAGACGGCGCTTGATTAAGGACTGACATAGCCAAGGAACAAGGTTTCTCCTAAGTGACCCCAATTAACTTATTCCCATAGGCGCCATTCTCCACCCTTCTCACCCTTCCAAGCCCCTCTGAGGGTTAGGCACTGGACCACCCCAGGCCTCCCAAAGTCCCTCTCCTCTCCCTCGGACAGTGCAACCCCTAGAAGTCAGGCGGAATCCGTGCCCTTGCTGAACCAAACACCCCTTGGAGCCCCTCAGAGGGCCCGCTTCGCTGCCACTGTGGCCAGCGGGGCCCCCCTCCCCTCCCCTCCCCGGACGTGGCCTCCCCTCCCCCACGCGAGGCCCAGCCCGGCCTCCGTCCTCCCGACATCCAGCCCTCCCCACGACCCCTCCGACCCCACCCGTCCCGCGCCCGCCGGTTCGAACGAGGCCCTCCCAGCATTTTCCACGTCTCCCGGCCCGCCTTGCCCGAGAGATCAGCCGCGCCCCTGTCTCCAGCGGCCATACCGGTTTCCCGAGGCTCCCGCTGCCGCCCCTCCGCGGGTCTCTGCTGATCCGACCGGTGAGAGGCCGCCACCGCCGGGCTCTGGGGCGTTGGGGGAAGGCTGCTGTCACGGCCCACTCGGTTGCCCTCCGGGGCCGCTGCACCTCGCTGGCAGGCTCGCGCGGGCCCCGGCCAATCGCACGGACCCACCAAGCCTAGCGAGAGCTCGGGCCCAGTACGTGGCAGGTGGGGAAAGAAAAGGGGCGGGAACAAGAAGAAAATCTGTCCTTTCGCTCCGCCTTACAACGAGCAAATCAACCCAGCAGGCATGCGCAGCGCCGAGGGGAGGGGGACTGACAACGCCGCAGCCTGCAGGAGCCTGAATCTGTGCTTTCTCACTGGAAGACTGAGGGTAGGAAATGCGAGCTGGATGGATGCACGCATGCGCGAGGCGTGACAAGGCACTTCCGGTTTTCCGGAACGCTAGTATTTCCTGTCTCTCGCCTGTGGGCGGGGCGTAATTTGCTGTTTTAGACTCTGAGAGCAAGTTTAAAGTGGGCGTTAGTCCAAGTTCGGCTGCTTCTTGTTTTGTGGCCATTGTAGTTCTCCTAGTCATATCTCCAGAAAACTAATCCTTTTCCCGCCTTCCTTCCACAAACTCATTCATTCATTATTGGTCGCCTACGCTTTGCCAAGAACTGTGCTGGGAATGGAAATGAATCAGTTTGTGAGCAAGGAGTTCCGAATAGCGTTTACGAGACGGGACAAACTTATGACTGTGTAAAAGATAAAGGCTGGGAAATTAAGGCTGATTAAGGATTCCAGAAGCCTTTTTGGAAATAAGATATTTGAGCGTACCCTAAATACTGTTCCCTTCTGTCTTATCTAAAGCATTTGTTTTGAATATGCCTGTTTATGTAAGAAGTGCGCTGGCTTTAGACCTGAAGCCTAAAATTTTGGGGGAAGGTGGGAATAGGTGATAAAATCTGGGCATGGGGGCAGGGCTGTTTTAAAAGTTGCAAGGAACTTTGCCTTCTAAGACGGAGACTAGGCAAAAAGCAATTTGAACTTACTTGTTCCCCAGTTGTTCACCAGATAGGTAAAGTGAATTCGGGATGAGAAGTTATATTCTTTCAGTACTGTAAAGAGTATGACCTTTCTGCAGTTAAAAGTCTCTGAAAAATTCTGTTTGAGAGTGAAATATATGCGTTTAGAATGCTTTTGCCTCAAATTATTTTTTGAGCAATTGCTTGCAGAGTTTGGGGAACTGAAGACTGTAGAAAGAATGAAAAAAAAGTTCCAGATTTTCTCCAAAGACGGTTTTTCTTTGCTTTTTAGAACGGACTAATCCAGATTTGGGGAAATGAACTGCTGTCCAATAATAGTATTCTGATGTCTTTGAGATGGTTTGAGATTGGATTAAACCACACAAATATAGACAGAGGTAAAATATTCCTTTAAGAAGTGAATAATACTACTATCAATCTCCCTAAAGAGAGGTCAGAACCTGGGGCAGGGGATAAGGGGATGAACCTTAGCCTGGAATGAGGGGAAAACACTTCATCTCTCTAGGCTCCCAGAAAAGGGGCTTGCCATTGAGGAGAAATAAACTGACCCCTGCTACACTAGGGCCAGCTGGAAGCTGGCAAGAAAGGCACCCACAGGGTGGTCTTCCAGAGGGAGTAGGGCTTGTGGACTCTGAGAGCAGCTTAAGGTTCTTTGTTGTAATTGCCTCATGCTTCATCCTCAAGCAATTAGTGAAGTCTTGTTTAATGTTAAAACCTGTTCCTAGCTACAGCTGGGAAAATTGAGAGATGGGGTAGTGATGATTCCTCAGGTCAAAGCAGAAGCAGGAGGTGCCTGGGGCAAGAAGTGAGAAATGAGAGAGTAAAGTATCATTTGGAAGCCAGATCAGAGGCTCAAGTGACACGAAGACAAGATGCAACATTAAATAAACATACATTTCGAAATTTTCAATGAAGAACTTCGTAAAAGATTTTGCCTCGGACTTCGCTGGTGGTGCGGTGGTTAAGAATCCACCTGCCAGTGCAGGGGACACGGGTTCGAGCCCTGGTCCAGGAAGATCCCACATGCCACTGAGCAACTAAGCCCATACGCCACAACTACTGACCCTGCGTTCTAGAGCCTGTGAGCCACAACTACCGAAGCCCATGCGCTTAGAGCCCGTGCTCCACAACAAAAGAAGCCACAGCAATGAGAAGCCCGTGCACCGCAATGAAGAGTAGAAGAGTAGCCCCCACTCACCGCATCTAGAGAAAGCCCACAAGAAGCAACGAAGACCCAACGCAGCCAAAAAATAAATTAAAAAATTAATTTAAAAAGAAAAGATTTTGCCTCTTGCTGTCCAGCTGAATGTAGGCTTACAATATTGTGATTGGGCATGAAATCAAGGATATTTGAGTTTAGTAATATGTCATATGAGTGCAGGCCATTAGCATCTGAGTTTGTCAAATTGCCCCCTTTAGGTTATAAACACATTTATAACCAAAACCTTATCCTATGCATTCTCTTGTTTCAGCTGAATACTAAATTGTCCACTGAAACTTCAGTGACCTTTCCTGTTCCTGATCCTATATAACAATTACATTTAAAAAATTAATTTCAGAGCATAATGAACAGCTGAAACTCAACACCCAACCCAAAGATTAGAACATTACCCATAAATTATATCTCCCTTTGTGCTGCTCTCCCATGTGGCATTCAATGAATATCTGTTGAGTCAGTGAAATAGTTACTGCTGTTTCTGTAATGTGCCACAGTCGCTGATGATACAGATCTCTGTACTTAGGCTCTCAATAAATGCAGGTGATAACCAGCCAGAGAGCAGTAGCCTGAATTGAGCTACTTACCACCCTTACCAAGAACACCATTTCTCCCACTGTATGTGTAGACATTGATTTTAGTTACTGCTGCCTTTCGTTAGGGAAACCAGAAAGTCTAAGTTATATAACTGCCACTTCCTAACCACTTTGGTAACATTTATTGGGATAAGCATCAATCAAACCACTGAGAAGATTGTTCTAGGAATTCTGTAAGTAAGCACACCTTTAAAGTGCTGCTGGTCAAAAAACACCTTACCCTCGTTCTTGTGTGTGTGGAGTTTAGAAAAGTACTGAACCAGAGTAAATTGAACTTCACGATCACCTGGCCCTCTGCTCTATGTCCAGGTGAACTTGTTTTGAAATGAACACCAAGAATCAGAAATGTGAAAGGTGGAAATATGTGAAGAAAGGAGAAGCAGTGTAAGGAAAGACCTTTGGCTTTGCCTGTAGCAAGGGGAGAAATGAGAACTCTACATTTGAAGGTTACTGCCCAAGTTTCACAGACATCTGAAGAAGGGTTACAGTTGTATTGTGTGTGTATTTTGAGAGATGCAGTCAACTCATTTACCTACCACCTGCTCTTTCTCCCCGAAAGTCTGTGTGGCTAGCCCTCTTCAAATAGAAGTGGAAAAATCCTAAGAATGAAAAAGGGAGATTCTCCGACAGATGGGAAGTGGGACAAAGATTAGGAGCCTTTTAAACAAATTGGATGAAACCTCTGTTTCATCATGTTCTCCTTTAGCAGGTAGTGTAAATCATTTTGAAAGTTTCAATCATCTCAGCTACTCTCAGGGGAACCAAAAAAATAACGTTAAGTTCCTCTTAGGGTGAGAATTTCATGAGAAGTTACGTTCCTCCCTGAGAGTCAGCTCTGTTGTAGCAGTCTGCTAAATAAGAGAACTCCAAACAGAAGGGGAAATTCATGAGGACCACATAGGGACCGGTTGGTCAGGTGAGCCTCCCCACGACTGGCCATAAAGATCTGTTTGTGTAAACAAAGGGAGCTGCTACCCCATGCAGAAATAATAAAGGAGAAAAGAATGATATTCTTACTGTGTACCTCTGAGTGAGTCATTCTCAGCACCATCTAAGCAAAATATTTAGTCTGTCCTACCAGCTGCACATCCACTGAGAACCAAAAATGCCTTTGCCTTACCATGGGGCTCTACATCCATCTCTCTTTAGAGAAATTGCTCCTTGAAGGCAGTTCTTTCTAGATTTTATATCCCTAGAGTCTGGCTCCTCCTAGGTATTCAATATATATTTATTGAATGAAAGAATTAAAATTAAGTTCCACACCATTTTATAGAGCAGGCTTCCAGAAACAGAGAGCAGCCATCAGTGGTGAGTTCCTAGCTCCCTAGAAGTACGGGATTTCTTCTCTGAGTAGTCTTAAATTGTTCACTTTTCTTCATTTATGTCTCCTGAAGACAGTGCTGAGTTACTTCTGTTCACTCTGTCAGAGTTTACATTGAAAGACTAATGCCACAAGATATACAAGGAGATCTCACAACTTTTGATTGAGTAGCTTTTTTTAGCTCTTTTAAGAGATCTAGATGTCAGATTCTAGAAATCATGCCTGTCAAATTGAACTCTGGGTACTGGGAGCCTCTCACCTCTATGATCTAACATTTATGTCAATGATCCTGCTTTTAGTCCCTCCATATAAATACATAATTAAACAGGACATTCTCAAAAAGTGATTTCAATGAAGAAAAACTTACTCATAATAAAAATGCAAAATAAAATCACAATGAGATGATGTTTCACATATTGGATAAAATTTTATAAGACTTTATAGAAAAGGGTATGGCAAAAGAGACATTCATACTTTGCTGTGGGGCATAAATTGAAATAAACTATTTAAAAGGTGGTATGGTAATAGTCATCAGCAACTAAAATACCCAACCCTATATGACACAGCAGTCCTACTTTTAGGGTACCAGTGAAATCCTTGCATGTGAGAACACAGATACCCATCAATGTGTTATTTTCAAGTAAAAGACTATAGAGCAGTTAAAAGAAATGTGCACACATGCACACACACAGTTCAATCTCAAAAACATTTTATCAAGTGATAAAAGCAAGTTTCAGAAAGTTATGTTACAATGCAGAAAAATGTTAACGTAGTAGCCTGAGAACACTGTTCTTAGAAAGACCTGCTTGCAAGGTGGGAATTTGGAGCATTCCCCCTATTCTTTGGCAAGAATGGTGCATTGTGCCTAAACTGTACGAACAACGTGGTTTATGCTGGACACCTGCTTGCTTTCTGGGAGTCTGGAATTTTCGTACATGCCAGGCAGAGCGCACCTCTGTGACGTGTCCTGAGTAAAACCTGGGCACTGAGTCGCCAATGATTTTCCCTGGTATACAGCATCTCATTGCTGGAGGAATTAAGCACATCCTGCGTGACCACACTGAAAGAGAACTTTCGGAAGCTCGTGCCTGGTTTCCTCTAGACTTCAACCCATGCAAATTCTTCCTTTGCTAATTTTGCTTCACATTGTTTTCCTGCTATATATCATAGCCATGAATATGACTTCATGCTGAACTTTATGAGTGCTCGTAGTGAATCATTGAACCTGGGGGTGTTCCTGGGGACCACCAAATCTGTTCCCTATACCAGTTATGTAAAAAAGAGAAAAAAAAAAGCACACACACAAGACTATGAATTTCTTTGGGTATACAATTTTTTGTATATCTATTTCTTAAAATTTGGAAGGATACACAGCAAACTTATTACAGTGGTTAACTCTGGCGAGAAGGGGAAGGAAAAGGAGATGAAGGGGCTGGGACTTTGACTCTATCTGGCATGCTCTAATTTATTTCCTTTTTTTTAAGGAATATACTCATGTAATATGTAGGTGAAAAAAATACTTAAAGTTGATTTAAAAGTAATTTCAGCCTGCATTTAGAGTCACAAAATCTTAGAGCTCGTACAGAATTTAGAATTTACCTAGTCCTGCCCATTACAAAGGTAGAGCCTACGCTTATGCCCAGAGAGGCAAATGTCTTGCTTCAAGTCACATAACTTGTAGCTGGGACCACAACTCCCAGTCCAGAATGCTGCCCTAGTCTGCTATTACTTGGTAAGTACTATGGCAGAATAATCAATCTTCTTTTTTTGTTATTGCAAAGGTCCAGAAGGTCTCAATTGTTATATCATGATTTCATAATACCTTATATCAAAGTTCAGCAAATTATCAGTGTCATACTTCCACGTGTAACAAAACTCTACTGGAAGAAGATAAGAATTGGACTATAGTTCCCTGGAAAATATAACTTTTAAGAGATAACAGCATTAGATCATACCACTCTGCTTTGCATTTATTTTTTTGTTCCTCTTCTTTGTTAAAATAGAGGGCTAACAACATATCAAGCAACGGGATTTTTCAGAAACATGGTCAGTAGCTTGAAAAAAGGATTTATGACCTATTTCTACTTTTTGAAACAATTCAAAAATCAGGACTTTAAATTCTAACTCCCCTATATTGCTATTGAGAGTATAAAATGGCAAAACTACTTTGGAAAACTGTTTGGCAGTTTCCTATATAGTTAAATATACACTTACTCTATGACTCAGCAATTACACTCTACTAGACATTTCAAGAGAAAACATATCCACACAAAGACTTGTAGAAGAACGGTTACATCAGGTTTTTTTTGCAGTATGCGGGGTTCTCACGGCTGTGGCCTCTCCCGTTGCGGAGCACAGGCCCCAGACGCGCAGGCCCAGTGGCCACAGGCCCACGGGCCCAGCCGCTCCACGGCATGCGGGATTCTCCCGGACCGGAGCACGAACCCGCATCCCCTGCATCGGCAGGCGGACTCTCAACCACTGCGCCACCAGGGAAGCCCCGGTTATATCAGTTTTATTCATGGTTTTCAAAACCTGGAAATGACCAAATGTCCCTCAACTAGTGAATACATAAACAAAACATGATCTATCCAAACAACTGAATTCTACTCAGCAATGAAAAGCAAACCACTGATACAAACAACATAGATGAATCCCAAAAACACTATGCTGGATGAAAGAAGCCAGACTCGAAAGAGGATATGGTCCCATTCACATGGCAATCTAGAACAGGGAAAACTAATACATGGTGGTAGAAAGCAGACCAGTGGTTGCCTGGAGCTGGGACAGGTGAAGGGTTTAACTGGGACGGGGCGCATTACAGGGTGAAGGATGTGTTCTTAATCTTGTTTAGGATGCTTTCACAGGTGTACACATTTGTTAAAACTCATCTAATTATACACTTAAAATGGGTGCATTTTGTTGCATATAAATTATATGGCAATGAAGTTAATTTTAAAACTAAAAAAAAGGAAACAAAACAAAATTGACTCCAATAACCAAAATTAAAGAAAATCACTCCAATATTTAAAAAAAAAACAGTCTTCAGTGACCCACTTATGAGACTGAAGATTCCTATGCTGCATTGAGTCTCTTTGTATATACATAGCATTGTATAACTTTGAGGTAACATTGAGCATTACACATGACTGTTTACACTGAGCAGACTAGCAGGTATGGTTTTCCATAAGCGTTTCCAAATGTGATTGCTTTTTTGTTCATTCAAAATAGTTTGCTCTCTCATTTGGTAATATAGTCAGGTGGACATTTTCATAAAAACTTATCAATACCAATTTCAAGTAGTGTTGGAAGAATTGTGTTTTTCCCAAGAAGTGTGTGTTTGTTGTTTAATTGTTAAGAGGTATGTAACTTGTGTGATCATATTTCCCTATTTATGTTGGGTGTTAGGAAGCTTATGGTCAAATCTGTGGCCCACTCCTAGCAAAAATGCAAGCTCATATGACATGTTCCTTGGGTACTAATAACATACCTCTCTTCTTACTTTCTGCTCCTATGATTATTTTCTCTTCCTCCTGATTTCCTTACTTAGTTTTTCAGCAACTTTTACATTTTTTTCAAATACGCATTTTAATAGGTTACCTATATGTAAATGAAGTAATACAGATGATGCATATGTAACATTTGAATCTCTCTGAAGTTTTTGTGTGTGTTAACAAATAATTGCTAATCTTCTCCAAGATTTACTGTTTTATTTTTAAGAAAAGGTGGGTGGACACAAAGAGACAGAAAGCATGTTTAAGAGGAAAAAATAACTGTCATGGAACCCCACCCAGCTGCTGTACGATATAATATAGGGTGAGAGATGGCAAGTGTCTGTCATATGTGATTCCGTTGGCCTCGGTTGGCATATTTATGCCCCTGTTCTTCATTTTAGAAGATTTTACATAATCCCTAAGATATTCCTTAACACAAAACAAAAAATACTCTGCCTGTATGAAGACATTTAAACTCAAGAAATGCTAAATGCTCCATAAATCTTTTGGATATTTTGAATCAAATGCAGAGTGAACATTTCATTATATTAAAAAGAAAGGAAAACAGGGACTTCCCTGGTAGCACAGTGGTTAAGAATCTGCCTGCCAATGCAGGGGACACAGGTTTGATCCCTGGTCCAGGAAGATCCCACATGTCATGGAGCAACTAAGCCTGTGCACCACAACTACTAAGCCTGCTCTCTAGAGCCCACGTGCCGCAACTACTGAGCCCATGTGCCACAACTACTGAAGCCCACACACCTAGAGCCAGTGTTCCGCAACAAAAGAAGCCACCGCAATGAGAAGCCCGCTCACCGCAACTAGAGAAAGCCGGCGCGCAGCAACAAAGAGCCGACACAACCAAAATTAAATAAATAAATAAATAAATATTTTTTAAAAAAGGAAAACAATAAACTGAGGAAAAATATTGTCACTAAATGTAATAGTTAATGGGCTAATAACCATAATAGAAAATAATTCATACAAATTTATGAGGGAAAAAAACAGTTCAATTGATAAATGGACAATGCATATAAATAATTAAAAAAATAAAATACCAAAGTAAACTATACAAAAACCTGCTTATGGTAACTCCAAATGTTGGTGACACTATAAATTAATGTAATGTTGTCAAGACAATATAGTAATATATACAAGGAACCTAAACAAATGGTTCATACTTTTGACATGCTTAACATCATCCTGAGAATTTATCTGCAGGAAATAATTTAAAAGAAAGGAAAAAAACTATATGTACCAGTTTATTAATCATATGTCACTACAATATTAAAAATTGAAATGATCTAGACATCCAATAACAGAACAACTTAGTAACTTATGATATATTATGCAATCAATTATTATAAGAACTGGGAAATTGTAACTAAAAATCAGAATAAAATTTCATTTACTGTAATTAATTATTTAAATTCTTATGTATTCAAACAAAGAGTATAAGGGAACATGGAAAAACAGACATTATTGATAGGTCAGGGAATTACGGGTTTTTCTTTTTTGAAAAAGATAATTTATAAATATCTTCTAAAATTGCCATAACACGGCTAGTACAATGTTTTAAAAATGTGACCAGGAAGCTTTTCCTCTCTTAGTAACTGGCCCCTCCCCCTACAGCCCCATGTTTCCCACCCCACCCCCGGGGATGGAACCAATCCTGGTGGCTCTGTCTTGCACCTCATTTAAGGAGCCAGGTACTGAAGATCCCAGGGTAACATTAAAGAGGTTCCACAGGGCTAGAGAGCTCCAGTGGTTGACAGGCTGGTATGATCCAGTCGGCACTTTTAGCCCAGGTTTCCCAAGCATTGGCAAAGAATGCCAAGCTCTTCTGAATGAGGCAATGACAAACTGATAGCAATGAGCTTGAGAATGATCTCCCTTTGTTGGTAACATAAAAAAAGAGGCAACATGAACTTCAAAATGGAAAGGGTAAGAGAAAAAGCAATCCAGACTCTGACAATTAAGCTCTGAACTGTTAAGACCCAGGAAAGGAAACCCAAAGGTTAGGATGGTTGTTCCCTGAAGAAACAACATGTTCTACCACAACCGAAAAGGATATAGGGGTACTGTTATCACACACAATATATCAGAAACAGGAAACATTGGGCCCATGTAATATCATGAAAACCAGTTCTGCAGTACTCTGAGTCTTCCTTTCCTGAAATTTTCTTTTTAAGTAAAATCACGCTTCAGCTCCTAGAGTCCTTGTCCTTGCTCCTCAACTTCAAAGGCACCAAAAAATGTCTTGCTTTCCTTACCCACCCCATTCAAACCCTGCTCAGACAAGGATCTAACAGGCTTATTCAGAGGCAGGGAACTGATTGATAAGCCTGGAAGCAGTTGTTGTCCCATGAGGCACTTGTATTTTGTCAGGAGATATAGTGGAAACGCCTCCACGTTTTGCTGCCAGCATCCCATCCTTGGTGTAACTGTCCACTCTCCACTCCAGGATATCCTATCAAACA
This sequence comes from Globicephala melas, assembly GCF_963455315.2. NCBI lineage: Eukaryota > Metazoa > Chordata > Mammalia > Artiodactyla > Delphinidae > Globicephala > Globicephala melas. The sequence goes on along the minus strand of NC_083317.1, from coordinate 47,937,044 downwards.
GGTCATCCCCTATCCCTCCACTTCACAGTGAGTATGTGACTCAGGCTGGATCAATATTCCCTGGACACAGTGCCTGTGGGCACATGACTCATCAAGGTGTACCAGTTCTTTGGTCCTTTCTTCTTGCTGCCCCTGCTTTGCTCTGTATCAGAAGGGACTGAGCCCCACAGGTTCCTGGCTCAACTGGCTTCTGGCTGGCTGCGGCCCATGGGAGACACTGATGGGAAGTTGCAGGGCAGGAGGAAGGGGATGCCAATGGCCAGTGTCCGACCATGAAAACCCAATATGAGGATGAAGCCAAACAAAGAAGGACAAAGAGCCAGGAAACAGGGAGAGAAAAAGAGAATCCTGACACATTCTTTGAACTCATTTCATTTGAACTCTAGACCTAAAGTTAGTGTTATCATATATTTTGTGTCCCAAACAAGGACACTCGAGAGTAAAAGGGGCTGTTGGTAATACTTGAATCAGGACAACAGGCACAAATTGGGACCGGCTCAGGCAAACCAGAACGTGTTCACCCTACCTAAAACCAACTCATCCCTTGCACTTTACAATGAATTGAACCATTCAACTCTCTTTGACTCTTAACCTAATCTGACTTGGATCTCTATCACTAAACTAAAAGATTCCAGACCAGTGCATGAGGTAAAGGCTTAAATCAAGAGAATTATTTCCAAGAGGTAGGATTTCAGGGTTGGCAGGGGAATAGCAATGTCCACCTGACTTAGCTTCCACAGTATGTGTGCGGAGCTTGTACATTTATGGTAGAGCCATTCCAGGAACATTATGTGAAATTTTGGTTGCTATATCCCCCCAAAGTGCTGAAAAAAGTACAAAGAAAACTAAAACCACGAAGGGAACACAAATATTTCACCCTCAGGCTATATGTGTCTCTTTGGTGATTTTTTTTTCACATTTAAAGTGGCCTTTACTTAAGGTTTATTTTAATCTGAATATAAATTCCAGGACATAAAGTAAGTCAACCACATCTTGTAATTTTCCCAAAGTCAAGCCCCTATCTAGGGATGGCACTATAACACCACTAAAAACACTAACCTCTGAGAATTGCTTTACTTCTATATTCTCTTCCTTTTACTTTTTTCCATTATCCTGTAAGGTCTCAATTATACTATAGATGAAATATGCTCTTGGCTCGCCTAGAAATCTAACAGTCATTTACAACCATTTCTATATAAAAAACACATGTTCTTTAGAGCGTGGTAAGAAGAGTATGCCACAGCTCACATGACATTTGTTAGTCCCTTAGTTCAGTGCACTCACAGCAGCTGCCTAGTTTAGGACAAAACAGAACACAGCAATTCAAAGACTATCTCCTAAGTCCAGTGGGAGTGCTCCCCAAACCAGTGGAGGTCATTTTTTATTTAGGAAGCCATTAATAATTTAAGTGTTTGAAACTCCATGAGCGGCTTGATCTTTTAAAAGCCATAAGGGGTGATTGCGACTAACTTTTCATTTTTTGAGCCTCACTGTCATTTCATCAATAAAAGGGTAAATATAGCAAGAACCGGAAGGAAATATTCAGAGGCTTTAGCAACGAGCTAATTCTTCTAGTCTCACTTCCCATTTCTCATGGGGTCAATTCCTCTGGTCATAAAATATGCTTTTTTAACAGAAAAAAAAAATACACTTTCCAGAGGTTAAATTGGTGCAAAATTCTTAATTGGAAATAAGAGTATAAGCACATACAAATTTAAAATATTCACAGATTAAAAGTATGATACAGGGGCTTCCCTGGTGGCGCAGTCGTTGAGAGTCCGCCTGCCGATGCAGGGGACACGGGTTCGTGCCCCAGTCCGGGAAGATCCCACATGCCACGCAGCGGCTGGGCCCGTGAGCCATGGCTGCTGAGCCTGTGCATCCGGAGCCTGTGCTCCGCAACGGGAGAGGCCACAACAGTGAGAGGCCCGCGTACTGCAAAAAAAAAAAAAAGTATGATACATACAAGCTACTCCCTTCAGTGTTCACCAAGAGTCATTTTGTTCTGGAGGGTAAATTTTTCTCCTCATGTCCTTTTTAGTAAACAGTAAAAGAATTTTTTAGGTTCTATATTTTTATCAAACTTCGTCACATAGACTTTATGACGTATGGAGCAATGATTATCTTGAAAGCTGAGTGGCATTCTTCACTTCATTGGAGTAAGAATCTATTGAATAACAGAAAAACTACCAAATTCACTATCCCTGATGATAATAAACAACAGGTTTTACCTGATTCTTAACCTTAAGCAAAATATACTGAGAGAGACTTTGAGAAGACTGGGTAATAAAGGAAGGAAATAGAAAAAGTGAAACACATGAGTTGAATAAAAAGAGGACCACAAAAGGTAACAGTTTTCCTGTCTAGATGCTTGGGTTTTCTTGGTCACTTTCAGACGATGCCATTTCCTTGGTAAGTATAGATGGCTCCAGCAGCCAAAAGTGTTCATTTAGGGCTAGTAATGACCTGAGCATGTTATACATCCTTACATACAGCCTCAGTGGGGTCATTGATGGCAGCACTTTCACCCTCCCAGCAGTTAACGACAATGACTTCAACACTTCGGAAGATTTACTCTGGAAGATTTTTGTTCTAACAGTGTGGAGGATAAAAATTTGCAATCCCTGGCAGACGGAATAAAAGTTTAATATTAGATAAGTCTTGAGATACAGAATAAGGGAAGAAATTGTATTTCACCCTGCCACCCACCCTTCTTCATGTACAGGAACCTGAGTTTACCAGTCAGCAGCTGCTGTGTACTTTTTTGTCTAAGAGGGTTAGGGCAATATTCTTCTCATATCTGAAGTGCTATACGTAAGTAGTAGAGTTAAGAGACCTGAATTCAGGTCCCCATTTGCCACATGTTGGCTGGGAGGCCAACTGGGAGGCTTTTTTTCCTCCTGACACCAACCAATTCTGACACCAACTGGGTGTCCTACAATTTAATTCAATTCTGACACTAACTACTCAGAGTTCGTGTCAGACCCTACAGGTGAAGGGCTCAGTCCCACAAGACTGCCCTCACTAATGGTGCCAGTAACAAGTATTAGGAGTATTAGGTCCCCGGGCTATCCACACTTCTGTCCAACGTGCCTATTGCCTCCCCACTTCAGGTTTGATAATTTGCTGAAAAGACTCACAGAACTCACTCAGGAAAGAGTTTTACTTACTATTACTTGTTTATTATAAAGGGTACAACTCAGGAACAGCCAAACAGAAGAGATTACAGTGCAAGAGCATGGAGCTTCCATGCCCTCTCTGAGTGTGTTACCCTCCCAGCACTTTAATCTGTTCACCAACATGCAAGCTCTCCAAACCCCTTCTTTTAGGGGTTTTTATAAAGGTTTCATTACATAGTTGTGATTGATTAAATCATTAGCTGTTGGTAAATGACTCAATATCCAACCCCTCTCCCATTCCTGGAGATTGTGGAGCGGGCTAGAAGTTCCAAGCTTCTAACCAAGCCTTGGTCTTTCTGGTGACCGACCAGCCTCCATACTGAAGCAATCTGGGGGCCTCAGCGACTGGTCATCTTATTAGCATGCAAAAAACACTCATCACTCCGGGGAGTTCAAGGATTAAAGGAACTGTGTGCCAGGAACTGAGGACAAAGACCAAATATTAATTTTTTCGTATACCACAGTAACTTTGCTCTTTTTCTGATGTCTATGATCTTCGATTTCCTAATGGGGCAGATTGACTATGGGTTACCTAATTCTTCTTACAGTTCCAACATTCTATGATTCTACATTTTTGGAGTTTTGGTAAAATAACTAGAAGTTTGGTATATTTAAGGACAAAAAAAATTTTTAAGCACTTCTACTCATTGCTTTTCTGTACGTTACATATGAAGACCAGATGTGCACAAGTAATTAACCCACAAAAGACTGAACACTATTTTCTATACATTTTTTAAATGTATAGAACCACTTATTGTGGTCCTATTAATGCCAGACACTTGCTTTTCCTTCAATATTCATCATTTAATCTTTCTCATTTAGTCCTAACTTCAACCCTATAAAATAAGCTTCATTACCCCATGTTACAGATAAGGAAACTATAGCTCAGACAAATTAAGTAAGTTGCCTAAAATTATCCAACCAGTAATCAGAGTCTGGAATTAAAATGTATGTTTGGCTCCAAAACTCCTCTATCCAATACACTACTCTGTCTCTTGCTTGTAACTGTAATAGAAAGATCATGTAAAGTGTATTACAGCATCTAAAAAACCCTGATAATTCCTCATTAATATCCTTTGTGGAAAAACAGATTAAATAATATCTGCTGTTGAGTTGAGAATATTGTGCCAATCTTCATTTCTTGATTTTGACACTGTTATACAAATCTTATTGGGAAAAGCTGGTCAAAGAGTACATGGGAACTCTGAACTATCTTTGCAACTTCTTGTGTAAGACTATTTCAAAATGAAAAAGTTAGTTAAAAAAAAATCCATGGATGTCTCCCAGATTGGTATCTATTAGGCTCCAAGCTTTAAAAGGATTATTTCTAGAATCATATCCTATGAATACTGTTACAGACTTCTGGTTCTATGGTTCGATAACTCTGCGAGTTTGACTAATAAAATCAATACATATTGGCAAGGGATAGACTAGTTCTTTGGCCAAAAGCAGGAAGATTAAATTGATTGGGGTATCTACTCCCCTGAAGAAGGCCTTGACGACATAAGGAAGTTTTCAATGGGACATGGGTTTCAGGAGGACAAAAGTGGCTACTGGCCATCCTGATTGTTCAAGGGAGAGAAATTTGTTTTGGAGACATGAAAAATCTGGTCCCTAGAGAAGCATTCTCTTTGTGGAGTACACTACTTCACCTGGATTTTCCAAACTTTAAACTCTAAGGTAAAGATAAGACTGGATAGAATTTCTGGTTGTACAATAATTAGGTAAAAACCTAGACCATGGAGGATCCATAAAGCTACCATCCTGAGGGACTCTGTCTGAATGGACTCCCAATATTTCCATGCTCCCTAAAATCCCAAAGATGTTATCTGAAAAGACAAAACCTATGGGTCAAACTAATTCTCACTAGCACAAAGATCAAACTATACCTTTTAAGTAGTATCTGTAGCACTTAGTAAATGTTTATTAGAATTATAGATTATTCTAAATCTCGAAGGAGCCTTCCAGGTGAACTAAGCTAGTTGTTGCTATTCTTCAGTATACATAACAATCACCTGAAGATTCCTAGCTCTTAGCCCACAGGTTCTGACTGAGTTGGTAAGGGGTGAGGCCCAGGAATCAGCATTTTAACACATTATGTAAATTCTGATGTAGGCAATATTCAAGCTCACTTTGTAAAGCACTGTGTTAATGTTAACAGCCCCCCTTCATTTTATATTTTACATGCCTCACTCAGAAAGGATGTGTGACTTTCCTAAAATCATATGAATAATTAATTGTAGAGCTGGAAGACAGCTTAAATCTCCTGCCTTTTAGTCCAGCACTCCTGCCACATGGCCACCTTCAATCTTGCCACAAAGTATTAACATTTTGTAACAAGCCTCTATTTTGTAATATGCCTCTCCTGTGCATGCAGGAGAGAATATCCTTGCCTAGACCTTCTTTTAGATACTTTTCTAAATTACTGGTCATTCTAGGTGCCAAATCCATGACTCAGCTGGCAATCCCAGACTAAGCTTACACTACTTATTGCCCTTCTGGGGAGTTTCCATTGGGTGTTGCAAACAGTAAAGGTCTGCCTTATATCCATTCAAATTTGGTGGCAGGCACACATCTATTGTTTAATGGAGTTATTCTCAAAAAGCACTGGAGAGGGCTGCCTGAGATAGAGGGTGAGATCCTACACACATTAAACCTGTTGGTAGCAATTCAGATAGTCAAGCAGCTCCCCACACTGCACTCTGCAGGCTCTCCATCATTGTGGTCAAGCCAAAATGACTTAATGCCCTCCCCAATGATTTCCGTTTTGTAACAGACTTCCCTCCTCAATGATACTTGACCAGAGCCAGAAACAACCAACACTGAGACAATCATCAAATGCTATAGTTTTTTCACAAAATATTAGAGAAGTATAGCCCACCCCAGTATCAAACTAGATGTTATCTACTGTGAAAGATACACACAAGTATGTTTCTTACACTAGAGAACTGATAATCTAGTTGAGGAGATGAGACTTGCACCCATAAAAAGTTAATTTTTGAGTACAAGGAAAAAAGGGACAAATGAACTTACAAAACTACAATAATGCTATTGTATTTGATAACAAATTTATTTATTTAATTCATAGTTGAATTAATAAATCTAGAATTAAAATCCATCATTTTAGGGACTTCCCTGGCAGTCCAGTGGTTAAGACTGTGGTTCCAGTGCAGGGGGTGAGGGTTCGATCCCTGGTCTGGGAACAAGATCTCACATTCCACATATTAAGCCCAATAAGTAAATAAATAAATACCTCATTTTAAGGGATTAAAGCCTATAAGTGAATAATCTATGTGGATTGTACCAATGTCACTTTCCTGGGTTTTATTTATTTATTTTTGTAGGAAAATGTCTTTCTTTTATTTTTATTTATTTACTTTTTTTTGCTGTTATAATTTTTTAATAGATCTATTATAGTTATATAAGGTGTTATCACTGGAAGAGCTGGGTGAAGTCTACATAGGAACTCTCTGTACTTTTTTTTTTTCTTTTTTGCGGTACGCGGGCACTCTCACTGTTGTGGCCTCTCCCGTTGCGGAGCAACAGGCTCCGGACGCGCAGGCTCAGCGGCCATGGCTCACGGGCCCAGCCGCTCCGCGGCATGTGGGATCTTCCCGGACCGGGGCACGAACCCGTGTCCCCTGCATCGGCAGGCGGACTCTCAACCAGTGCGCCACCAGGGAAGCCCTCTGTACTATTTTTATAACTTCTTATGAGTTCAAAATTATTTCAAAAAATATTCTTATGGGTGATATAAGAGTGGGAAGAACCAAAAAAAAAAAATTCTGACCTTTCTCAGCCTTTTATCCACAACATAAAATCTCATTAAGTTTATAGAATTTCAATGAAAAAAAGATTATTGCCAAGAATTAAATGCCAAGCTAATCTGAGGTTCATGTGCCATGTTACCTAAAGAAAAATTATCAGCTAGGAAAGTCCTCATTAATATTTACTATCTTTTAAACAATTACTCCAAAATATGCTATTATTAATGAGAAATTCATTAAAATGAAGAAGTCAAAATAACATAACAATCTAATAAAGAAGACTGGCAAAAGGCATTGAAACTATTTAAGTATAAGAAAATGCAGTTAGTACAATTATCAAACAAAATCCAACTATTATAAATATTTCTTGAAAGAAAATGTAGACAGTATAATTTAACAACAATAATTGTATGATAAATTTTACCAATAAAACCAGGAGACAAGAAGCAGCTAAACTGTGTTCATTTTACTATCTCTAAAAGGGAGGAATCCTATATATAAAATAGATAACTAATAAGGACCTACTGTATAGCACAGGGAACTCTACTCAATATTCTGTAATAACCTATATGTAAAGAATCTAAAAAAGAATGAATATATGTATATGTATAACTGATTCACTTTGCTGTACACCTGAAACGAACACAATGTTGTAAATCAACTATACTCCAATTTTAAAAAAAAGGGGAGGAATCAATACATATTGTTTTACTTTGGAAGTTGAAAATTGTATCTTATAAATTATATTAATGTTTAATAAACAAAAATAATAATGGGATGAAAATGTTCTAATTGGAGAAGGTTAAATAAAAGAAAATATAATTTATATGGCATAACATATAAAAAAAAGGAAGAAATGGATACATGTAAAAAAAGAAAATAAGATAACAGAATAAGATCAAACATACCAGTTTTGATAACCAATATTTAGCTATATAGATAAAAGTTTAACTTTTTAAATAAAATAGAAAAACAATGAGAAAATGATTTTAAAAACGCAATCTGGGGACTCCCCTGGTTGCTAAGTGGTTAAGAATCCACCTGCCAATGCAGGGGACACAGGTTTGAGCCCTGGTCCAGGAAGATCCCATGTGCCATGAAGCAACTAAACCCATGCACCACAACTACTGAGCCGGAGCTCTAGAGCCCAGGAGCCACAACTACTGAGCCCATGTGCCACAGCTACTGAAGCTTGTGCACCTAGAGCCCGTGCTCTGCAACAAGAGAAGCCACCACAATGAGAAGCCCACACACCACATGAAGAGTAGCCCCAACTCACCACAACTAGAGGAAGCCCGTGCACAGCAACAAAGGCCCAATGCAGAGATAAATAAATAAATAAATTCTATTAAAAAAAATATAATGTAAATATATGGGATCTAAAAAATGGTAAGTCAAAAACAAAGTGACATAGAAAGGTTAATGACAAAAGAACTAACATAGATTAGATAACATCGCATAAAAACAAATTAGAAGTTGCTACATTAATATATGGAAAATTAGATTTCAAGATAAAATAGGACTGAGAGTGACCTGTTATATTGATGAAAGTTATCAAGCACCAGAAATATACAACATCCATGAATTTTTAGAAACATGATAATACAGCATTAATTTGTATAAAGACAAACAGTTAAACAGAAGAAAAACTGGTAGAAAAGTGTAAAAGGGAATTTTACATGCCTTTCTCTGGCTTTGATAAACAAGTTAAAGGTAAATAAGATTTTACAAAAGATAACTTGAAAACTATATCCCCTTGAAAAAGTACATATGTGACATATAAAAATATTGTCAGAAGATAATCTCAGTAAATATTAAATTGGAAATTTTTTTATACTAATAACAATCTATGTAGGATTTTAGGAATTATCCCTTTGCTTTCAGGGTTAGAGGTCTGGAGCTTAAGAAGCAAGCTCTCACTAAGGAGTGTCTTTTCTTGCCTCATGTAGGTGGTCCAGTGATCACATTTGTTCACACAAATGATCCTGGTGCAGGGTGCGTAGTTTAGAAGAAGGGTACTTTCCACTGTCGTTAGGAATGTAAATTGGTGCAGACACTGCGGAACACGGTATGGAGCTTCCTCAAAAAAATTAAATATACAACTACCATATGATCTAGCAATTCCACTTGTGGGCACACAACCAAAGAAAAGAAAAACATTAATTCAAAAAGATACGTGCACCCCAATGTTCATAACAATATTATTTACAATAGCCAAGATATGGAAGCAACCTAAGTGTCCATCAACAGATGAATGGATTAAAAATCAAAGTATATCTCCCATAACTTTAAAAGAAAAAAATGAAGATGTGGTATGTATGTACAATGGAATACTACTCAGCCATGAGAAGAATGAAATTTTGCCATTTTCAACAACATGGATAGACTTGGAGGGTATTATGCTTAGTGAAATAAGTCAGACTGAGAAAGACAAACACTGTATGATATCACTTATGTGTGGAATCTAAAAAATAAAACAAACTAGTGAATGTAACAGAAAAGAAACAGACTCACAGATACAGAGAACAAACTAGTGGTTACCAGTGAGGAGAGGGAAGAAGTGAGGGGCAAAATAAAGGTAGGGGATTAAGAGGTACAAGCTACTATGTATAAAATAAATAAGCTACAAGAATATATTTTACAACACAGGGAATATTTTATAAGAACTATAATCTTTAAAAATTGTGAATCACTATATCATATACCTGAAACTTACACAATACCGTAAATCAACTATACCTGAATTTAAAAAAAAATAAATTAAAAAAGAAGGGTACTTTCATTATATTGAAGTATAATTCACTCTGCCAACTCAGAAAAAATGGAACTCTATATACAGAGGGAAAAGTCCTTGCAATATTTTTCATCAGAGTAAAAGGCAATGTTCACTATGGGAAGAGGGATAGAATAAGAAGCACAGAGAGAAATTCCTGATTTCAAGGTTAAGTCTTTCAATAATGCCTCCTTGTTTTATCTTAAAATTTTGACATCCCCCATGTATAATACACAAATACAAAATAATAAAAAAAAATCTTGTGAGGTCAAACAGAATTTTTATTTTCATCTACCATTTTGGTTCATCTATATGATTATTTTTGCCATGATGAAAATCAGAAGGTGACCATAATCCTTAGCCTAAATATTGAGCTTCTCTCACAGTAGATACTCCCAAGATGTTAACAGAATGGTTTCCAAAGAAAAAAAAGAATATAAATCTTCAATTCAGATTTTTTTAAACAAAGTATTAATGGAATTTTTTAAAAGATTTATTATTAAATATATTCTTGAGATAAGTCTCAAGGAATAAAAGTATCTTCAGTCCTATGTATGACTTATGTCACAAAAACAACTTTATATGGTTCTGCTCCTATCAAATCAACCCTCTTGCATATTAAAACTATAAACTCTGGACAAAATATTTTTTAAAACCTATATGAAGACATTGGAGGGCAAGCAAAAGCAGTCAGAAACTGGAAGAGGAATCTACACTTAGGAAAAAGGGAGTTCCACTGGGTAGGTTTCCATATTTTGTTTTGTGCTTAATATCTTTTAGCCTGAAGTCACACCATAATCAGCCCATGCAGGATGAGTAAACCTGGAGTTGAAACAGGCAGTTTTATTAGGTTGAAAAAACAGAAGACAGGGTTTAGGGCAACCACAGCAGATGGAAAGTAAGTAACAGTATGGATATGAATATCCAGGAGAAGACAGAGAGGAGGAGCTCCAGAGTCTGTTTATAAACTCTGCCCAAATGGCTGAGTAACCTCTGAATTACAAATGGTTGGGATGGACTCCGAGAAGCACAGGTAAGGCTAAAAACACTAAACAGAGATTTCAGCTGCCCACCCTAGGGAGAGATAGTTTTCAATTTTAGTCCAGCTAAGTTAATCGTATGGTAACTCCACTCTTGGTAGGAATATAGCAGAATGCAGAGTTGCGACGGTGTAGGATCTATAATGCTCTGGAAATAATTGAAATTACCAAACATATGAAAAAACAGAAAAACATGGCCCATACTATAGAAAAAAAGCAATGAATGGGGAATGTCCAAAATGACCCAGATGTTAAATTTAGCAAACAAGAAATTTAAAGTACTATTACAACATGCTTACAGATGTATTCATAGAGTACAAAAGAAAATGTACTCATAATGAGCCAAAAATAAGGAAATGTAAGCAAAATGTACTACAATAAAATATAACAAAACAAAAATTTGTAAACTATAAAGGTACAATATCTGAAATAAAAATCACTGGATAGGCTCAATAGCAAACTGAAGATGCCTAAAGAAAAAAATCAGTGTCCTTGGAGACAGATCACCAGGATGATCCAGTCTGATGAATAGCAAGGAGAAAGAATGAGAAAGAATGAACAGAGCTCAGGAACCTGAAGAACAATATTAAATTAACTAACATGTACTTACAGTCCCAGAAAGAGAGAAGAGAGAGAATGGGACACAAAAACTATTTGAAAAATAATGGCTGCAAATTTCTCAAATTTGATGAAAGACATAAATTAATAGATTCAAGAAACTCAGCAATCCCAAGCAGAATAAATACAAAAAATAAAATAAAATAATATCTGGGCACATTATAGTCAAAATGATAAAAGTCAAAAATAAAGGGAAAACCCTGAAAATAACCAGAGGAAAGTAACACATTATATAACAGGAGGAAAAATAATGCAAAACATTGAAGCTGTCTCATTAGAAACTGGAGCCAGTTTGTGAAATTACTTCTTCATAATGCTAAAAGGAAAAAAAAAACTCTGTCAAGTCATAATTCTATATCCAGTGAAAATGTCTCTCAACAATGAAAGCTAAATAAAGACATTTTTAGGTAAAAGAAAACTGAAAGAATTTTTCACCAGAAGATATATACTAAGAAATTCTAAAGGAAAGTTTTCAGCCTGAAGGGAAACAAAATCACATGGAAATTCAGATCTTCAAGAAGGGATTAAGAACAAGCAAAACCAATAACACTCCATTGTGGGGTTTATAATGTATGCACATGTAGTACATCAGACAACTATAACATAAAGGAAGGAAGAATAACACATAAGCTTATACTGTTACAAGAGTCTTAAATTTTAGTGTAAGTGGTAAAATATTAACTCCGTTGAGTATGGAAAGTTAAGGATGTATAATGTATCCCTAAATCAACAAAATATATGCTGGGATATTGCTTAATAACCAACATATAAATGAAAATGGAATCCTAGTACTACTAAATTTACCCAAAAGTAGGCAGGAAAAGAGGAACAAAGGAATAAAAAATAGAGTGGCAACAGAAAGCAAATAGTAAAATGTTAGACATAAATTCATGCACATTAATAATTACATTAGCTCAAACAGTCTAAACACTCAAAAGACAGAGATTGCCAGAATTGATAAAAGACCCATCTACTTGCTGTCTGTAAGATACATACTTTAAATATAAAGGCACAGATAGGTTGAAAGTGAATGGATGAAAAAATATGTATCATGTAATCAATATGCATAAGAAGGCCATATATCAGATAAAGTAGACTTCATGACAAAGAGCATTATCAGAGTTAAGGAGGGACATTTCCAAATGATAAAGGGTCAGTTCATTCAAAGTCATAATAATCATAGGGCTTACCTGGTGGCGCAGTGGTTGAGAATCTGCCTGCTAATGCAGGGGACACGGGTTCGAGCCCTAGTCTGGGAGGATCCCACATGCCGCGGAGCAACTAGGCCCATGAGCCACAACTACTGAGTCTGCACGTCTGGAGCCTGTGCTCCACAAAAAAAGAGGCCACGATAGTGAGAGGCCCGCGCACTGCGATGAAGAGTGGCCCCCACTTGCCACAACTAGAGAAAGCCCTTGCACAGAAACGAAGACCCAACACAGCCAAAAATAAATTAATTAATTAATATAAACTCCTACCCCCAACATCTTAAAAAAAAACATAATAATCATAAATGTCTATGCATCTGATAGCAGAACCTCAACATATCTGATGCAAAAATTGGCAGAATTAAGGAGAGAATAAACAAATTCACAATCACAGTTGGAGATTTTAGCATTCCTTTTTCAGCAGTTGAGAGAACCAAAAATGTTGGTAAGAAAATCTGTACAGTACTAACAATCATCTATTGACATTTTTAGTACACTATACCCGACAACTACAGAATACCATTCTTTTCCAAGTTAAATGTTTTGTTCACCAAGATAGACCAAATGCTTATTAGTCCATAAAATCAGTCTCATTAAATTTAAAAGAATTAAAAGAAAAAAATTCAGACACAACTTACCAAGACTGAATCAAGATGTAATAGAAAATCTAAATGGAGCAATAATGAACAAGGAGATTGAATCAGTAATTTAATCTTTTAAAAGATTAAAAGCCCAGGACATAAAAGCCCAGGACAAGATGGCTTCACAGGTGAGCTATACCAAACATTTAAAGAATGAATACCAAACCTTCTCAAACTTTCCCAAAAAAAGTGAAGATGAAGGAACACTTGCAAACTCTTTACAGGGCCAGCATCACCCTAATACTGAAGCCAGATAAGGACACTACAAGAAAAGAAAATTACAAGCCATATTCCTGATGACCATAGATGCAAAATCCTCAACAAAATATTAGCAAACTGAATTCAAAAATACATTAAAAGGATCATACACCATGATCAAATGGGACTCAACCCTGGAAGCAAGAATGGTTCAACATATGCAAATCAATAAATGTGATATACCACATGAACAGAATGAAGGACAAAAATCGGGATCATTTCAATAGATGCAGAAAAAGTATTTAACAAAATTCAACATGCTTTCATGAGAAAAACTCTCAACAAATAAGGTATGGAAGGATTGTTCATCAACATAATAAAGGCCACATCTGACAAGCCCACAGCTAACATCACACTCAATGGTGAAAATTAAAAGCCTTTCCTCTAAGACAGGAATAAGACAAGGATGCCCACTCTTGCCACATCCATTCAACATACTACTGGAAGTCCTAGTCGGAACAATAGCCAGGAAAAAGAAATAACAGGCATTCAAGTTGGAAAGGAAAAAATAATACTGTCTCTGCTGGCAGACGAAATTATCTTAAATATAGAAAACCCAAAAGACTCCACCAGAAAACCAGAACTAATAAATAAATTTAGTAAAGTTGCAGGATAAAAAAGTAACTTACAGAAATCAGTTGCAGGAGACCTTCAAGATGGCGGAGGAGTAAGACATGGAGATCACCTTCCATCCCACAAATACATCTACACGTGGAACAACTCCTACAGAACACCTACTGAATGCTGGCAGAAGACCTCAGACTTCCCCCAAAAGCAAGAAACTCTCCACATACCTGGGTAGGGCAAAAGAAAAAAGCAAAAAACAAGACAAAAGAATAGGGATGGGACCTGCACCTCTGGGAGAGAGCTGTGAAGGAGGAAAAGTTTCCACACACTAGGAAGCCCCTTCGCGGGCAGAGACAGTGGGTGGGAGTGGGGGAAGCTTCAGAGCCACGGAGGAGAGCACAGCAACAGGGGTGCAGAGGGCAAAGTGGACGGATTCCCGCACAGAAGATTGATGCTGACCAGCACTCACCAGCCTGAGAGGCTTGTCTGATCACACGCTGGGGCAGGTGGGGGCTGGGAGCTGAGGCTCGGGCTTCAGAGGTCAGATCCCAGGGAGAGGACTGGGATTGGCTGCATGAACACAGCCTGAAGGGGGCTAGTGAGCCACAGCTAGCCGGGAGGAAGTCCGGGAAAAAGTCTGAAACTCCCTAAGAGGAGAGAGACCATTGTTTTAGGGGGTGCAAGGACAGGGGATTCAGAGCACCAATTAAATGAGCTCCAGAGACGGGCGCGAGCCCCAGCTAACAGCACGGACCCCAGAGATGGGCATGAAACCCTAAGGCTCCTGCTGCAGCCACCAAGAAGCCTGTGTGTAAGCACAGGTCACTATCCACACCTGCCCTCCCAGGAGCCTGTGCAGCCCACAATTGCCAGGGTCCCGTGATCCAGGGACAACTTCCTGGGGAGAACACATGGTGCGCCTCAGGCTGTTGCAATGTCATGCCGGCCTCTGCCGCCACAAGCTTGCCCCACATTCCACACCCCTCCCTACCCCCAGCCTGAATGAGCCAGAGCCACCTAATCAGCTGCTACTTTAACCCCATCCTGTCTCAGCAAAGAACAGACACCCTCAGGTGAACTACACGCACAGGCAAGGCCAAATACAAAGCTGAACCCCAGGAGCTGTGCGAACAAAGAAGAGAAAGGGAAATCTCTCCATGCAGTCTCGGGAGCTGCGGATTAAATCTCCACAATCAACCTGATGTACCCTGCATCTCTGGAATACCTGAATAGACTTTGAATCACCCCAAAATTGAAGCAGTGGACCTTGCGGGCAACTGTAGACTTGGGATTTGCTGTCTGCATCTAATTTGTTTCTGGTTTTAAGTTTATGTTAGTTAAGTATTTAGAGTTTATTATCATTGGTAGATTTGTTTATTGATTTCGTTGCTCTCTTCCTTTTTTTCCTTTTATATATAGATTTTTTTCCTTTTTCTCTTTTTGTGAATGTGTATGCTTCTTTGTGTGAGTTTGTCTGTATAGTTTTACTTTTACCATTTGTCCTAGCATTCTATCTGTCCAGGTTTTTTGTTTGTTTCTTTGTTTTTAGTATAGTTTTTAGTGCTTGTTATCATTGGTGGATTTGTTTTATGGTTTGGTTGCTCTCTTCTTTCTTTCTTTTTTTATTACTTTTTGATTTATTTTTAATAATTTTTTATTTTAAAAACTTTTATTATATTTATTTTTCATTTCTTTCCTTCTTCTCTCCCTTTTCTTCTGAGCCATGTGACTGGTAGAGTCTGGGTGCTCTAGCCAGGTGTCAGGCCTGTACCTCTGAGGTGGGAAAGCCAACTTCAGAACATTGGTCTATAAGAGACCTCCCGGCTCCAGGTAATATCAAATGGTGAAAGCTCTCCCAGACATCTCCATCTCAACGTTAAGACTCAGCTCCACTCAATGACCAGCAAGATACAGTGCTGGAAACCCTATGACAAACAATTGGCAGGACACAAACACAACCCAACCCCACCCATTAACAGAGAAGCTGCCCATAATCATAATAAGGTCACAGACACCCCAAAACACAACACTGGACATGGTCCTGCCCACCAGAAAGACAAGATCCAGCCTCATACACCAGAACACAGGCACCAGTCCCCTCGACCAGGAAGCCTACACAACCGACTGAACCAAACTTCGCCACTGGGGGCAGACACCAAAAACAACGGGAACTATGAACGTGCAGCCTGCAAAAAGGAGACCCCATAGTAAGTTAAGCAAAATGAGAAGACAGAGAAACACCCAGCAAATAAAGGAGCAAGGTAAAAATCCACCAGACCAAACAAATGAAGAGGAAATAGGCAGTCTACCTGAAAAAGTATCAGAGTAATGACAGTAAAGATGATCCAAAATCTTGGAAATAGAATGGAGAAAAATACAAGAAACGTTTAACAAGGACCTAGAAGAACTAAAGAGCAAACAAACAATGCTGAACAACACAATAAATGAAATTAAAAATTCTCTAGAAGGAATCAATAGCAGAATAACTGAGGCAGAAGAACGGATAAGTGACCTGGAAGATAAAACAGTGGAAATAACTACTGCACAGCAGAATAAAGACAAAAGAATGAAAAGAATAGAGGACAGTCTCAGAGACCTCTGGGACAATATTAAATGCACCAACATTCGAATTACAGGGGTCCTAGAAGAAGAAGAGAAAAACAGAGGGACTGATAAAATATTTGAAGAGATTATAGTTGAAAAATTCCCTAATATGGGAAAGGAAATAGTCAATCAAGTCCAGGAAGCACAGAGGGTCCCATACAGGATAAATCCAAGGAGAAACACGTCAAGACACATATTAATCAAACTATCAAAAATTAAAGACAAAGTAAAATGTTAAAGGCAGCAAGGGGAAAACAACAAATAACATATAAGGGAATCCCCATAAGGTTAACAGCTTATCTTTCAGCAGAAATTCTGCAAGCTAGAAGGGAGTGTCAGGACATATTTAAAGTGATGAAAGGGAAAAACCTACAATCAAGATTACTCTACCCAGCAAGGATCTCATTCAGATAAGATGGAGAAATTAAAACCTTTACAGATGAGCAAAAGCTAAGAGAATTCAGCATCATCAAGCCAGCTTTACAACGAATGCTAAAAGGAACTTCTCTAGGTAGGAAACACAAGAGAAGGAAAAGCCCTACAATAAAAAGCCCAAAACAATTAAGAAAATGGTAAGAGGAACATACATATCGATAACTACCTTAAATGTAAATGGATTAAGTGCTCCAACCAAAGAAAAGGACTGGCTAAATGGAAACAAACAGAAGACCGATATATATGCTGTCTACAAGAGACACACTTCAGACCAAGGGACACATACAAACTGGAAGAAAGTATTCCATGCAAATGGAAATCAAAAGAAAGCTGGAGTAGCAATTCTCATATCAGAAAAAATAGACTTTAAAATAAAGACTATTACAAGAAACAAAGAATGACACTACATAAGGATCAAGGTATGAATCCAAGAAGAAAATATAACACTTGTAAATATTTATGTACCCAACATAGGAGCACCTCAATACATAAGGCAAATGCTAACAGCCATAAAAGGGGAAATCGACAGTAACACAATCATAGTAGGGGAATTTAACATAGTAGGGGACTCTAATCTGTCCACTTTCACCAATGGACAGATCATCCAAAATGAAAATAAATAAGGAAACACAAGCTTTAAATGATACATTAAACAATATAGACTGAATTGATAATTATAGGACATTCCATCCAAAAACAACAGAATACACTTCCTTCTCAAGTGCTCATGGAACATTCTCCAGGAGAAATCACATCTTGGGTCATAAATCAAGCCTAGGTAAATTAAAGAAAACTGAAATTGTATCGTTTCCAACCATAACGCTATGAAACTAGATATCAATTACAGTAAAAAATCTGTAAAAACTACAAACACATGGAGGCTAAACAATACACTACTAAATAACCAAAAGATCACTGAAGAAAACAAAGAGGAAATCAAAAAATACCTAGAAAAAAATGACAACGAAAACACGATGACCCAAAGCCTATGGGATGCAGCAAAAGCAGTTCTCAGAGGCAAGTTTATAGCACTACCATGCTACCTCAAGAGACAAGAAACATCTCAAATAAAAAACCTAACCTTACACCAAAAGCAATTAGAGAAAGAAGAACAAAAAAACCCTTAGTTAGCAGAAGGAAAGAAATCATAAAGATCAGATCAGAAATAAATGAAAAAGAAATGAAGGAAATGATAGCAAAGATCAATAAAACTAAAAGCTGGTTCTTTGAGAAGATAAACAAAATTGATAAACCATTAGCCAGACTCATCAAGAAAAAAAGGGAGAAGACTCAAATCAACAGAATTAGAAATGAAAAAGGAGAAGTACAAACTGACATTGCAGAAATACAAAATATCATGAGAGATTACTACAAGCAACTCTATGCCAATAAAATGGACAACCTGGAAAAAATAGACAAATTCTTAGAAAAGCACAACCTTCTGAGACTGAACCAGGAAGAAATAGAAAATATAAACAGACCAATCACATGCACTAAAATTGAGACAGTGATTAAAAATCTTCCAACAAACAAAAGTCCAGGACCGGATGGCTTCACAGGCGAATTCTATAAACATTTAGAGAAGAGCTAACACCTATACTTCTCAAACTCTTCCAAAATATAGCAGAGAGAGGAACACTCCCAAACTCTTTCCATGAGGCCTCCATCACCCTGATACCAAAACTAGACAGAGATACCACAAAAGTAGAAAACTACCGGCCATTATCACTGATGAACATGGGTGCAAAAATCCACAACAAAATACTAGCAAACAGAATCCAACAGCACACTAAAAGGATCATACACCATGATCAAGTGGGGTTTATCCCAGGAATGCAAGGATTCTTCAATATATGCAAATCAATCAATGTGATACACCATAACAACAAATTGAAGGAGAAAAACCATATGATCATCTCAATACATGCAGAAATATCTTTCAGCAAAATTCAACACCCATTTATGATAAAAACCCTACAGACAGTAGGCGTAGAGGGAACTTACCTCCACATAATAAAGGCCATATATGACAAACCCACAGTCAACACTGTTCTCAATGGTGAAAAACTGAAACCATTTCATCTAAGATCAGGAACAAGACAAGGTTGCCCACTCTCACCACTCTTATTCAACATAGTTTTGGAAGTTTTAGCCACAGCAATCAGAGAAGAAAAGGAAATAAAAGGAATCCAAATTGGAAAAGAAGAAGTAAAGCTGTCGCTGTTTGCAGATGACATGATACTATACATAGAGAATCCTAAGGATGCTACCAGAAAACTACTAGAGCTGATCAATGAATTTGGTAAAGTAGCAGGATACAAAATTAATGCACAGAAATCTCTTGCATCCCTATACACTAATGATGAAAAACCTGAAAGAGAAATTAAGGAACCGCTCTCATTTACCATTGCAAAAAAAGAATAGAATACATAGGAATAAACCTACCTAAAGAGACAAAAGACTCGAATGCAGAAAACTGTAAGACACTGATGAAAGAAATTAAAGATGCTATGAACGGATGGAGAGATATACCAGATCCTTGCATTGGAAGAATCAACACTGTGAAAATGACTATACTACTCAAAGCAATCTACAGATTCAATGCAATCCCTATCAAATGACCAATGGCATTTTTCACAGAATTAGAACAAAAAATTTCACAATTTGTATGGAAACAAAAGAGACCCCGAATAGCCAAAGCAATCGTGAGAAAGAAAAATGGAGCTGGAGGAATCCGGCTCCCAGACTTCAGACTAAGCTACAGTAATGAAGACAGTATGGTAGTGGCACAAAAACAGAAATATAGATCAATGGAACAGGATAGAAAGCCCAGAGATAAACCCATGCACATATGGTCACCTTATTTTAGAATAAGGAAGCAAGAATATACAGTGGAGAAAAGACAGACTCTTCAATAAATTGTGCAGGGAAAACTGGACAGCTACATGTAAAAGAATGAAATTAGAACACTCCCTAACACCATACAGAAAAATAAATTCAAAATGGATTAAAGGGACTTCCCTGGTGGCGCAGTGGATAAGACTCTGCACTCCCAATGCAGGGGGCCTGGGTTTAATCCCTGTTCAGGGAACTAGATCCCACATGCTTGCTGCAACTAAGGAGCTGGTGAGCTGCATCTACAGAGCCCGCCTGCTGCAACTAAGACCTGGCACAACCAAATAAATAGTAAAAAAAAAAAAAAAATGGATTAAAGACCCAAATGTAAGGCCAGACACTATCAAACTCTTAGAGGAAAACATAGGCAGAACACTCTATGACATAAATCACAGCAAGATTCTTTTTGACCCACCTCCTAGAGAGTTGGAAATAAAAACAAAAATAAACAAATGGGACCTAATGAAACTTAAAAGCTTCTGCACAGCAAAGGAAACCATAAACAAGACCAAAAGACAACCCTCAGATTTTAAAAAAAAGAAAAAGAAATCATTTGCATTTCTATACACTAACAACAAACTACCTGAAAAAGAAATTAATAAATCAATCCCACTTACAATAGTATAAAAAACAATGTAATACTTAGAAATAAGTTTAACCAAGGAAAAATCTATACACTGTAAGCTATGACACTGATGAAAAAGCCTGAAGAAGACATAAATCAATGGAAAGGTATCTGTGTTCTTGGACTGGAAAAATTAATACTGTGAAAATTTCCATACTACCCAAAGTAATCTGAAGAGTCAATGCAATCCTACCAAAATTCCAATGGTATTTTTCACAGAAACATCTATACTAAAATTTGAAAAAACTATCCTAAATATTGAAATCATTATCTTGAAGGGAAAACTGCACACCCATGTTCACTGCAGCATTATTCACAATAGCTAAGATATGGAAATAACCTAAATGTCCTTTGATGAATGAATGTGTAAAGAAAATTCATGGTAGATACATGCAATGGAATATTATTCAGCCATAAAAAAGAAGGAAATCCTGCCATTTGTGACAACATACATGAGCCTGGAGGGCATTACGCTAATTGCTATAAGCCAGACAAGAATGACAGACACATGTGGTATCAGTTACATGTGGAATTTTTTTAAAGCCAATTTCATAGAAACAGAAAATAGAATGGTGGTTGTCAGAGGCTGGGGGGAGAGGTAAATGGGGTAGTATAGGTCAAAGAGTACAAAGTTTTAAACTATAAGAAGAATAAGAACCCAATGTACAACATGGTGACTATAGTTGATAATATGGTATCATGTACTTAAAAGTTGCTGAGTAGTTAAGCATTTTCACCACACACACAGAAAATATTTAACAATGTCTTTAAAAATAATACAAATGAACTTATTTACAACACATAAATAGACCCACAGACATAGAAAACAAACCTATAGTTACCAAAGGGTATAACAGGATGGGGGGAGATAAATTAATTGTTTGGGATTAACATGTACACACTACCATATAAAAAATAGGTAACCAGGGACTTCCCTGGTGGTGCAGTGGTTAAGAATCCTCCTGCCAATGCAGGGGACACGGGTTCAATCCCTGGTCCAGGAAGACCACACATGCCATGAAGCAACTAAGCCCAGGAGCCACAACTACTGAAGCCCGTGTGCCTAGAGCCCATGCTCTGCAACAAGAGAAGCCACCACAATGAGAAGCCCATGTACCGCAACGAAGAATAGCCCCTGCTCTCCACAACTAGAGGAAGCCCACATGCAGCAACAAAGACGCAATGCAGCCAAAAAAAAAAGGTAACCAGCAAGGACCTACTGTATAGCACAGGGAACTATGCTCAATATCTTGTAATAACCTGTAATCGAAAAGCATGTGAAAAAGTATATATATATATATATATATATATATATATATATATATTTATATATATATATGTATACATTTATTTATTTATTTATATAAAAAAAGGAATCACTTTGCTGTATACCAGAAACTAACACAGCATTGTAAATCAACTATACTTCCACTATACTTTAATTAAAAAAAAAGAAAAAAAATTAACTATGTAAAGTGATGGATGTGTTATTTTGATCATTCTATATGTATATGTGTATCAAATCATCAAGTTGTACATTTTAAAATATACAGTAATAGTTGGTAATTATTCCCAATTATTCCTCAATAAAGTTTTTAAAAAAATAAGATAATCATAAAATTTCAAAAAAGAGAGAAAGAAGAAATTAAGCCAATCCCACAGGGTCCAAGCTCCAGGGATCACTGTAACATTGACCATATAACCACGGTGAGGTGCTGTGAACCTGCTGCATGGCAGAAAGGCAAAGGAGGTGCCTCCCAAGCTAGCTGCTCAACAAAATCTCTTCTGCTCAGAGAAGAGGGACTAACATTGGCCAACCCCATTCCAATTATGTTCCATGAACTCCAGTACAGGAAAGGATATAGTAGGTAAGTCATAAAAAAGTTTTTCTTCCCCTTTCCTCAAAGTGTATTAAAAATAGAATCACCCAAAATTAACTAAGCAATGACCTTCAGGGAGTTTTAAGATAAGAAAACTTTGGTCCAGGTGATATCACCTCCGCCACTCCATAGTCTACTACTTTCAGACTAATCCACACCATACCTGAGTAGTGTTGAAAAGGCAGAATAAGTAGCTGAAGGTGACCCTGATGCCATCATCATCCATTAGCATTAAGTATGCCAGAATCCAGGTAACTCCAAAAACGACTGCAACACATAACATGCTAAGAAACTTCTTTAGGATTGAAAACTTCTTTGTGCTAAGTAAGAGAAAACAAGAAAGGAAATATGGTTCATTCAGGTTTTTACTTATTAATATCATTGTTACCCTCCTATTGAAAATATGTATTCAGCTCCACATATACACTGTTCATTAAACAATATTATGCCACAGGTGGAAAAACCTATGTCACTCTGAATAAAAGAGAGAAAGAGAGGAAGAGAGGAAGGAAGGAAGGGAGGAAGACAGTGATATCTGCTTGAAAGCTCAGGCATAAACAGTTCCTGAAATACTACTGCAGGCAAATTTCACATAGAATTAACTTTTTCTTTGGAACTGAATTTGATGTTAGCGATTATAACTACTGGATCAGTAATTCCTTTTTTGGGCATCTGGGACCGTGCCATGTCATAAGTTGATATCAGAATGAAAATTTATTAAAGCACAAAGTGACCTTCTTCCCTGTCATGCTAAGTCTATATCCCTGGAACCTGAGCTTGGCCATATGACTCACTTTGACCAGAGGGACATTAGCATTTGTTCCACAAACAAAGGCTTGAAAGCATTCCACTCATCAGGGCGTGTTTTTTCTTACTGCTCTTTGGAACCCTGAGAGTACTATGTTAAGAGAGAGACCACATGCAGCAGAGGGGAGCTTTCCCAAATGAGCAGTTCCCACTCAATACCAACCAACCAACAACCATCAGACATGAAAGTGATTCATCCTAAGTTATCTACCAACATTCAAGCCAGCCAAAACCAAAACAACTACATGATCAACACTCAAACTTATGACAAGTAATAAATATTTATCATTCTAAGCCATTGAATTTGGGGGTAATTTGTTATACAGCAAAAGCTAACTGACACATAGAAGATAATTTGTTAAACAATTAAATTGTAACCTGCTCTTCACTGTAACTAAGCTAATTTAAGAACCATGAGTTGCCAGTCAAAATTTTGAAACATTACAAATTTGTTTGATGTCTGTGGCCAAAATGATATTGCTTTGTATAAAAGAAATATAACTTAACTTACAATTAGGTTAACAAGACTTCACCAAGGTTTTTCTGCATTGTTAAGAAAACATAGGTTTGAATGATTATCAGTGATAGTCTTTTCTCCACATTTCCCCTCAATATGGGTTATCATCCATATAGGAAAGATGATACTCTTGAATGGTAAAGTACATGTTTAAGATTACATTCCCACTAATGATGGCTGTTTTCACCCATCTGTTCATTCAAAATGGATCTATATGGTGACCAACAAAGTTCACAGATGTACTTATAGTAAGTCTACTTGGGTTAAGAAGAGTCTTGTAGAATTAAGCCTGAATTCACAGCCTCATTAGCACTGTGTTCTAACCAATTCATGCTGTGGGATGTGGAGGTGAGGGGAGTGTATGTGTTTAATAGCTTCTGTTATTTGTCTCTCCAACTGAAAGCTCTTTCTGTATATTAACGATGACAATGAAAATGCTTATTGGGGTCAGAAAAGTTACAGAGAGGAAAGAAGCAGTCCACATGGGAACTGATAGACCAGAGAGCACATGCCCCATCTGCAGGGAATGTGGGCCCAATGTTGCACAATGTTCCAATTTTTATATGTTTGCAACAAATTTTTAAAAATTTAAAGCTGTTATGTGATTCAGGCAACACATGTAAAATATAACCTACAGTTACTGGTTTCTAAAATGAAAATACAGTGACCAGCATCTCCTCACAACCCTCTCATATTTTTAATTATTCAAATCTGATTTCATGAATATTGGGGATTGGGGGATACATTTTTTTCTTGATGTCTTTGGGTTGGGTTTTTAGTTGGGCTCATACAGCGCAAAAGTATCTTAGATAATGCAATAGACTCACATTGTAGTCTTGATGTTGGAAGATGAGAAGATCCACCTTCTGAGACAAATTTTAAGAGAAAATCTGTCCTGCAAACCACATATCCTTGCCATTTCCCCCAAATCTGAAAACTCTTCTAGGAGCTGTGGATGTATTCCTGTGCTATATTAGTACTATATTAGTACTACATGAGCCATGCCTTCCAGCTTCTGATTCATTGGGAATCTTACCTCTTCAGATTCTGATTATTCTTCCACAGCACTTTGACTACAATGACAATAAATATAACAACATTGCTAATGAGGATAATGGTCACAGGTATGATGAATGACCACAACAATGGACTTGTTATCAAACCACTGCTTTCTTGAGTTGCCAGCCAGCAGCTGTGGAGAGAAAAGAAATGATTTCAGCAGACTAAGAAAGCAGAGAAAAGAAATGATTTCAGCAGAAAGAAAGGTATACAAACTCTTCTCTATGCTGTTCACACCATTGACATTCACTCGACTGAAAGACCTGCTAAAAGTCAATATCTCTTTGCCTTCTACATATTAGAGATGATTTTCAAGAATTCAACCAAGTAGAAAAATTAAATGTATTGATTCTGCCAAATTTCTCTGTGAGACAATATGGGCTAGTGGAAAGAAAGTGGGCTTTTGAGTTAGGCAGTCCTGAATATAAATGTCACTGTCTGTCACTTACTAGGTTTCTGACTTTAGTTAAGTTACTGTTTAATTTTCTTTTTGACTATGTAGCACACTCAGATGGCTCAAAATTTTAAAGGTACAAATCATCATAGAGAGACAAGACCCCTCCTACAACTATCCCTAGTCACCAAGCTTTTATCTCCGGCGGTATTCAATGTTTCTTGTGTATACTTCCAGATTTAGACTATGCATACACCAGCAAATGTATATTTTTTCCTGATTTTGAAGCAAAGGATAACATGATACTTCTATATCTTACTTAAAAACACATCTTGGAGATCATTCCATATCAGAATATAAAGATTATCCTCATGATTTTTTATGGCTGCATATTATTCCATTATTTAATTATACCGTAAATTATTTAAACTGTCTTATTAATAAGCATTTTTTAAAGTTTAATGTTTAAAAAATATTTGAATAGTTCTTTAACCTCATTGCATCTGTTTTTGTTTTTGTCTTTTTGTTATTGTTGGTGATAGTTTTGGTGGTATTCTTTTTCTCATCTGTGAAGGGTAGTAATCATCTGGCATTGTTGTAAGAATAAATTCATTCATTTAATAAGTATTTACAGAGTACATGCTATGTGCCAGACATTGTTCTAGATAACAAGATATTAGCAGTGAATGAAAAAACAAACTGCCTTTCTTTAGTGAATTTATTCTAATGCAGAAAATAAATAAAACTAATGAATTAATAAGATATATACTATAACAGAAGTTAGCAAGTGCTGTGAAGAAAAATAAAGTGGGTAATGAGGGTAGGTATTACTATGTATATGTATATGTGTGTCTGTGTGTCTGTGTGTGTGCCTGGCGGACCAGGGGAGGAAATGTTTCATTTTAAATAGAGTGGTCAGGAAAACACTTATGGAAAAAAATATTTGAGTAAAGATCTGAAGTAGGTGAGGGGGAAGGGTGTTCTAGGCAGAGGGAACAGCAAGTGCAAAGGCTCTGAGTTGAGAGCGTAAGCAAAGAGGCCAGTGTGGCTAGAACAGAGTACGAAGTAGATGGGATTAGTAAAAAGATGCAAATTATGTCAGGGCTTTATAGGTGACTGCATGTACTCTTGGCAAGAAGGAGAAACTTGACATGCTTGGTCTTTAGTTTTAAAAGTATTACTTTAGCTAGATGCAGGGATAAAAGAAGAGCACATGCCAAAGGAGAAAAACAGCTAGGAGTCTACTGCAACAATCAGGTGGCTTGGAACCAGGAAGAGGAGATGTTAAGAAATAGTCTGATTCCAGATATGTTTAAAAGTAAAACAAAAGGGGACTTCCCTGGTGGTCCAGTGGTTAAGACTCCATGCTCCCAATGTAGGGGGCCTGGGTTCGATCCCTCATCAGGAAACTAGATCCCACATGCCATGACTAAAAGCCTGCATGTGGCAACCAAAGATTCAACTAAGATCACGCATGCCACAATGAAGATCCTGCGTGCTGCAACTAAGACCCAGCGCAGCCAAATAAATAAATAAATATATATATTTTTAAAAAGTAAAGCAAAAGGATTTATTGATAGGTTAGATGGGAGATATAGGAGAGTTAAGAGTGACTACAAAATCTTTGGCTTGAGTACCTGGAAGGATGGAATTACTGTTACCTGAGTTGGCGAGGATGATGAGAAGAGCAGGTTTGGGAGGGAAGACCAGGAGATGTCTCATCACTTGTCCAGCCAACTGAAGGTGTCAGGTAGGCAGTAGGGTATTAACAAAATAATGTGAGAAGCGCTGGTATTATTTGGCAATCAATTAATGTCTGTTTTCTTTCCCTTGTAGGTAAACACCATTATTATACATGCCAAAGGATTTCTAAGCTGTTTTACATTGGAATGTTGTTACAATTTAAATTATTAGAAATCATATTTCTAATCTGAATGATCTAGAAGGAAATTGGAATGATTACAGATCTCTGTAATGAATTTTAAAAATGAAAAGGAGGAGATTGGTTCAAGATGGTGGAGTAGAAGGAGGTGCAATCACTCCTTCTTGAGAGAGCACCAGAATCACAACTAACTGCTGAACAATCAACTACAGGAAAACACTGGAACTCACCAAAAAAGATACCCCACAACCAAAGACAAAGGAGAAGTCACAATAAGATGATTCGAGGGGCACAAGCACAATAAAATCAAATCCCATAACCATTGCGTGGGTGACTCACAAACTGGAGAACAATTATAACACAGAAGTCCACCCACTGGAGTGAAGGTTCTGAGCCCCACATCAGGCTTCCCAACCTGGGGGTCCAGCAATGGGAGGAGGAATCCCCAGAGAATTGGACTTTGAAGTCAGGCAGGATTTGACTGCAGGACTTCAACAGGACTGGGGGAAACAGAGACTTCACTCTTGGAGGGCACACACAAAACCTTGTACATACCAGGACCCAGAGGGAAGGAGCAGTGACTCCATAGGAGACTGAACCAACCTACTTGCTAGTGTTGGAGGGTCTCCTGCAAAGGCAGGGAGGGGGTGGCTGTGGTTCCCCATGGGGACAAGGACACCGGCAGTAGAAGTTCTGGGAAGTACTCCTTGGTGTGAGTCCTCCCAAAGTCCACCATTAGCCCCACCAAAGAGCCTGTAGGCTCCAGTGCTGGGTTGCCTCATGCCAAATGACCAACAGGGAGAGAACACAGCCCCCCCCCCTTCAGCAGACAAACAGATTAAAGTTTTACTGAGCTCTGCCCACCAGAACAACACCCAGCTCTACCTACCACCAGTCCCTCCCATCACGAAGCTTGCAAAAGCCTCTTAGATAGCCTCATCCACTAGAGGACAGACAGCAGAAGCAAGAAGAACTACAATCCTGCAGCCTGCAAAACAAAAACCACAATCACAGAAAGACAGACAAAATGAAAAGGCAGAGGATTATGTCCTAGATGAAGGAACAAGATAAAACCCCAGAAGAGCAACTAAATGAAGTGGAGATAGGCAACTTTCCAGAAAAAGAATTCAGAATAATGATAGTGAAGATGATCCAGGACCTCGGAAAAAGGATGGAGGAAAGAATCGAGGATCTCCTCAATTAAACATCAAGAAACATCAAGAAATGTTTCTTAAACATTTGTTTTTTAACAAATGTTTTAACAAATGTTTGTTAACTATCAAGAAATGTTTAACAAAGACCTAGAAGAACTGAAGAACAAACAAATAGAGATGAACAATACAATAACTGAATTGAAAAATACACTAGAAGGAATCAATAGCAGAATAGCTGAGACAGAAGAACGGATTAGTGACCTGGAAGACAGAATGGTGGAAATCACTCCCAAAGAACAGAATAAAGAAAAAAGAATGAAAAGAAATGAAGATAGCCTAAGAGACCTCTGGGACAACAAATGCACCAACATTCAAGTTATAGGGGACCCAGATGGAGAAGAGAGAGAGAAAGAACCTGAGAAAATATTTGAAGAGATTACAGTAAAAAATTCCCTAAAATGGGAAAGGAAATAGTCACCCAAGTCCAGGAAGCACAGAGACTCCCAGGCAGGATAAACCCAAGGAGAAACACACCAAGACACATAGTAATCAAACTGACAAAAATTAAAGACAAAGAAAAATTATTAAAAGCAACAAGGAAAAAATGACAAATAACATACAAGGGAACTCCCATAAGGTTAACGGCTGATTTCTTAGCAGAAACTCTGCAGGCCAGAAGGGAGTGGCACAATATATTTAAAGTGATGAAAGGGAAGAAACTACAACCAAGAATACTCGACCCAGCAAGGCTCTCATTCAGATTTGATGGAGAAATCAAAAGCTTTACAGACAAGCAAAAGCTAAGTGATTTCAGCACCACCAGACCAGCTTTGCAACAAATGCTAAAGGAACTCCTCTCGGCGGGAAAGAGACTAGCAACTTAAAACAACCTTGTACATACATAGACTGCTATATCAGAACCTCATGTGAACAGCAAACCCCAAAACTACAATAGATAACCATACAGAAAAGAAAAAGCAACCCAAACACAACACTAAAGATAGTCATCAAACCACAAGAGAACAAAAGAGGAAGGAAAGAAAAAAGACATAAAACAACAAACCCAAAACAATTAAGAAAATGGCAATAGGAGCACACATATCGATAATTACCTTAACTGTAAATGGATTAAATGCACCAACCAAAAGATGTAGACTGACGGGATATGAAAACAAGACCCGTACATATGCTGTCTACAAGAGACCCACCTCAGAGCTAGGGACACATACAGACTGAAAGTCAGGGGATGGAAGAAGGTATTCCATGCAAATGGAAATCAAAATAAAGCTGGAGTAGCAATACTCATATCAGACAAAATAGACTTAAAAATAAAGACTGTTATAAGAGACAAAGAAGGACACTATGTAATGATCAAGGGATCAATCCAAGAAGAAGATATAACAATTATAAATATATATGCACCCAACATAAGAGCACCTCAATACATAAGGCAAATGTTAACAGCCATAAAGGAAGAAATCGACAGTAACACAATAATAGTGGGGGACTTTTAACACTCCACTTTTGTCAATGGACAGATCATCCAGACAGAAAATCAACAAGGAAACAAAGGCCTTAAATGACACATTAGATCAGATGGACTTAATTGATATTTATAGAGCACTCCATCCAAAAGCAGAAGAATACACATTTTTCTCAAGTGCACACGGAACATGCTCCAGGATTGACCACATACTGGGCCACAAGGGAGCCTCGGTAAATTTAAGAAAATTGAAATCATATCAAGTATCTTCTACGACCACACTATGAAATTAGAAACAAACTACAAGAAAAAAACTATAAAAACCACAAACGCTTGCAGGCTAAGCAATATGTTACTCAACAACAAATGGATCACTGAAGAAAGCAAAGAGGAAATCAAAAAATACCTAGAGACAAATGAAAATGAAAGCACAATGATCCAAAACCTATGTGATACAGCAAAAGCAGTTCTAAGAGAAAAGTTTATAGCAATACAATATTACCTCAGGAAACAAGAAAAATCTCAAATAAACAACCTAACCATATACCTAAAGCAACTAGACGAAGAAAAAAACCAAAAGTTAGTAGAAGGAAAGAAATCATAAAGATCAGAGCAGAAATAAATGAAATAGAAACGAAAAAAACAATAGCAAAGATCAATGAAACTAAAAGCTGGTTCCTTGAAAAGATAAACAAAATTGATAAACCTTTAGCCAGACTCATCAAGGAAAATAGGGAGAGGACTCAAATCAATAAAATTAGAAATGAAAAAGGAGAAGTTACAACTGACACCAGAGAAATACAAAGGATCATAAGAGACTACTATATGCAACAGTATGCCAATGAAATGGACAAACTGGAAGAAATGGACAAATTCTTAGAAAGGTACAATCTCCCAAGACTGAATCAGGAAGAATTACAAAATATGAGCAGACCAATCGCAAGCACTGAAATTGAAACTGTAATTTAAAAACTCCCAACAAACAAAAGTCCAGGACCTGATGGCTTCACAGGAGAATTCTATCAAACATTTAGAGAAGAGCTAACACCTATCTTTCTGAAACTGTTCCAAAGAACTGCAGAGGAAGGAGACTTCCCAAACTCATTCTATGTGGCTACCATTACCCTGATAACAAAACCAGACAAAGATACCACTCAAAAAGAAAATTACAGGCCAATATCACTGATGAACATAGACACAAAAATCCTCAGTTGCTAGTATTTTACTAGAAATTCGAATCCAATAATACATTAAAAGAATCATACACCATGATCAAGTGGGATTTATCCCAGGGATGCAAGGATTTTTCAATATCCACAAATCAATCAGTGTGATACACCACATCAACAAATTGAAGAATAAAAACCAAATGATGAGCTCAATAGATGCACAAAAATCTTTTGACAAAATTCAACACCCATTTATGATAAAAACTCTCCAGAAAGTGGGCATACAGGGAACCTACTTCAACATAATAAAGGCCATATACGACAAACCTACAGCTATCATCATATCAATGGTGAAAAGCTGAAAGCATTTCCTCTAAGATCAGGAACAGGACAAGGATGCCCACTCTCACCACTTTTATTCAGCATAGTTTTGCAAGTCCTAGCTATGGCAACCAGGAAAGAAATAGAAATAAAAGAATCCAAATTGGAAAAGAAGAAGTTAAAATGTCACTGTTTATAGATGACATGATACTATACATAGAAAATCCTAAAGATACTATCAGGAAACTGCTAGAGCTCATCAGTGAATCTGGTAAAGTTGCAGGCTACAAAATTAATACACAGAAATCTGTTGCATTTATATACACTAACAATGAAAGATCAGAAAGAGAAATTCAAGAAACAACCCCATTTACCATTGCATCAAAAAGAATAAAATATCTGGGAATAAACATACCTAAGGAGACAAAAGACCTGTACTCTAAAAATTATAAGACACTGATGAAAGAAATTGAAGACACAAACAGATGGAAAGATAAACCATGTTCTTGGATTGGAAGAATAAATATTGTCAAAATCACTATACTACCCAATGCAAACTACAGATTCAATGCAATCCTATCAAATTACTAATGGCATTTATCACAGAAATAGAACAAAAAATCTTAAAATTTTTATGGAGACACAAAAGACCCTGAATAGCCAAAGCAATCATGAGAATGAAAAATGGAGCTGGAGGAATCAGGCTCCCTGACTTCAGACTATACTACAAAGCTATAGTCATCAAAACAGTATGATACTGGCACAAAAATAGAACTATAGCTCAATGGAACAGGATAGAAAGCCCAGAAATAAACCCATGCACCTATGGTCAATTAATATACGACAAAGGAGGCAAGACTTTACAATGGTGGAAAGACAGTCTCTTCAACAAATGGTGCTGGGAAAACTGGACAGCTACATGTAAAAAAATGAAATTAGATCATTCTTTAACACCATACACAAAAATAAGCTCAAAATGGATTAACGACCTAAATGTGAGACCAGACACTATTAAACTCCTAAAGGAAAACGTAGGCAGAACACTCCCTAACATAAATTGCAGCAATATTTTTTCTGACCCATCTCCCAGAGTAATGGAAATAAAAACAAAAATAAACAAATGGGACCTAATTAAACTCAAAAGCTTTTGCATAGCAAAGGAAACCATAAACAAAACAAAAAGACAGCCCACAAATTGGGAGAAAATATTTGTAAATCATGTGACTGACAAGGGATTAGTCTCCAAAATTTACAAAAAGCTCATGTGGCTTAATATCATGAAAACAAACAACCCAATCAAAAAATGGGCAGAAGACCTAAATAGACATTTTTCCAAGGAAGACATATGGATGGCCAAGAGGCGCATGAAAAGATGTTCAACATTGCTAATGATTAGAGAAATGCAAGTAAAAACTACAATGAGATATCACCTCACACCAGTCAAAATGGCTATCATTTAAAAATTCACAAACAGTAAATCCTGGAGAGGGTGTGGAGAGAAAGGAACCCTCCTAACTGTTAGTGGGATCATAAATTGGTATGGCCACTATGGAGAGCAGTATGCAGGGGCCTTAAAAAACTAAAAATAGAGTTATCATATGACCCTGCTATCCTACTCCTGGGCATATATCCAGAGAAAAACATGGTCTGAAAGGATACATGCACCCCAATGTTCATTGTAGCACTGTTTATAATAGCCAAGACAGAGAAGCAACCTAAGTGTCCATGGACAGAGGAATGGATAAAGAAGATTTGGTACATATATACAATGGAATATTACTCAGCCGTAAAAAAGAATGAAATAATGCCATTTGCAGCAACATGGATGGACCTAGAGATTGTCATACTGACTGAAGTAAGTCAGACAGAGAAAGAGAAATATCGTATGATATCGCTTACATGCAGAATCTAAAAAAGAAATAATACAAATGAATGTATTTACAAAACAGAAATGGACTCACAGACTTAGAGAAGGAACTTATGGTTACCAGGGCGGGAAGAGTGGAGGGAAGGGTAGTAGGGAGTTTGGGATTGACATGTACAGACTACTATATTTAAAAAGGATAAACAACAAGGACCTACTGTATAGCGCAGGGAACTCTGCTCAATGTTATGTGGCAGCCTGGATGGGAGGGGAGTCTGGGCGAGAATGGATACATGTATATGTATGGCTGAGTTGCTTTGTTGTGCACCTGAAACTATCACAACATTGTTAATCGGCTATATTCCAATATAAAATAAAATGTTAAAAAAAATGAAAAGGAGTGCTTCCAATCCATTAATTATAGATTAGGTCCAGCCTTAAGTAAAATGGTGAGAAAGAATAAAATTTATCTTCAGGATTTTGGGCCTCCATGTCCTTTCATCTGTAACCAAAGGACAACCTTCCTGCCATCTTCAATCTCACAACTCCCGACACAGAAGAAATAGGAGGGCACTTGGCTAAGAATTTAATAAAATCCTGCTGAGAAGTACTTTCACATCTCTAGACACTTCTTTGGTGACTAAGCAAGTGGCCATCAAAGTTTTAAATTAAAAAGATGGACATATTTCTGACCCAGGCAGCCTAGAGAAACACAGTTTAAAAGGGGAGGACAGGATAGAGAAAGAAAATGAATATCCAACTCTATCGGATAAAGACAGACTTGCAAATTATGAAACAATTTAGACAAATATTTATCTTTATCTGTATGAGTCATGAGTTATTTAAACTTTAGACAACACAATTTCTAAGTATTACTATTTGTACTGTAGATCTGTGTGTGTGTGCATACAAATGTCTGTAAGTTTCCTCAGTTACCTCACACAGATGGGGAGACCTGGATGGGAAACAGGCTTGGATGCCTGTGGCCATGAGGAGGTGTGCACTAGGAAGGGACACCTCCTCACCTCCTCCATCCTTTGTACTACTTGGAGAGACAGTCAGACTGGATTTGTTCTCATGAGCCTCTCCCTTAGCTATTCTGAATCTAATCACCCAGATTTTGAAAAGCAGACTGCTGAGGAGACAGATGGATCCTCCAGGCAGAGTAACCCTTGTAGGAGTGGGATTTCTAGAATTGAGATTGGAGAGTCACAAGGTCAAGGTTGCATCTGACAAACATCTATGAACCTGAGGTCTGGAGAGCATCATAGGTGAACCTCAGATGAAGCGTTTAACTCCTTGGTGATTTTGTCATGAAACATGGGAAAAGACAGCTGTAGAAGATATAGCATATGCTTCCAGAAAATTCTTCCTCATGCATTATAATTTCCCAAGGGTTACCTCAACCCTTCAGGGAAGTCTGAAACAGCCTATATGGTGGGACAGAGATTTGAGGAATAGAGCATTAAATAGGAATGTGGCCTGCCCTGCAGTCGCCCCTTAATTGGGTCCTGGCAGAGATAGCAGTACATCAAGGGAACTGGGTTAGGGGTTTCGGGTATGACTGGCAGAACTGGGAGCCATGGTGGGGGGACAGGGAGTATGATATATTGAGGAGCAACTTCTGGGAAGATAACTCAAGAAAACCCAAAAAAGTCCCTCCTCTTTCTAAATATATCCTGAAGAAATGGGAGCCTTGATGTGTGTATAGGGTGGAAAGTGGGAGATAAGGGTCCAAGATGAAGCTGATATTCATGTTACACATCCTTTCCCCTCTTCCCAACTCTTATTATCAGTTGCCTAGTGTCTTCCCTAACATCTAATACTGTACTCAGGAAAGAATCTGCTCTCAATTATTTACATCTTGGTGTGAATAAATTTAAGACAGCAGGCTTCTTTCTACTGAAGACTTCTGTAGGAGTAGGTCTAGCCTTGTGGCTGGGTTAGGATAGGAAATTAATAATAATGCAATTTGAGGTGAATTACCTCTCCCATGAGATATTTGCATTTTACTCCTGATATCTAATTGTGGAATTAAAATTTTAAAACTCATTAAAAGATATTTAATCCCAATTAAACAGAGAAAATAGTGCCTAGAGTGTATGGCTCCTAAAATCAAGCCAGGCAGTTAGCTCCCTATTCTACACTTGGTCATGGTCAGCCCTGGAAATAGGTAAGCACTCTGACACCACAGCCTTCCCTTGGGTATACTTGCACATTTCCAAGAGTTTTGTTTTGATTAGAGTTGGTTTGGGACTTAAGGCAGAATCCAGGGATCCGAATGGTTGAATTTATAAAATAAGAAGGGAAGATAAATTAAAGAGCAGTTGCCATTTGGTAGCAGAAATACACATAGAGTTCAGCCCCACTTTCTTACTCTCCCCACATGGAAGGCAAATACCATGCATTCAGGTACTTCCATTATTGACAGTTAAATATTCATGCTGGAGTCACAGGGAGAATTTATGTGTGATAAATCATCATGAAATACTCATTATAATCATATCAACATAGAATTGGTTCATAAGCATGGATATTTCATGGATACTGCTCTTCAAACATTTTCAAGTGTGAAAATGCTTGCTTAACCCTTGCTTAACCCTTCATAGTAACCCCAGAGCAGGTATTACTATTATTGTTATTCCCATTTTCTAGATGAGAAAACTAAGATAAGGGGTCACTAATGATCACACTTCTTGTGTCCTGTGATTTTCAAACTTAATCAAAGAAGACAAATTTAATATTAAAAAGTTCACATTTATAAATTTAGAAGACAATTACTTGCTTTATGAAAGGATTTATCATAGGAAATTTTCATGCCACCATATTTAAAATATAATGTATTCTTTGAGAATTTGAAATACACAGTTATGACAATTATAAAGTGATATGCATATTACAGTGACACTTGGACTCAATGTCATTGAATAGTTACACTCATATCAAAGAAATGGACATTTGAAAAAATATAAACTTACATTTCCTCTCGCCGGTAGTCTAACTCCCACTGTGAATTATTCCCATTCTGAGAATAAATAATTCCCACTGTCACAGCTACCACTATAGCTGAGACTCCTATGTGATAAAGAGTCATAGAATTAATAATTTACCCAAGACTGGGATTAATTATAAAAGAACATGAATGAATTATACACCTGACCTTTTTCAGGATGTATTGTTCTTTCCACTATAGACAGTGTACTAAATGATCCTACAGATGTAGGTCAACAGTAGACATAGTTTTTCTGTGTTTTCCTTTCCCTATCAGTGTTGGCTATACATATCAATCCTATACTATTTCTGATTTCTTTGTAACTCTTACCACAATTTCCACTCTTAAATGGTCTAATTCCTCTTTCACTTGAATAAATTTAAATTTAGATAACACGAAAACAACTCTCCTTTGCTGGAACTCATTAAATTTGTCAAATTATTTTCCTTAAAAGAGTCACTCTGATTGCCTTGAAACATTTCTTTTAAAGTAGCTAGGAAAAGTAGGGTCAGGGTGGTGGTGGGATGAATTGGGAAATTGGGATTGACCTATATACACTAATATGTATAAAATAGATAACTAATAAGAAGCTGCTGTATTTTAAAAAATAAAATAAAATTCAAAAAAAAGAAATAAAGTTAATTTACAAAAAAAATAAAGTAGCTAGGAAGTTTATATGTGGTCTAAATCTCAAGTCAAATAAATAGAGATGTTAAAGGAAATGAACATCTTGAAGTTAGCTCATGATGTATCTAGTATAGCTGCCTTGATCACATCTGCCTTCTTCACAGGAGAAGACACTCCTTCACTAGACAGAAGGCACTCTTAGTGATTGCTGGATTTTCCATCTCCCCTACCACAGGGCCTTGTACTATTAGGTCTTCAATAGGTGTTTGTTTAAATTAAGTGATTTCAACAAAATTAAATTCCTGAGTAAGTGAAGAAGCAAACACTTACCTCATCCAATTAAAGAGATGAAAAGAATGAAATGCTGAGGAAAAGGCTTCATGGTCCTAATAAGAAGGAAATAGAGCTGGGCAGCACTGAGTCCCATCCAGGTAAATGTCACTAACACAAAATAGTGCAGCAAGATAGCAATCGCAGTGCATGTGGGATTTGAGATGACAACGGTGTCTTGTCTGGACATTTCATTATTGCTCAAGTCAGTATTATCAGTGTCACTATAGTGTCTTTAAGTTCTTATTGGAGTTTTTGATTCCAAACACAAACAGGAGGTTGAAAATCAACATGGATGTGCACAGATTGACCAATACCCAGGTTACTGAGGTTTTTCTGACTTTCCTGAAAATAAATAAATAAATAAAATTAATAAACAAAACAACTACAAAAAATACTCCAGTGAAATCATGAGGCAACAAAAGAATATTATTACCCACTGTAAATCTAGCTCATAGCTCAGTGGGCCAGCTGGTAAACGGACCTTCCCAACTACACCAGAGAAACATTCTCTTCTTATCTGATTCTCACAAAGTGAGTTTGAGAAAACAGGTTGATTCCTCCTTTCTTGAACCTGTCTTTTAATCCAAGGTGATAGCTGTTTTTCAGAGATGCCCTCCTGTGAACTCTACTTCCTGGAGTTTATGCCCAGTGTAGCCCCCTCCCAGGGCTGTCCAGTGACTTGATATAACTAACAGAATGCAGCAGAAGGCCTGGCAGCCAGGGCCAACTTATCCATCAGACAGTGGTGCTTAGCGTCCACAATATGTTTATACTTCTGTGGTCCACAACAAGGTCTTCTAATGTAAAACATGCCCAAGGACTGTTCCTTCATCTGAAGATATAATTTGTGGGTGTAGAACCAAGTTCTCTTTGAAACTCATGACATATCACAGGTCTCTCCGGTATTAAAGAAAGTTATAAAATTTCATTCACTACCATCTAGATCCTTATGAATTTTTCAGATTATAAGCCCTCTTGAAATAAATATTTCACTATTAATGTGCTTAAAGTTCTAACACCTTCAAGAACTTCTCTATTTCTAAGGTCTCAGAATTTGATGAACAAATCTGTTTGCTAATTATATATCCTTTACGGTCCTACCACAACATTCCACCATGGTCCTACTTAGTCTTTGGATTCCCACACTGAATAAAAAGCTTGTATTAAAACAGAACTCTGTCCATCCTCATGATATTTTAGTTGAGATTTTCTGGATAATTCAAAATTTTATTAAGCCTTCTGAAAATTTTAATGGGCAGAAATGCAAAAAGCTTTCAGAAGAATCCATTTATATAAAAGTAAAGTTAGTTTTTAATTTTTCTCCAATTTCAAACATAAATTATCTACAGCGAGAACAGGCTATTTTCAAACGGGTCTTCTGTATATTATTATATTCTGTGCATTTTTATTATATGTACAGAAATATATAATATATATACTATCTATGACAGCAAAACTGCTAAAAACAAGTTGATAGAGGACACACACACACACACACACACAAATATGATGACAATTGGAGAGTGAGATTTTAGGCAAAGAAACTATCTGGTTGGTCAAAAAGTTCATTCTGGTTTTTCCATGCCATCTTACAGAAAAACCCAGATGAACTTTTTGGCCAAACCAATAGTTATGCAGCTACCACAACTTACTCACATGGAACCAAATAACTGTCTGTTCAAGTGTCTTTACAAATGAAAAGACAGATACAAGAGCCATTTTACTTTACATGACAGACATAATTATATGGCATGTAATTTTCCTTCAAGGCACTTACCACAATTTTTAATTATATATTTATTTCTGTATATACTTGTACAATGTCTGTCTTCCCCCCGAGAATGTAAATTCCAAGGGAGAGGGGAGTTTATATGTCTTGTTCATAGTTTTGTATTTACCTCCTCACATGTTGCTTGGCACATAGTAAGCACTCAATGTAAAAATCTTAAACGAAGGGCAAGAGACTCATTAAGTGTGAAAGGTAAAGAAAAGAATCAAAAATAATTCTGGGTCTCTGGACAAACAGCTGATTCTAGGTATGGGGGAGAAAAAGTGAAAGATGTACCTGGTCCATCTTGCTGTGCCTTAAATAAGGAAACGCTTATAGACTGATAGGGACATGAAAAAACAACATGAAAGGACTCCCTCCAGCTACACTGGAGAGTACACTTCTTTCCAAAGTAATATAGTGACTAAATATAGAAAGAATGATAGATTAGAGATCATCATTCACCCACCAATGTAATCATATATACCAGTTAGGATCATCAGTGAATACCAAAACCACTGAGTAAAAGTTGGGGAACAGAATATTCACACAGTCCCAAAGTTTCACTGCATGGATTGCCTATTATTTACAAAGGGAAAAATTGAGACTTTACAGTATAGAAATCTACAAGACACTACTTAAACAAGGAAGCAAATGACACAGCAATAACGGGACAAACTGACATCATGCACTTCTTGCTGTGCCACAATGAAAAAGACTTAATGATTAGAATTCTCATCAAAAATATGTAACCTGTACCTAATCATTGGAAAATTTCCGAGAAATTTTATATTGTAGAATATTCTACCTTCTATAAAATAACTAACCTGAACACTTCAAATATTTTATTTTAATGTCATGAAAGACCAAAACAAACAAATTTAAAAAGCAGAGGAATTATTCTAGGCTAAAGACAACTAAAGAGACACAACTACTAAATAAATTGGGGAGGGAACAGCTAAAATGGACATTATTGGAACAGCTGGAGAAATTTGAATATGGACATTAACATGATAACATTATATTAATGTTAAATTCTTGAGTAAAATATTCTGAGTGAGGATAATAATATTATACTATCTAGGAGTGCCCTTGTTTTTGGGAGATGCATACATGCTTGAAGAATTTAGAGATGACAGTCATGATGTTTACAACTTACTTTCAAAATTTCAGGAAAAAAAAGAAAAAGAAAGAAGGCAAAATATTAACAACTGGTGAATCAAGGTGAAGGGTATTTGGGTGTTCACTTAGTCTCTTTCAACACTTCTACAGACTTTTAATTTTTTTAAATAAACTTCAGGAAAAAATGTTTAAATGGCAATATCTTTAGAACAAAAAATTCCAGAATCTACACATCTGAGAAAACAGTTGTGAAGGAATTTATTAGAGAGAAATAATTCTGAAGGAAAGAAGCATTGTGATACATCTTGAGTTTGGGAGGAAAAACCAGATGAGAAAACATTTTCTTTTAGATTCCATATACATGTGTTAGCATACGATATTTGTTTTTCTCTTTCTGACTTACTTCACTCTGTATGACAGACCCTAGGTCCATCCACCTCACCATAAATAAATCAATTTCATTTCTTTTTATGGCTGAGTAGTAGTCCATTGTATATATGTGCCACATCTTCTTTATCCATTCATTTGTCAATGGACACTTAGGTTGCTTCCATGTCCTGGCTATTGTAAATAGAGCTGCAATGAACATTGTGGTACATGACCTTTTTATTTATTTATTTTTTTTTTGCGGTACGCGGGCCTTTCACTGTTGTGGCCTCTCCCGTTGTGGAGCACAGGCTCCGGACACACAGGCTCAGAGGCCATGGCTCACGGGCCTAGCTGCTCCGCGGCATGTGGGATCTTCCCAGACCGGGGCACGAACCCGTGTCCCCTGCATCGGCAGGCGGATTCTCAACAACTGCACCACCAGGGAAGCCCCATGACTCTTTTGGAAGTATGGTTTTCTCAGGGTATATGCCCAGTAGTGGGATTGCTGGGTCATATGGTAGTTCAATTTTTAGTTTTTTTTTTTTTTTTTTTTTGCGGTACGCGGGCCTCTCACTGCTGTGGCCTCTCCCGTTGCGGAGCACAGGCTCCAGACGCGCAGGCTCAGCGGCCATGGCTCACGGGCCCAGCCGCTCCGCGGCATGTGGGATCCTCCCAGACCGGGGCACGAACCCGCGTCCCCTGCATCGGCAGGCGGACTCTCAACCACTGCGCCACCAGGGAAGCCCCAATTTTTAGTTTTTTAAGGAACCTCCATACGGTTCTCCATAGTGGCTATATCAATTTACATTCCCACCAACAGTGTGAGAGGGTTATCTTATCTCCACATCCTCTCCAGCATTAATTGTTTGTAGATTTTCTGATGATGCCCATTCTAACCGGTGTGAGGTGATACCTCATTGTAGTGTTGATTTGCATTTCTCTAATGATTAGTGTGTTCAGCATCCTTTCATGTGTTTATTGGCAAACTATATATCTTCTTTGGAGAAATGTCTATTTAGGTCTTCTGCCCATTTCTGGATTGGGTTGTTTGTCTTTTTGATATTGAGCTGCTTGTATAATTTGGAGATTAATCCTTTGTCAGTTGTTTCATTTGCAAATATTTTCTCCCATTCTGAGGGTTGTCTTTTGGTCTTGTTTATGGTTTACTTTGCTGTGCAAAAGCTTTGAAGTTTCACTAGGTCCCATTTGTTTATTTTTGTTTCTATTTCCATTTCTCTAAGAGGTGGGTCAAAAAGGATCTTGCTGTGATTTATGTCATAGAATGTTCTGCCTAAGTTTTCATCTAAGAGTTTCATAGTGTCTGGCCTTACATCTAGGTCTTTAATCCACTTTGAGTTTATTTTTGTGTGTGGTGTTAGG
Source organism: Globicephala melas (assembly GCF_963455315.2). Classification (NCBI taxonomy): domain Eukaryota; kingdom Metazoa; phylum Chordata; class Mammalia; order Artiodactyla; family Delphinidae; genus Globicephala; species Globicephala melas. The sequence continues at coordinate 47,895,313 of NC_083317.1, read as the reverse complement.
GAGTGATCTAATCTCATACTTTTACATGTAGCTGTCCAGTTTTCCCAGCACCACTTATTGAAGAGGCTGTCCTTTCTCCATTGTATATTCTTGCCTCCTTTTTCAAAAATAAGGTGACCATATGTGCGTTCGTTTATCTCTGGGCTTTCTACCCTGTTCCATTGATCTATATTTCTGTTTTTCTGCCAGTACCATACTGTCTTGACTACTGTAGCTTTGTAGTATAGTCTGAAGTCTGTGAGACTGATTCCTCCAGCTCCGCTTTTCTTTCTCACGATTGCTTTGGCTATTTGGCATCTTTTGTGTTTCCATACAAATTGTGAATTTTTTTGCTCTAATTCTGTGAAAAATGCCATTGGTAGTTTGATAGGGATTGCGTTGAATCTGTAGATTGCTTTGGGTAGTATAGTCATTTTCACAGTGTTGATTCTTCCAATCCAAGAACATGGTATATCTCTCCATCTGTTTGTATCATCTTTAATTTCTTTCATCAGTGTCTTAAGTTTCCTGCATACAGGTCTTTTCTCTCCTTAGGTAGGTTTATTCCTATGTATTTTACTCTTTTTGTTGCAATGGTAAATGGGAGTGTCTCCTTAATTTCTCTTTCATATTTTTCATCATTAGTGTATGGGAATGCAAGAAATTTCTGTGCATTAATTTTGTATCCTGCTACTTTACCAAATTCATTGATTAGCTTTAGTAGTTTTCTGGTAGCATCTTTAGGATTCTCTATGTTTAGTATCATGTCATCTGCAAACAGTGACAGTTTTACTTCTTTTCCAATTTGTATTCCTTTTCTTTTTCTTCTCTGATTGCTGTGGCTAAAACTTCCAAAACGATGTTGAATAATAATGGTGAGTGGGCAATTTTGTCTTGTTCCTCATCTTAGAGGAAATAGTTTCAGTTTTTCACCATTGAGAACGATGTTGGCTGTGGGTTTGTCATATATGGCCTTTATTATGTTGAGGTAAGTTCCCTCTCTGTCTACTACCTGGAGGGTTTTTATCATAAATGGGTGTTGAATTTTGTTGAAAGCTTTTTCTGCATGTATTGAGACGATCAATTGGTTTTTCTCCTTCAATTTGTTGATATGGTGTATCACATTGATTGATTTGTGTATATTAAAGAATCCTTGCATTCCTGGGATAAACCCCACTAGATCATGGTGTATAATCTTTTTAATGTGCTGCTGGATTCTGTTTGCTAGTATTTTGTTGAGGATTTTTGCACCTATGTTCATCAGTGATATTGGCCAGTAGTTTTCTTCTTTTGTGACATCTTATGTCTGGTTTTGGTATCAGGGTGATGGTGGCCTCGTAGAATGAGTTTGGGAGTGTTCCTCTCTGCTATATTCTGGAAGAGTTTGAGAAGCATAGGTGTTAGCTCTTCTCTAAATGTTTGATAGAATTCACCTGTGAAGCCATCTGATCCTGGGCTTTTGTTTGTTGGAACATGTTTAATCACAGTTTCAATTTCAGGGCTTGTGATTGGTCTGTTTATATTTTCTGTTTCTTCCTGGTTCAGTCTCAGAAGGTTGTGCTTTTCTAAGAATTTGTCCATTTCTTCCAGGTTGTCCATTTTATTGGCATAGAGTTGCTTGTAGTAGTTTCTTAGGATGCTTTGTATTTCTGCAGTGTCTGTTGTAACTTCTCCTTTTTCATTTCTAATTTTATTGATTTGAGTGCTCTCCCTCTTTTTCTTGATGAGCCTGGCTAATGGTTTATCAATTTTGTTTATCTTCTCAAAGAACCAGCTTTTAGTTTTATTGATCTTTGCTATCATTTCCTTCATTTCTTTTTCATTTATTTCTGATCTGATCTTTATGATTTCTTTCCTTCTGCTAACTTTGGGGTTTTTTTGTTTTTATTTCTCTATTTGCTTTAGATGTAAGGTTAGATGTTTTTTGAGATGTTTCTTGTTTCTTTTTTTTTTGGCTATGTTGGGTCTTCATTGCTGCACACGGGCTATCTCTAGTTGCGGCAAGCAGGGGCTATTCTTTGTTGCGGTGCACAGGCTTCTCATTGCGGTGGATTCTCTTGTTGCAGAGAATCAGCTCTAGGCATTCAGGCTTTGGCACCTGTGGCACTCGGGCTCAGTAGTTGTGGCTCGTGGGCTCTAGAGCGCAGGCTCAGTAGTTGTGGCACACAGGCTTAGCTGCCCCCATGGTATGTGGGATCCTCCCAGACCAGGGCTCTAACCCACGGCCCCTGCACCAGCAGGCAGATTCTTAACCACTGCGCCAGTAGGGAAGTCCAAGATGTTTCTTGAGGTAGGATTGTATTGCTATAAACTTCCCTCTTAGAACTGCTTTTGCTGCATCCCATAGGTTTTTGGGAGTGGTGTTTCATTGTCATTTGTGTCTAGGTATTTTTTGATTTCCTCTTTGATTTCTTCAGTGATCTCTTGGTTATTTAGTAGTGTATTGTTTAGCTTCCACGTGTTTGTATTTTTTACAGATATTTTCCTGTAATTGATATCTAGTCTCATAGCATTGTGGTCAGAAAACATACTTCATACGATTTCAATTTTCTTAAATTTACCAAGGCTTGATTTGTGACCCAAGATATGATCTATCCTGGAGAATGTTCCATGAGCACTTGAGAAAAATGTGTATTCTGTTGTTTTTGGATAGAATGTCCTATAAATGTCAATTAAGTCCATCTTGTTTAATGTATTATTTAAAGCTTGTGTTTCCTTATATATTTTCATTTTGGATGATCTGTCCATTGGTGAAAGTGGGGTGTTAAAATCCCTGAATATAACTGTGTTATTTTCAATTTCCCCTTTTATGGCTGTTAGCATTTGCCTTATGTATTGAGGTGCTCCTAGGTTGGGTGCATATATACTTACAATTGTTACATCTTTTTCTTGGATTGATCCCTTGATCATTTTGTGGTGTCCTTCTTTCTCTCTTGTAATAGTCTTTACTTTAAAGTCTATTTTGCCTGATATGAGAACTGCTACTCCATCTTTCTTCTGATTTCCATTTGCATGAAATTTCTTTTTCCATCCCCTCACTTTCAGTGTGTATGTGTCCCTAGGTCTGAAGTGGGTCTCTTGTAGACAGCATATATACAGGTCTTGTTCTTGTATCCATTCAGCCAGTCTATGTCTTTTGGTGGGAGTATTTAATCCATTTACATTTAAGGTAATTATCGATATGTATTTTCCTATTCCCATTTTCTTGATTGTTTTAGGTTTGTTATTGTAGGTCTTTTCCTTCTCTTGTGTTTCCTGCTTAGAGAAGTTCCTTTAGCATTTGTTGTAAAGCTGGTTTTGTGGTGCTGAATTCTCTTAACTTTTGCTTGTCTCTGAAGGTTTTAATTTCTCCTTTGAATCTGAATGAGATCTTTGCTGGGTAGAGGAATCTTGGTTGTAGGTTTTTCCGTTTCATCACTTTAAATATGTCCTGCCACTCCCTTCTGGCTTGCAGAGTTTCTGCTGAGAAATCAGCTATTAACCTTATGGGGATTCCCTTGTATGTTATTTGGTGCTTTTCCCTTGCTGCTTTTAATATTTTTTCTTTGTATTTAATTTTTGATAGTTTGATTAATGTGTGTCTTGGCGTGTTTCTCATTGGATTTATACTGTATGGGACTCTCTGTGCTTCCTGGACTTGACTATTTCCTTTCCCATATTAGGGAAGTTTTCAACTATAATCTCTTCAAATGTTTTCTCAGTTCCTTTCTTTTTCTCTTCTTCTGGGACCCCTATAATTCAAATGATGGGACATTTAATGTTGTCCCAGAGGTCTCTGAGACTGTCCTCAAGTCTTTTCATTCTTTTTTCTTTATTCTGCTCTGCAGTAGTAATTTCCACTATTTTATCTTCCACGCCACTTATCCGTTCTTCTGTCCCAGTCATTCTGCTATTGATTCCTTCTAGAGAATTTTTAGTTTCATTTATTGTGCTGTTCATCATTGTTTGTTTGCTCCTTAGGTCTTCTAGGTCCTTGTTAAATGTTTCTTGTATTTCCTCCATTCTATTTCCAAGATTTTGGATCATCCTTACTATCATTACTCTGACTTCTTTTTCAGGTAGACTGCCTATTTCCTCTTCATTTGTTAGGGGTGATGGGTTTTTACCTTGCTCCTTCATCTGCTGTGTATTTCTCTGCCTTCTCATTTTGCTTAACTTACTGCATTTGGCGTCTCCTTTTCGCAGGCTGCATGTTCATAGTTCCCACTTTTTCCCCCGCAGTGGGTGAGGTTGGTTCAGTGGGTTTTGTAGGCTTCCTGGTGGAGGGGACCACTGCCTGTGTTCTGGTGGATGAGGCTAGATGTTGCCTTTCTGCTGGGCAGGACCACGTCCAGTGGTGCTGTGTGGGGTGTCTGTGACCTTATTATGATTTTAGGCAGCCTCTTTGCTGATGGATGGGGTTGTGTTCCTGTCTTTCTGTTTGGTATGGGGTGTCAAGAACTGTAGCTTGCTGGTCATTGAGTGCAGCTGGGTCTTAGCACTGAGATGGAGATCTCTGGAAGAGCTTTCGCCATTTGATATTAGGAGCAGCCTGGAGGTCTCTGGTGGTCCAATGTCCTGAACTCAGCTCTCCCACCTCAGATGCTCAGGCCTGACACCTGGCTGGAGCACCAAGACCCTGTCAGCCACACGGCTTAGAAGAAAAGGGAGAAATAAGGGGCTTCCCTGGTGGTGCACTGGTTAAGATCCACCTGCCAATGCAGGGGACACAGCTTCGAGTACTGGCCCTGGAAGATCCCACATGCCGCAGAGCAACTAAGCCCATGTGCCACAACTACTGAGCCTGTGCTCTAGAGCCCGCAAGCCACAACTACTGAGCCCATGAGCTACAACTACTGAGCTCATGAGCCACAACTACTGAGTCCATGAGCCACAACTACTGAGCCCGCGTGCCACAGCTACTGAGCCCATGTGCCTAGAGCCCGCGCTCCTCAACAATAGAAGCCACTGCAATGAGAAGCCCGCGCACCACACTGAAGAGTAGCCAAAGAAGTGCACAGCAATGAAGAACCAAAGCAGCCAAAAATAAATAAATAAAATAAATTTCTAAAAAAATAAATAAATAAAATGGTTAATTTTATATCCTAAATTTAAAAAAAAAAGAAAAGGGAGAAATAAACAGAAAAAATATAAATAAATAAAATAAAGTTATAAAATAAAAAATTTAAAAAAGAAAGAGAGGGCAATGAAACCAATAAACAAATCCACCAATAATAACAAGTGCTAAAAAGTATAATAATAATTTTTTAAAATGAAGGACAGAACCCTAGGACAAATGATAAAAGCAAAGCTATACAGACAAAATCACACAAAAAAGCATACACATACACACACACAAAAAGAGAAAAAGGAAAAAAAATATATATATATATATAAAGGAAGAGAGCAACCAAATCAATAAACAAATCTACCAAGATAATAAGCTCTAAATACTAAACTAAGATAAACATAAAACCAGAAACAAATTAGATGCAGAAAGCAAACCCCAAGTCTACAGCTACTTCCAAAGTCCACCGCCTCAATTTTGGGATGATTCGTTGTCTATTCATGTATTCCACAGATGCAGGGTACATCAAGTTGATTGTGGAGGTTTAATCCACTGTTCCTGAGGCTGCTGGGAGAGACTTCCCTTTCTCTTCTTTGTTTGCACAGCTCTTGGGGTTCAGCTTTGGATTTGGCCCTGCCTGTGCATGTAGGTCACCTGAGGGTGTCTGTTCTTTGCTGAGACAGGACCGAGTTAAAGTAGCAGCTGATTAGGGGGCTGTGGCTCACTTAGACCAGCAGGAGGGAGGGGTACAGAATGTGGGGCAAGCCTGCAGCGACAGAGGGCAGCATGATGTTGCAACAGCCTGAGGCACACTGTGTATTCTCCCGGGGAAGTTGTCCCTGGATCACGGGACCCTGGCAGTGGCGGGCTGCACAGGCTCCCGGGAGGGGAGGTGTGAATAGTGATCTGTGTTTGCACACAGGCTTCTTGGTGGCTGCAGCAGCAGCCTTGGTGCTTCATGCCCGTCGCTGGTGCCCGCGCTGATAGCTATGGCACACGCCTGTCTCTGGAGCTCATTTAGGTGGTGCTCTGAATCCCCTCTCCTCGTGCACCCGGAAACAATGGTCTCTTGCCTCTTAAGCAGTTCCAGACTTTTTCCTGGACTCCCTCCCGGCTAGCTGTGGAGCACTAGCCCCCTTCAGGCTGTGCACCAGCCAACCCCAGTCCTCTCCCTGGGATCTGACTTCCGAAGCTGGAGCCTCAGCTCTCAGCCCCCATCTTCCCCAGACAAGCCTCTCAGGCTGGTGAGTGCTGGTCGGCACCGATCCTCTGTGCGGGAATCTCTCTGCTTTGCCCTCTGCATCCCCGTTGCTGCGCTCTCCCCTGTGGCTCCAAAGCTTCCTCCCTACCCACCCCCTGTCTCTGCCAGTCAAGGGGCTTCCTAGTGTGTGGAAACCTTTCCTCCTTCACAGTTCCCTCCCAGAGGTGCAGGTCCCATCTCTATTCTTTTGTCTCTGTTTTTTCTTTTTTCCTTTGCCCTACCCAGATACATGGGGGAGTTTCTTGCCTTTGGGAAGTCTGAGGTCTTCTGCCAGCATTCAGTAGGTGTTCTGTAGGAGTTGTTCCACATGGAGATGTATTTTTGACGTATTTGGGGGGAGGAAGGTGATCTCCACCTCTTACTCCTCCACCATCTTGAAGGTCCTCTCTCAAAATTTTTTTTAAAAGTTTTACCATTTGAAACCTTAATACAGTTTAAAATTTACTTTTATCCTCAAAAACTTGCTGATTAGCAACATTTCTCTTTGCCAATGCAGATTGGCAGTTATGCTTCTATTCAACACTAAGGAACTGTGTGGCATTGATGAACTATGGGACCACATTAATTTTATGTGACAAACTTGTAATTACATGGTATGTAATTTTCCTTCAAGGCACTTACCACAGTTTGTAAGTATACATTTATTTGTGTGTATGTCTTAGTCTCTCCAGGACTGAGTATCTTGTAAAATGTGTATGTTGAACTAAATCTGATTTTCTTTCCAGTTCCAAGAGACTGTATTCTAATGGGAATATGCTGAAAGGAAATGATATCAGGATAGCAATTTCTCTCATGAGAAGAGCCTGCTTCCCTTCAGGTTACCTGGTGCTGACCAGTAATATAATTGTGAGAGCCAGAGCAGCAATGGACAGTGCACATCCAAATGTGGAAAATACATCTAGTGATTCAGGATATTTATATTCTTTTTTGAAACTCTGGAAAGTAAGTTGACTCATTATTTTTAAATAACCATTCTGAACTATCTATGAAAGTCAACATCATAAAGAGGTACACTGATTAAAGCAATCAGATATATTGATCAAAATAGCCAGATATGTCTTTTTTTATATAAAGCTGTGATTTTTTTTTTTTTTTTTTTTTTTTTGCTGTACGCGGGCCTCTCACTGTTGGGGCCTCTCCCGTTGCAGCGGAGTACAGGCTCCGGATGTGCAGGCTTAGCAGCCATGGCTCACGGGCCCAGCCGCTCCGCGGCATGTGGGATCTTCCCGGACCGGGGCACGAACCCATGTCCCCTGCATCGGCAGGCGGACTCTCAACCACTGCGCCACCAGGGAAGCCCCAAGCTGTGATATTTTTAAAGGAAATAAATCAACTCCTTATCTCTAAGCAGTTTACATGAAATAGAGGCTTAAGAACAGTTACCTAACTAATTCAGTTAGGGAAGACATATATACTATTCCTCAATGTCTAAAATCAAAGTTGTTTGTGTTAGATCTAAATTGGCTAGAGTTGCTTTATTTACCCATTAAATTATTTTTATGTGTAACTATAATCCAAGGGAAAATCTGCATATCTAAGCTAATGTACTAAAAATAAAGTTGCAGAAATATTTTTATGGACATGGAAAGATATTCAAACGATCCTGTTCATTTTTCTTTGGAAAATGGGGTATAATTTTTATGTAGTATATCTATATCTACCCCAGCTTTTTAGTATGTAGTCATAGAAAAATATATTCCACATAAGTACGTACTCTTAGAAATCTGGAGAGGTAATAATGGCGGTCACTGGGTGGATAGGATATATATACATAATTATTTTTGCTTGTCTGTACTTTCTAATTTTTCAAATTGTTAAAATTAGAAAAGCTGAAAATGCTTATTTATAAAACATGAAAATAGTATAGAAACATAATTTTAAAAAGCACACGTTCCTCTTTACTGCCTCTACCCCACATCATACTCTACCTCTTGAAATCCTATTCTTCTCCAGAGGTGACCTTTTTATAGGTGCTTACAAATATTATCTATGTCTCTTTGCACAAATAAACAGGGGTTTGTTAACATAATCAAATTATTTTCAAACTATTTTAAGATATCATACACATTTTTCCATGTCAGTATATTTCTGTTGAGTAAGCAGACTCACTCTGTATGCAATGAGTATGTATTGCTTTAGTAGGGAAAAAATAAAAATAAAATAAACTTTGTTTTAAAAAATAATAAAACAGGGCTTCCCTGGTGGCACAGTGGTTGAGAGTCCACCTGCCGATGCAGGGGACACAGGTTCGTGCCCCGGTCCGGGAAGATCCCACATGCCGCGGAGCAGCTGGGCCCGTAAGTCATGGCCGCTGAGCCTGCACGTCCAGAGCCTGTGCTCCACAATGGGAGAGGCCACAAGAGTGAGAGGCCCGCGTACCGCCAAAAAAAAATAATAATAACAAAACAAAAATTTCACATTACTTCCTATCTGCAGTATACTAAGTAGATGACAAAGAATCATAGAATACATATATCTTCAGATCTTAGAAATCATCTATACACTCAGAGCCTATCTGCTCTTAAACTTTACATACAATTCTAATCAGCTTTTTTTTTTAAATTTTGCAACCAAAACTAATTATAAACATGAGTAGGTGGGCATTGAGGCAGACTCAGATATTAGTAAGAATAGCTGAAAAGTCTGACTTCAAAAAAGGAGAAAAATAACTATGACAGTATAGTCTGTATCATTTAATATACAAAGCAATCTGAGCTTTACACAGCTATTCAATAATACTAATGATCTTAAGATATCAAAAAAGGTAAAATTTTATCTTTACATTTCTGATTGAGAAATCAGATCTCTCTGTACTGCAAGTTATAAAATAAATAGTCAAAATCAATTTTTAAATATTTGGTAATTAAAATAAGAAAATGATAGTTATCTCAAAAATATTTTAAAAGCAAGGCTCTATAATTTGATATTCTATGTTGTACCAGTATGTTCTGGATCTCCATTGGCTTCTCAAATACGGGTACTTCTTAGCTACTAGAAAATTAAAACATCTGCTTCTCTTTGGAAGAGTCATAGTGTTACTAGGCCCTTAGTAAGGGTAAGACACTCTACATCCCTCCCCATTCCACTGCATATAAAAACATTCCATCCAGTATATAAATAAACATTTTTGTTTTCACCAGAATAATAGGTTTCTGGAAATGAAACAAACAGAAGCCCGTCTTCCTAAAAAGGTCAGCCCAAGAAATCTCAGAGGTGTATAAACAGCTGCACACCAGAGCTGTTGCCAGTTACTTGTACGGGGTAGCACTGGAATGAAACAGCACACACGGAGGTATTATGGGACAAGTTGAATTAAAGAGCTTTTCCTCTTATATCTTCTGGCATAAACTTAGTAACTTAGATGATTACAATGGAAAAAGCTGTGGGTAACTGATGCAGACTGCCCACCCACAGCTATGTATGTACTGAACCTGTCTTCAGCACACAGCTATACAGCCTTATCTCTGGCTGTAGCAACTTCATGCTTCTGATATGTGAGTTAGTTGAGTGCAGTCCGTCAGCTCCTCTTTTGCACGTGGGCTCCCTTCTCATTATTAAATACACAGTACTGAACTCATCTATCCGGAGACTATATTGCAAAAAACTCTATTCTACTTGCCTTTACCAGCACTTCCCTTCTTAGTCCTCTAACTCCATTCCCTGTTTTTCTGTTTAATCTGAGTTGAGTGTCTATGTAAACTAACCCCCCAAATTATCTCCAGTTAGTACATACCAAAATCATATATAAGGAAATTCTTGTCAGGAAGGAGATTACCGTGCACACCCTTACCATCAATACCGCGAAGTTAGTAGTATGGTTGCAGCGGCAGCGCAAGAATCCATCAATGACTCCTTCTTTGTGACAGCCATGTGTGTCCCAATCCTTCAGGGAAAAATTCCAATAGTCACAGGCATAGGAATGAAGCTGGAATTCTTTTTCATTGTACTGTGAATTGATAAGACAATGGCAACTGATTTTTCAAAATGCTTAATTGGGTAGAAAAAAATCAAATAGGCCAAGATAAGCATATGAGAAACCAATTAGATATGTACAAAGCATAGCATCTTCATTACAGATTGAGGAGAGGAAAAGGGATACAAAATTCAAAGTAGTTAATTTTGGGTTTAGCTAGTCTACAAAAATATGGATGGGGGAAGTTGAAGTGAACACTGTCAAAGAATCTTTCAAAGAGTTGTTCTGTGAATTTCTTTTGCCCAAACCGTCCCTGGTTTTGCAATCAAGAGTGGGCTGAATTATTTCTGTTAATAGGAAAACTCACCCTTGGACTAAAAAACATTTCAACAGAAGTGCTCTGATCTTCCACATTTTCATCAGTTTTGCTTGAGATAATTTTTTGACTAAAATGTGATTTAGCTATAAAAGTTTTTGATTGGAAAAGCTTGCTGTTTTGATACACTACAAAGCCACATGCCTTGGCATTAGCTGTGAGGGGGAAAAAAGGACACTAAAATTAATAAATGAACCTTAGGGTAAGCAAGAAACAAAGTCCCATGCCATCACTGAACTGCATGACTGCTTAATACTTGGGTAAAGTACAGAAAACGTGGTTTGCTGGCTGCCTTTATTTAATTGCGGTATGTAATTAACATATGATCTGTGGTTGGCTATTCCACCCTCATTAAGTTTTTTTCCTGAGATAAGATTCCTTATGTTCTAAATGGAAACCATAATTCCTGTCTAATCCGCCTGGAAAAAAAATTGGAAGTATATCATGTATAAAGTAAACATTCTTACTTTCTATGCAGTGAGACGGAGTGAACACGATGTGAAGGTAGCTCAAGACCACGTTGCTTCCCCCACTGACAAGACATCAAACAAGAAACAGCAGAGGGTGAACATCAGGACAGCTGTACCTAGAGGATTGCTCTGTGAGGTCTGTCTCCCATTCAGAGGGACTGAGCAGGGACCACTGTATTAACAGACTGGAGCTCAAGTTGTGCATATCAGGGAAACAGCAGAGGGTGAACTCTGCTGTATTTCACAAGTGAAAAACGTGTGTGTGTATTTGCATGTGTGTGTATATATATACGTGTGTGTGTATATATATATATATACACACACACACACATATATGTATATTATATATACAAGGAAAACTAAAGCGGTGGTGGTGAGACCAGCCTAATCAGTCTTGTGCTTTGAGAGATAGGCAGGCAAGGACCTGACAGCCCCCCAGATGTCCTCCACAGCCAGCCACTTTGTTCTGTCCTCATCTGGGAAATAAAGACATTGGCTTCTGAGGTGTTTTCATGGCACATTAAGCCCACCAAATTGTTCCTCCTGGATACTAGGTGACAAAGTTAACCCTAAAAATGTAGTATGCCTTCTTTTTAATCTTATTTTTATAAAAGAGTGACATGCTTGATGTAAAATCCAAATCCATCCAAGTATATAGATGTAAAACATGAAATTCCCTACTCACCCATCTCCTCATTTCTACAGTATTCTGGTTATTTATTAGAAAATCATCTTTTCATCTAGATAATTAGATTCACTAGAATAAATTATATTTACCATTATCTTATAATTTTAAAAGAATCTCCATATCTCTAGACATAATCCTCCTTGATGTTTATTTATATTCTCTCTTTTCTTGATCAAACTTGTCAGAAGCTTGCATATTTTTCATTAGTCTTTCATGGAATCAAATTTTTATTTTGTTGATCAACTCTAGCATTTGTTAATTTCTATTTTTATTAATTTCTTCCTTCTAGATTTCTTTACATTTATTTTAATTTTTATGCCTCTTTAGCTGAATGATTATTTTTTAACAATTTCTTTTATTATCTAATGAATTTATTAAAGGATATACGTTTTCCTTTAAATACATAAATTCAAGGTGTACTGAATACCTAAATACAAACACAAACACTAAAAATATTCAGGAGAAAATATAGGAGACTAGCATGACTTTAGTAGAGCAATGAATTTTTTTTAAGTACCAATTACAGAAAAAAGATTGGTACATTGGACTGCATTATAAATTAAAATTTGAGTATGACAAAAGACATGAAAAACCAAGTAAAAGATAGCTATAGACTGGAGAGAAGATATTTGCAACTTCTACAACCAATAAAGAATTAGCCAATTAGAATTATATAACCAGTGAGAATTATGAACTTAGTCTTTCTAAAATATGTACTTTCTGGCACTGGATTTTTTTATTTGGGGAGAGAATAAAAGTAAATGTGTGTGTTTGGTTTGCTTATTGTAGTTGAATTAACCAATTTTTTTTTAGACTCTGAAAAGTACAATGTATGGATACCAAGGGGGAAAGAGTGGGGGTGGGAGGAATTGGGAGATTGGGATTGACACATATACGCTAGTGGTATTATGTATAAAATAGACAACTAATGAGAATGTACTGTATAGCACAGGGAACTCTACTTAATGCACTGTGGTGACCTAAATGGGAAAGAAATCTAAAAAAGAGGGCATATATGTATATGTATAGCTGATTCATTTTGCTGTACAGCAGAAACTAATGCAACATTGTAAAGCAACTATACTCCAACAAAAATTAATTAAGAAAAAAAAGAAAAGTACAAACATTTCAAGATAGACATAAGAATTTCTAAAGGGCCACATGCAAGATGATAAGGAGCTCATGGTGGGCACCATACTAGTAGAGATAACTGAAAATTGGTACTGCTAGATGATAACTGCATCAATTACATAAAATATCCCAAGGTCAGGTCTATAGGATGAATTTAAGCCTGTGAGTGTCATTCCACTAGTAAACACAGGCAAAGCTTACGACTGAGTATTTTTTAAATGTATTTTTAAATGTAAAACTGAACCACTTTAGCTAGATTTTTGTTGGAAAACAGATTTGCATCCATGGCCAGAGCATTTCAATTCTGCTACCCTCCAAAGGGTTTTTGCAAAGAAAGAGAGGAAAAAATAAAAAAAGAAATTATCTCTATGGCCTAGAATAGTAGACTTGACATTAACATAATTTGTCAGAACTCAAACATACTCAAACACAAATTATTCAGTGTGAAACAGTAAACATTATTTCTCGTTCAATGGATGTAAGTTATTAATTCCATGAATTGGAGTGCATTTTTTCATGTAACATAATTTAAGACCTGCTTTTCGTGGTGTTGAGCAAGATCTGAAGTTCAGCCTGTTCATTCAGATTCAGTTTGTCCACACTTGCATTTACAACTGTGGAACCAGAAACCAGAGAATCCCTAGTTCCTATGAGAAGGAAAAAAAGCAGAATTTCATAAAAGCCTACACTTTCACGAATAGAGCATTATCGGTAGCAGAATGCTCTCTGCTATTACAAGAACCTGAAACAAACAGCTCACCTTTCAGCACAGTGAAGAGAACACCTGTAGATCCCACAGTGGCCTTCTGAAGAGAAATTAACAGACTGTATTGCTATACTAGGTTCTACCACTGACGTGTTGGCCAAAGACAAGGAATAAGTTTCAATTTGCTCAATAAGCCTGCATAGAATAAAATGTAACAACATAATATTGTGGAGATTTGTCATAAAATCAGTTGTGTGTGTCCCACATTCCAGTAGAAAGGAATGAGCACAGAATTCATGTGATCACAATATTGGCACAATTCCCTAAAAATATCTGACTTTCTTTACGAGAGTCTTACTTTGTTACATATACCTTTTTTTAAAGTTCTGGTGGACTCCTCCCACTGACACGTACCTTGGACACAGATGCCAGAAAGCTGGAATTCAAGAATGACAGATTTCCCAGTAGAAACAGTCTTTGTTATTCTGCTCTTCTCATAAAAGGATGGCGCTACCACCCTACAATGACCAGGCATTTGATTTTTGTTTCTCCAGTGCTGAGACTCAATTTCCTCTTATTCAACTCTCTCCTCTCACACAAACCCCTCGGGTTCCAAAGCATCTCTTATAAGTGTCGACTCCTGAGGTGACAGTTCATATGGAATTATGGAAGAGCAGATCTCTGAGCTCATTGCCTCGGCTATTAACTAAACTTTGCAGGTTTTCACAATGTTCTTTTCTACTTTGGATAAGTTAAAAGATAGATTAGATGGAAGGTGGGAGGGAGTGGGGGGAATCTATTAATTTGGTGCTCTCCAAAGGTAAGTCATAAGACTGTTTCTTTTCCTGTTTCCTATAAAAAATATTTCCACTCTTTCTGTACTTGATAAAACAAAATGTCTCTATTTAAGATAACTGGTTCAATCTAGTTTTCCCAGAAATGAAAGAATTTCATTAATATGTAATTGTTCTTTATTCTAAATCTTTATTCCTGACACTAATACATCTTTTCTCTTCCTCAAGTGAGATTTTAAAAAGAAATAAATTTTTAAATAATTTAAAAAACTTCATAAAAAGAATGTGATAGTCATTCATATGGAAACATTCAAGTCAACTTCTCTATTTCAAAAGTTTTCCTTTCATAACACCATTTTCTGTAATTTTCAGCAATTCACACTATGCATTTCCCACTTGATGAATAGCAATCATACTCCAGAGCTGCTTTCGACAGGAGGAGTACCTAACAAAACTGCAATCTGCTAAGAACATAGTTCATACATTCATTCAACCAACAGTGTCTGTTGAGCACCCACTAAAAGGTCAGTACCTGTGAAACACTGGCGATACTAAGGGGAGCTCCTTCAGGCATTTGAAGGCTAAAGGGAAAAATGGGCCAGGTACATGGGGGTGTTTGCTGCTTTTAAAGGGCTGCTCTAGCCACAGCCACTTGTAAGGCCTTTATTCCTTCCATATTATTCTTTCCTCCTCTTGTCGTAACTGATTGGATGATAGGTGGGTGCATGTCTCAGAGATCCCAATCAGGAGGCTGGCCATCAACCTAGTACAAATGACTAGAAGCAATCTGATTCTTTTCCCTAGGAATCTTCCATTTAGTGCAGCAGTTATATCAGAAAAGCCTGGCTTTCAAGGGGACCAGAGAGGTCATTAGAGTCAGCCCTCCGTATCCACGGGTTTCGTTTCCGTGGTTGGTTGAATTTGCTAATGTGGAACCCCACGCAGATACGGATAGCCAACTACACCATTTTATATAAGGGACTTGAGCATCCGGGCATTTTGGTTTCCGTGGGGAGCCGGGGAGGTAAGAGAGGGGATGGTCCTGGAACCAATCCCCCACGGATACTAAGGGAGAATTGCATATCATTGTAAGGACAAATACAAATTAAAAATGAGAGGTTTAATTCTTCCTGTGGAAAATAAGGGAAGAAATTTCCCTCCCCTCCTTTTTCTTTGAGCATTTACTTTAGAAAACTTGCAGGCACTTTCTCTTCTCTTTGAAATGTAAATAAATCCTTTTGAAAACTAGATTGGCATTTTGTCAAAGACCTAGGAATGTCTTTCTCAGGGACCTGGGAACCATCTCTTTGAAATGGAAACATCGAGGGAGCTAGCTAGTGCCCCTATCTCCCAGTTTCTGTGGGAGAGTAGTAGCCTAACTTCGGTGGGTGGGCACCTTGCTCCAAGTTGCAAAACTACCTCCTTTCATAAAGATATGAAAGGTTTGTTCTTCCTCTGGATAAAGTCAATTAGCTAACACAAAAGGTCACCTCAATTACCCAGTTAACTTAGGATAAACTGTGTGTGGCAAATAGTGCTGTGGAGTTCTCTTAACTGAGGACTAGTTATTATTTATCTGAAAACATGTATGTAACAGGTTGTATCTGCTTGCCTACCTAAAGAGGTCAGATTCCCTTCTTCTTCCCAGTCTATTAAGGGTTTGTCTGTGATGTTCGTCACATTCTGGTTTAATGCCTGTGCAATAATTAAAGTGTTTTCTTTCTCTACTACCTTTGTGGAGAGGATTTCTGCGTTGGGAGAAGATTTTGTTTTTAATTTTACTTCCCCAACATCATGAAAGGGTTAAATTATGAGAGAGCAGAAACTATAAATAAAGATGAGACATACATGTTTACTGAGTCATGTTAATGATAAACACAGCTGCTAACCTATTTTTCCAAGATTTAATATGGATAAGTCCAGTATTATGCTAGCGATTTACATACATTATCTCATTTGAGCCTTACAAGAATCCTGCTGAAGCGAGTCCCAAAATCACTCCCATATTACACTGAAGAATCTGAGGCTCTTTGGAGAGATATGGAGTAATTTGGACTAAATCATGTAGCTACCAAAAAGCAATGCGAAGATTTGAATCCAGAACCGTCTGATTTCAACAGCCACTGCCGTTACATTCTCCCACAGGGAAGACCCAAAACTGCTCTACTAAGAGCTTCAAAGCTGCCTTGGAAGCCCTGCCATCCCCCTGGTCCAGCATCCACAGGGCCCAGCTGTATTATGATCCTGTTCCTAGGTTCCCAGGAGATTCCATATGCCTCTTTACAGTAGCTCTCTTTTGGTTAAGATAACTTGATCAGCTGTCTTGTAAGCAAAGAAAGCTGGCTAGAACAGAAATGCAAACAGAAATGTGCAATGGAAATGTACAAGGTAGTCAGTATTAGCAGTTTTATGTTCCCAAAGTTAGGTAAACAAGGACAACTAGGAGCTTGAACGTAACAGCAAAGTTTCAAGGTTATGGATCAGTCTTTACAGCAAGTGTTCAAAATGGAGAAATAAGGTCTTAGATTCACTGATTGAGTCAGATGCCTTTACCAGCAGAGACTCTGCCCTGGCTGGGCCCACTTCAACACCCTGCCTCCTCCCAGTTTAGAACAAGAGAATGCGTGAAAGGATGCTGGAGAACTCTGCCGTGACAACGTGCGATGAATGAAGCTGGAGTGAGTTCTTTCCTCCCTGTCACTCTCCTCTGTTTCACTCTCACCCTGTCCACTTCTCCCCATATGTGTAGAAGGGGAGTTCGGTAGCTTAGAGACACAGAAAGGAAACTGTAGATGAAAGAAGGGGAAAGTCAGAGTGAGATTTACCATTTAGGCTGGTGCCTATCAGGAGACCTCCACATTGGTCTCAGTTCAGCGGATGGAGTTTGGAAAGGAAGAGTTGCCCCAAGTAACAATTAATTTCCTTCCAGGGGAGAGAGGAGAGAGAGAGAGAGATTACCTCTGTTGGCAGCTCACCAAGAGTGTTCTCCTGAGGAGAGCTAAGAGCTTGCTGACACGATCTTAGGGCTCGAGATTGAGGCAAAAGCCTTATTTACATGAATAAAGACCTGAGTCCACAAGGGTTTACACAAAAGATCACCTGGGAGAGGGTAAACTGATAGCCCATCATTAGAAAAATAAGTAGACTAGAAATTCAGAGTGGGAGGAAGGAAGGATTGAGTGTGGTTATACCATTTCATATTTCAACGCATCCTATATTGAAATTTTTTATTTATCCTCTAAACACCTTCTTCTATGCCATTTGGACTTTACACATAAATCACACATAATTGTTTTCTTTTTTCTCCATGCCTTAAGCCAGTAAAATTCATAACTGTTTATTAATGGGACAGTGTTTTCATCTATCTCATGATCTGTGACTTTCTCAGCCAAATCCCACAATGGTTCTTTCCTCAGCCTTCTCACCAAAAACATCCACTCCTCTCCTTTGCCTCCAGCAAGACTGCAAACACAGAACCTCCAGCTCTGAAGGGAGTTCACTGAACATAGACTCTGGACCAACTTCAAGAAAAATGGGAGTGTTCACACTCCCAGTGAGAAGGACCCAGACTCCTAGAGAAATCTGAAGTCATAAAATACACCAGTTCAATTGTTTATAACACCTCTACCATCATCTCTCAGAATTATAATCTTGTCAATGTTCTGTTTCAGGCATTTGCACTTTTTCTACTTTGAGGACTCAACACTAACTAGGTACTGGTTATAATATTAGTGAACTGAGAACTACTAGGAATTTCTCCTAAGGAAATAATAGGTCATGCAAACAAAGATTATGTACAAGAATGAAATACCAAAAGACTTGAAGCTATCTAAATGTCCAGCAGCAGAGAACCGCTTAAATAATAGCTGACTCATATCATGCAGTTATCTAAAATTTATGATGTAGATGTATAAGTATTTATATTAAAAAGATGTTTACAAAGTATTAAAGTGACAAAAACAAGTTATAAATTAAAAGAGTATGTAGGGCTTCCCTGGTGGCACAGTGGTTGAAAGTCCGCCTGCCGATGCAGGGGACACGGGTTCGTGCCCCGGTCCGGGAAGATCTCACATGCCGCGGAGCGGCTAGGCCCGTGAGCCATGGCCGCTGAGCCTGCGCGTCCGGAGCCTGTGCTCCGCAGCGGGAGAGGCCACAGCAGTGAGAGGCCCGCGTACCGCAAAAAAAAAAAAAAAAACACAAACAAAAATAAACCCACAAAAAACCATAATAGTTACTCAGAAAAGAAAAATACATAACCAAATGAAAGATGGTGATTCTCTTGTCCCAAAAAAAGTAATATCTTTCAAGCAAGTGTGATGTCCCTTGATGGCTATATTACTGACATTTTTACGCTTCCTGATTCAACAGCACAGTTATTTTTTGTAGCCGTATCTGTTTTGTAAATTATAAAGAAATATTTAAGACACAAAAAATATATAAAAATTATGACGGTAGGACTCCCCTGGTGGTGCAGTGGTTAAGAATCCGCCTGGGCTTCCCTGGTGGCGTAGTGGTTGAGAATCTGCCTGCTAATGCAGGGGACACAGGTTCGAGCCCTGGTCTGGGAGGATCCCACATGCTGCGGAGCAACAAGGCCTGTGAGCCACAACTACTGAGCCTGCGCGTCTGGAGCCTGTGCTCCGCAACAAAAGAGGCCACGATAGTGAGAGGCCCGCGCACCATGATGAAGAGTGGCCCCCGCTTGCCACAACTAGAGAAAACCCTTGCACAGAAACGAAGACCCAACACAGCAAAAATAAATAAATTAATTAATAAATTCCTACCCCCAATATCTTCTTTAAAAAAAAAAAAAAGAATCCGCCTGCCAATGCAGGGGACACAGGTTCGAGCCCTGGTCCAGGAAGATCCCACGTGCCTCGGAGCAACTAAGTCCATGCGCCACAACTACTGAGCCTGCGCTCTAGAGCCTGCGAGCCACAACTACTGAGCCCGTGTGCCACAACTACTGAAGCCCATGCACCTAGAGCCTGTGCTCTGCAACAAGAGAAGCCACCGCAATGAGAAGCACGCGCAGTGCAACAAAGAGTAGCCCCCACTCACCGCAACTAAAGAAAGCCTGCACACAGCAAGGAAGACCCAAGGCAGCCAAAAATAAATAAATAAATAAATTTTAAAAAACAAATACTATAAAAAATAAATTATGATGGTAAGTATCTATGGACATACCACAGGAAGTAAGTACCAATACAGTTGAAGCTCTTCTTTTACCTCTGAGCTTTTAATCAAGAAGCTGGAAAGAACTATGTAAAGAGTAGAATCATGAATACTTGAGTAAGTATGATATATGTGGGCAGAGGCAATTTAGATTCGGCAAATGGAACGCTGGTCTAAATAATTTCTTAGAATAAATAAGGCAAAGAAGGACATAGGAAGGAGCAGTGCATACAATTTATTTAGTGTTTCAAAGAGCCCTTGACACACATAGAAATAAATATCTAAATAAAATGTGAAAAATTTTCCCAGGTTCATTATTCACTATCAAACACTTGCATAAACATCTAGAATTAGTTACTGAGATATCCGGTTCTGCAGGAAGTGGATGATAACCTGCAGAAAGGTGTGAGAGGCAGGAGGATTGGTCAGATGAAAATCAATGCAAACCAAGGACTGTTAAAACGTTTAGGGAAAATCATATGGGATAATGGGCTCTAAGCTGTCAGGAAAGGGGTCTATGAATTTAAAGGGCTACTCTTAGAAGATATTACCCAATCTGGCATTAAAATCGTGTATGTCATCAAAATCCTAGATAGCATCAGGGGGCATATTAGAAATAGAAAATATCATTTGCTCCTTTATTCTTGGAAAGCCTCTGTGCAAGCAAGGTTGTCACGCTTCAGGAAAGGTGTGATGAAGCTAGAAAATGTTCCAAGATGGAAAACTAAAATGATCAAAGAGGTGAAGGACTCCTAACTGTGAAGAGACTTAACTGCAATTCTACCTAGAAATATGAAGTCTCAAAATAGATACGGTGTAAACCTACAGTCTACCCAGTCTTTAAAATTGAGATAAATTATGTAACAGCAGATCTTAACCTGATCAAACTCCAGGAGATGGAGGAGGCTGCAAGAATAAATATATTGAAGAATTAAAAGGAATTTACTACCGATCTATATTTCAGTTTTTAGGAGAACTGGAATTATGTGATGTAACACCCAAAACTTTGAACATTGGCATCACGAAATGGAGCCAAACCCTTCCACAAAATCTTCCTTGATGCCTCTTCTAGGGACCTAACACTAGTTGGAGAGATGATAGGTATGACCCAGCATAGCAATTCATATGCCTAAACAGAGGAGATGCTTGGAAAAGCACAAACCATTCAGAGTGTTCTTGTCACATGTTTGCAAGGAAGAGCCATATCTTCCCACTGGAATTCTGTGAAAAGTAAAATTCTCATAGGTACTGTTTTCACAGAAATTAACTATAAGGGAAAGAAAAAATATTCATCATAAATTCATCATTAATCAAAAAAATTTCATTATAAATTTTCACTTTTCTTTCTCAAATTTCAAACCAGATAAAAGTCAAAGTTCAAAACCTCTCTGGTGTAATTCGAAGGGTAATAGAAGGCTTATAGGACTCATTGACCAGCCAGGAACTACACACTTTCTTATCTAGTTAAGTTACTACCATTACAATAACTAGTATGTTCGATTACAGGTTCCTTACTGATCGTACATCTCCGTCCTTTCCACTCTTCTGGACAAATGCATCTGCCATTTTCCCAGGTTCCACCATTCTTGCAGAACTCTATAGGGGTGCTAGATGTGGGGTAAATGTTCCTAAAGAAACAATAAATAACAGAATAGTATATGAACTGGCTGAGTAGTTTCTCTTTTGGGGTCTGTGGCCTTTAATTTCTATATGTAAAACCATTATTTTGAATATCACTGCTGAAAAATATTCTTTGTAAGATCATCAAAAAATATATACACTGAGAATCTACACAGGGTATACAATGCTTACTAGATGTTATGGATATGAAAAAACCATATTTGAAAGATACGACACCTTGACCAAGGAGATTAGAATCTACTGAAGGAAACAGATTATATAGATGATGTATATAGACTAGATAGATAGATATAGATGAACCATGTCAATATGCAGATCTATAAGTGCTATAAGAATATAGAAGAGAGATGTTGAGGACAGAGGTAACCCATCCAGAGAAGACTTTTCAGAAGAGGTGGTGTTAGCATCAGATTTTAAGACTAAATCTAAAGAAGTCAGATAATGAGGATGATTATAATTTTTGTGACTTTCTGTTTGAATAAAAAAAAAATCCCACAAGGACTCAGAGGCAAAAAATATACAAATCAATTTTCACTGCAAAGTAAAGAAGCTGTTACAGTGGAGGATTACTGGACTGAATGTCAATATTATGACACAGTATGAGTGTGTTTCATGTTTGGTAATTGCAATCATTGTTGCTTTTGTTGTGGTCATACATTTACAATGCTTGGTGTCAGTTTATTTATCTCTTGTAAAAATAAAATACTGTGTGTGTGTGAAAAAAATAAATAAAAATAAAATTAAAAAAAATAAAGAAGTCAGATAAAATGTAGGCAGGATACAAACAGCAAAAATTCAAAAACATGGAAAGTTCTGATGTGTCCAAGAACAGAGAAAAGCTTAACATATCAGGAGCGTTGGTTCTACGTGGATCAACAGCAGGACATAAGCTGCATTGTGAGCAGCTTTATAGAACAAGCTGAAAAGATTTAACCCTGCAGCAGCCTAGAGGGGTCTTAAAACAAGGAAGTAACATAGTAAGGAATATTTTTTAGGAAGATATCTCAAGCAATACGGGAAGTGACTGAGGCTGGGAGGCAAAGAAGACCTGCTAGCTAAATGAGAACCTGATCTAAAACAGTGGCTCTAAGGAAGTCAGGTGTCAATCAACACAGGAGCATACCTGAGACTCGATTGTTTGGATCTAGTGACTGGTTATTTTGAGTTGGGGACACTGGGGACACTGGGGACTCTAAATTGAAAGACAGGGTGGATGGTGAACAAATTAACTAACCTTATGAATACAGGAAGCAGAGTTCCAGTTCCAATAATGATGGAGTAGATTGTACCATATTAACCCTCCCCCAGATGACAATTTTAAACACTGGACAAAAATTTAAAACTAACTACTTGAGGACATTGGACAGCAATAAAAAGCAGAGAGAAACTGAAGGCTATTCCAAGTTTATACAGTCTCTCCACTAAGAGCACTACCCAGTCTGTATAGCAGGAGTGGCTGAAACACCAGCCTAAAGCCACAGTCTTAATGGGTCGAGGTATGAAAGGAGACAGTCTGGGGCTACCACACAACTGGAAATTGAAGGGAGATATCCCGGAAAGGAGGGAGCCATATAGAAGGGAGACTCAAAGTCTGGGTGTAAATTCCCCTAAAATCTGAAGGAAAAAGAAGACTTAAAAAAATAAACAGAGGTTCTGGGACATGTGGGACAATATCAAAGAGTCTAACCTATAAGCAAATGGAGTCCCAGAAAGGGAGAAGAGAAGGAATAGGGCAGATAAAATATCTGAAGGAATAATGGTCAAAAAATTCTCAAACTTGGTACAAGAAGCGCAGTAAAGCTCAAGCAAAATAAATGCAGGGAAAACCACACTTAGACACATCATGGTTGAACTGCTAAAACTCAAAAATAAGGAGAAAATACTGAAAGCAACAAACTACCAGCACAGACAGTTTTACTGATGAATTAGGGAATAAATAATACCAATCTTGTATAAACTCTTTTAGAAAATAGAGAAAGGGAGAAACTTCCCAAATGATTTTATAATGCCAGGATAGCCCTCATACCAAAATCTGACAAAAACATTATAAGAAAAGAAAATTACAGACCAATAAACCTCATTTACACAGATGCAAAAATCTTTTTGAAATAGTAGCAAATCAAATCCAGCAATATATAAAACTGACAATCCATCATGACAAAGTGAGATTTATACCAGGAGTGCAAAGTTGGTTTAACAATAGAAAATTAAGTATTTAATTCACCATATGCCAAATTAAAGGGGGAAGACCATATGATCATTTCAATAATCATAAATTCAAAAATCATTTCAATAAAGGGGAAAAAGCATCCAACATATTTTTTAAACTCTCAGCAAATAAGGAATAAAAGGGAACTTCTTCAAACTGATAAAAATCATCTATGAAGACCCTACCACTAACATCATACTTAATAGTGTAATATTGAATGCTTTCCCCCCTAAGATTGACAGAAAAGAGTTTAACATAACTGCTGTAACCCCTTTTACTCAAGACTGTGCTGAAAATGCTGACCAGTGCTATAGGTAAGAAAAAGAAACAAAAAGCATAAAGAAAGGGAGAAATAAAACTATCTTCTGTTGCAGATGACATCATCAAATACATAGAAAATCCTAAGGTGTCTCAAAAAAAGCTGCTAGAAGTAATAGTAAATTTAGCAAGGTTTCATGATACAAAATAAACAAAATTATATTTATTTCCATATGCTAGCATCAAATAATTGGGAAATAAAATTATTAAATAATTTCCATTTAAATTAGCTTAAAAATTATAAAATTTTGGGAAATAAATTTAACAAAATGTGTGTAAGATCTCATTAGTGAAAGAAATTTTAAAAGATCTAAACAAGTGGAAATATATACCATGTATGTATGAAAGACTCAAAGTTGTTAAGGTGTATATTTTCCCCAAATTGATAAGGCCAAAATCCAAAAACAAAAGAACTTTTTTGTAGAAATTGACAAACTGATCTTAAAGTGTTATTGAAATGTAAGAGACCTGGAAAAGCCAAAATAAACAGGGAACTCTACTCAATACTCTGTAATGGCCTATATGGGAAAAGAATCTTAAAAAGGAGTGGATATATGTATATGTATAACTGATTCACTTTGCTGTACACCTGAAACTAATACAACATTGTAAATCAACTATACTTCAATAAAAATTTTTTTAAAAGTAAAAGAAAAAGAGAGTTGGGTGACTGACATTACTAATTTTATGACTTACTATACAGCCATAGCAATCAAAACATTATGAGATCATCATAAAGACAGCCAGATATACCAATGAAATAAAGAGCTTAGAAATAGATAAAACATATATGTCAGTTGATTCTTTAAAAAGATTACAAGGCAATTCAGTTGGAAAAGGAAAAATGTTTCAACAAATGGACTCAAAACTCAATTTGAGATGGACCAGAGACCCAAAAGCAATAGTTAAAACTACAAAGCTTCTCTGAGAAAACAGGAGAATATCTTTGCAACTTTGGGAAAGACAAAATTTTCTTTAAAGAGGACACAAAAAGCACGAAACATAAAAGAAAAAAATTGATAAATTGTACTTAAAACTAAAAACTGCTCAGCAAAAGACACCGTTAAGAAAATAAAAATGGAAGCCACAGACCGGGAGAAAATATTTGCAGTACTTTTCTGACAAAGGAAGTGTTTCTATAACTTTAAATTAGGATTGTAATTTGTAAATTGTAAAGAGTGCACATTACTAATAAGATACAAACAACCCACTTTTTAAAACGGACAAAAGATGTGAATACACAGTCCATAAAAAAAGATATATGGAAGGGCACTAAGCACACGAAAATGATCAGCATATTAGTCATCAGAGAAACGCAAGTTAAAACCACAATGAAATATCATTTCACACCCAACTAGAACAGCTAAAATTAAAAAACAGACGATGCCAATTGTTGTTAAGGATGTGAAACAACTGGAACTCTAGCAAATTGCTGCTGAGAATTTCAAATGGTACAACCATTTTGGAAAGATGTTTGGTAGTATCATAAGGCTAAAGATACACCTACCTATGACAGAAATTCCACATCTAGAGAGATATGCAAAATAAGTGGAAATATATGTCCACAAAGATACTTGAATGTTTCTATTACCTGCAGTGGATGTTATCGTATGCCACCTGGATCCTCCTCTTTAGGACTGAAGCACTCATTCCTCCAGCCTTGGGGGATGTTGGCAACTGAGAAAACAGCTGAATCCTTTTCTAGAAATTGCCCTCAACTGAAGAGAGTCAGCTTACCCAAGAGCCTCATGACACACACTATGACTAGTCAATACCAGGGAATAAAGGCTCAACCCACAGCCTCAATACCTCAAAGAATATATTTTCCAAAGATAGCTGTACTATGTATTCCATCTCACTCACTCTTCCTATAATGATGATACTTCTCCACTGAGAGGTAGGTTTATGTTCTTTCCGTGAATCATGTGGATTTTTGTATCTATCTTGACTAATAGTGTGAAAGAAATGTGTTGTGTGACTTCCAGGCTGGATCATAAAAGGTGATTTGGCTTCCACCTAGCTCTCTCTCACTCAGGACAGATGCTTTAGAAGACTTGAGCCTACAGGAGACATTTAAGAAACCTGGCTACTCTGAAGCCTCCATGCTGGAGATACCAAGGGGAGAAACTACACAGAGATAGAGAAGGCTGAGGAGCTTCAGCTGTTTCAGCTTTTTGAGTCTTCCCAGCCCAGGCACCACATATGGGTGAAGAAGCATTTAAGATGACCCCAGCTCCAGCCACCATCTGCGGGCAACTTTATGAGAGATCCTAATCCAGAACTACCCAGGCATGCTGCTTCCAAATTCTGAACTCAGAAAGATAATAAATGATCATGGTTGTTTTAAGCCATTAAATTTTGGGGTGATTTCTTCTGCAGCAATAGATAACTAATACAGAGGGCAACTCTTGAGGGGCATCCCAGCTTCAGCTGTGTTGCAGTTCAATTTCTCCTTCCACCCAATCCTGCCTCTGTTACTCCCCTAGGAGAGCTGATCCCAAGAACACCTGTTGAAACTTTTATGCAGAAAAATCTTCAATTCAGAATCTGTTTTCCAGGGAACGCAATCTCGGAAGTTTTATTCATGGTAGCCAAAAGAAAAAAAAGAAAAAGAAGAAGAAACCACCCAAATAGTCAATCGACAAGAGACTGAATAAACAAATTATGTTATATTCATACAATAGAATATTGATCGTTTAGTAATAAAAAGCAATACGTACAACATAGATGAATCTCAAAAACATTATGTTAACAAAAGTATTCAGACATAAAAGAGTAAATCCTATATGGTTCTTTTCATGAAGTTCAAGGATAGCAAAACTAACCTATGATGATAAAATCAGAACAGTGTTTGCCCAAAGGGTGGGGAGTAGAGGTGGGGAGATTGACTGGCAAGGAACAGCTACAGCTACCATAAAAAATGAACATGGCCTAACTCCTAGCCAGACACAAATAAAACCTCACACTAAAGGCCTGCACCTCAATTCCTTTTTTTTTCTTTTTTTAAAATTTCTTTAATTTTATTTTCTTTTTTATACAGCAGGTTCTTATTAGTCATCAATTTTATACACATCAGTGTATACATGTCAATCCCAATCACCCAATGCATCCCACCCCCACCCCCACCACCCTGCTGCTTTCCCCGCTTGCTGTCCATACGTTTGTTCTCTACATCAGTGTCTCAATTTCTGATCTGCAAACCGGTTCATCTGTACCATTTTTCTAGGTTCCACATATATTTGTTAATATATGATATTTGTTTTTCTCTTTCTGACTTACTTCACTCTGTATGACAGTCTCTAGATCCATCCACGTCTCTACAAATGTCCCAATTTCATTCCTTTTTATGGCTGAGTAATGTTCCATTGTATATATGTACTACATCTTCTTTATCCATTCGTCTGTTGATGGGCATTTAGGGTGTTTCCATGACCTGGCTATTGTAAATAGGGCTGCAATGAACATTGGGGTACATGTGTCTTTTCGAATTACGGTTTTCTCTGAGTATATGCCCAGTAGTGGGATTGCTGGATCATATGGTAATTGTATTTTTCGTCGTTTAAGGAACCTCCATACTGTTCTCCATAGTGGCTGTATCAATTTACATTCCCACCAATGCAAGTGCAAGAGGGTACGCTTTTCTCCACACCCTCTCCAGCATTTGTTGTTTGTAGATTTTCTGATGATGCCCATTCTAACTGTTGTGAGTTGATACCTCATTGTAGTTTTGATTTGCATTTCTCTAATAATTAGTGATATGGAGCAGCTTTTCATGTGCTTCTTGGCCATCTGTATGTCTTCTTTGGAGAAACCTTTCTAAGAATTTGTCCATTTCTTCCAGGTTGTCCATTTTATTGGCGTAGAGTTGCTTGTAGTAGTCTCTTAGGATGCTTCGTATTTCTGTGGTGCCTGTTGTAATTTGTACTTTTTCATTTCTAATTTTATTGATTTGAGTCCTCTCCCTCTTTTTCTTGATGAGTCTGGCTAATGGTTTATCAGTTTTGTTTATCTTCTCCAAGAACCAGCTTTTAGGGTCATTGATCTTTGCTATTGTTTTCTTTGTTTCTATTTCATTTATTTCTGCTCTGATCTTTATGATTTCTTTCCTTCTGCTAACTTTGGGTTTTGTTTGTTCTTTCTCTAGTTCCTTCAGGTGTAAGCTTTGATTGTTTATTTGAGATTGTTCTTGTTTCTTGAGGTAGGCTTGTATAGCTATAAACTTCCCTCTTAGAACTGCTTTTGCTGCATACCATAGGTTTTGGATCGTCGTGTTTTCATTGTTATTTGTCTCTAGGTATTTTTGATTTCCTCTTTGATTTCTTCAGTGATCTCTTGATTATTTAGTAA
Organism: Globicephala melas; assembly: GCF_963455315.2. Lineage (NCBI taxonomy): Eukaryota > Metazoa > Chordata > Mammalia > Artiodactyla > Delphinidae > Globicephala > Globicephala melas. The sequence continues at coordinate 47,867,258 of NC_083317.1, read as the reverse complement.
CGTATTCTTTAGCCTCCATGAGTTTGTGTTTTTTCCCTGTAATTGATTTCTAATCTCATAGCATTATCAGAAAAGGAGCTTGATATAACTTCAATTTTCGTAAATTTACTGAGGCTTGATTGGAGACCCTAGATGTGATCTATCCTGGAGAATGCTCTGTGCACACTTGAGAAGAAAGTGTAATCTGCTGTGTTTGGATGGAATGTTCTATAAATATCAATTAAATCTATCTGGTCGATTGTGTCATTTAAAGCTTCTGTTTCCTTATTTATACTCATTTTGGATGATCTGTCCATTGGTGTAAGTGAGGTGTTAAAGTCCCCCACGATTATTTTTTCTAACATCTTTATTGGGGTATAATTGCTTTACAATGGTGTGTTAGTTTCTGCTTTACAACAAAGTGAATCAGTTATACATATACATATATTCCCGTATGTCTTCCCTCTTCTGTCTCCCTCCCTCCCACCCTCCCTATCCCACCCCTCCAGGCTGTCACAAAGCACCGAGCCAATATCCCTGTGCCATGAGGCTGCTTCCACTAGCTATCTACCTTACGTTTGGTAGTGTGTATACGTCCATGACTCTCTCTCGCCCTGTCACAACTCACCCTTCCCCCTCCCCATATCCTCAAGTCCGTTCTCCAGTAGGTCTGCGTCTTTATTCCTATCTTACCCCTAGGTTCTTCATAACATTTTTTTTCTTAAATTCCATATATATGTGTTAGCATAGCATACGGCATTTGTCTTTTTCTTTCTGACTTACTTCACTCTGTATGACAGACTCTAGGTCTATCCACCTCATTACAAATAGCTCAATTTCGTTACTTTTTATGGCTGAGTAATATTCCATTGTATACACGTGCCACATCTTCTTTATCCATTCATCCGATGATGGGCACTTAGGTTGTTTCCATCTCCGTTCTATTGTAAATAGAGCTGCAATGAACATTTTGGTACATGACTCTTTTTGAATTTCGGTTTTCTCAGGGTATATGCCCAGTAGTGGGATTGCTGGGTCATATGGTAGTTCTATTTGTAGTTTTTTAGGGAACCTCCATACTGTTCTCCATAGTGGCTGAACCAATTCACATTGCCACCAGCAGTGCAAGAGTGTTCCCTTTTCTCCACACCCTCTCCAACATTTATTTTTTCTAGATTTTTTGATGATGGCCATTCTGACTGGTGTGAGATGATATCTCATTGTAGTTTTGATTTGCATTTCTCTAATGATTAATGCTGTTGAGCATTCTTTCATGTGTTTGTTGGCAGTCTGTATATCTTCTTTGGAGAAATGTCTATTTAGGTCTTCTGCCCATTTTTGGATTGGGTTGTTTGTTTTCTTGTTATTGAGCTGCATGAGCTGCTTGTAAATTTTGGAGATTAATCCTTTGTCAGTTGCTTCATTTGCAAATATTTTCTCCCATTCTGAGGGTTATCTTTTGGTCTTGTTTATGGTTTCCTTTGCTGTGCAAAAGCTTTGAAGTTTCATTAGGTCCCATTTGTTTATTTTTGTTTTTATTTCCATTACTCTAGGAGGTGGGTCAGAAAGGATCTTGCTGTGATTTATGTCATAGAGTGTTCTGCCTATGTTTTCCGCTAAGTGTTTGATAGTTTCTGGCCTTACGTTTAGGTATTTAATCCATTTTGAGCTAATTTTTGTGTATGGTGTTAGGGAGTGATCTAATCTCATACTTTTACATGTACCTGTCCAGTTTTCCCAGCACCACTTATTGAAGAGGCTGTCCTTTCTCCACTGTACATTCCTGCCATCTTTAACAAAGATAAGGTGTCCATATGTGCGTGGGTTTATCTCTGGGCTTTCTATCCTGTTCCATTGATCTATCTTTCTGTTTTTGTGCCAGTACCATACTGTCTTGATTACTGTAGCTTTGTAGTATAGTCTGAAGTCAGGGAGCCTGATTCCTCCAGCTCCTTTTTTCGTTCTCAAGATTGCTTTGGCTATTCGGGGTCTTTTGTGTTTCCATACAAATTGTGGATTTTTGCATCTATGTTCATCAGTGATATTGGCCTGTAGTTTTCTTTCCTTGTGACATCCTTGTCGGGTTTTGGTATCAAGGTGATGGTGGCCTCGTAGAAGGAATTTGGGAGTGTTCCTCCCTCTGCTATATTTTGGAAGAGTTTGAGAAGGATAGGTGTTAGCTCTTCTCTAAATGTTCGATAGAATTTGCCTGTGAAGCCATCTGGTCCTGGGCTTTTGTTTGTTGGAAGATTTTTAATCACAGTTTCAATTTCAGTGCTTGTGATTGGTCTGTTCATATTTTCTATTTCTTCCTGATTCAGTCTTGGCAGGTGGTGCATTTCTAAGAATGTGTCCATTTCTTCCAGATTGTCCATTTTATTGGCATAGAGTTGCTTGTAGTAGTCTCTCATGATCTTTTGTATTTCTGCAGTGTCAGTTGTTACTTCTCCTTTTTCATTTCTTATTCTATCGATTTGAGTCTTCTCCCTTTTTTTCTTGATGAGTCTGGCTAGTGGTTTATCTATTTTGTTTATCTTCTCAAAGAACCAGCTTTTAGTTTTATTGATCTTTGCTATTGTTTCCTTCATTTCTTTTTCATTTATTTCTGAACTGATTTTTATGATTTCTTTCCTTCTGCTAGCTTTGGGTTTTTTTGTTCTTCTTTCTCTAATTGCTTGAGGTGCAAGGTTAGGTTGTTTATTCGAGATGTTTCCTGCTTCTTAAGGTGGGCTTGTATTGCTATAAACTTCCCCCTTAAAACTGCTTTTGCTGCATCCCATAGGTTTTGGGTCGTTGTGTCTCCATTGTCATTTGTTTCTAGGTATTTTTTTATTTCCTCTTTGATTTCTTCAGTGATCACTTCATTATTAAGTAGTGTATTGTTTAGCCTCCATGTGTTTGTATTTTTTACAGATCTTTTCCTGTAATTGATATCTAGTCTCATGGCATTGTGGTCGGAAAGATACTTGATACAATTTCAATTTTCTTAAATTTACCAAGGCTTGATTTGTGACCCAAGATATGATTTATCCTGGAGAATGTTCCATGAGCACTTGAGAAAAATGTGTATTCTGTTGTTTTTTGATGGAGTGTCCTATAAATATCAATTAAGTCCATCTTGTGTAATGTATCATTTAAAGCTTGTGTTTCCTTATTTATTTTCATTTTGGATGATCTGTCCATGGGTGAAAGTGGGGTGTTAAAGTCCCCTACTATGAATGTGTTACTGTCGATTTCCCCTTTTATGGCTGTTAGTATTTGCCTAATGTATTGAGGTGCTCCTATGTTGGGTGCATAAATATTTACAATTGTTATATCTTCTTCTTGGATCGATCCCTTGATCATTATGTAGTGTCCTTCTTTGTCTCTTTTAATAGTCCTTATTTTAAAGTCTATTTTTTCTGATATGAGAATTGTTACTCCAGCTTTCTTTTGGTTTCCATTTGCATGGAATATCTTTTTCCATCCCCTTACTTTCAGTCTGTATGTGTCTCTAGGTCTGAAGTGGGTCTCTTGTAGATAGCATATATAAGGGTCTTGTTCTTGTATCCATTCAGCCAATCTGTGTCTTTTGGAGGGAGCATTTAGTCCATTTTCATTTAAGGTAATTATCGATATGTATGTTCCTATTCCCATTTTCTAAATTGTTTTGGGTTCGTTATTATAGGTCTTTTCCTTCTCTTGTGTTTCTTGTCTAGAGAAGTTCCTTTAGCATTTGTCATAAAGCTGGTTTGGTGGTGCTGAACTCTCTCAGCTTTTGCTTGTCTGTAAAGGTTTTAATTTCTCCATCAAATCTGAATGAGATCCTTGCTGGGTAGAGTAGTCTTGGCTGCAGGTTTTTCTCCTTCATCACTTTCAGTATGTCCTGCCACTCCCTTCTGGCTTGTAGGGTTTCTGCTGAGAGATCAGCTGTTAAACTTATGGGGATTCCCTTGTGTGTTATTTGTTGTTTTTCCCTTGCTGCTTTTAATATGCTTTCTTTGTATTTAATTTTTGACAGTTTGATTTATATGTGTCTTGGCGTATTTCTCCTTGGATTTATCCTGTATGGGACTCTCTGTGCTTCCTGGACTTCATTAACTATTTTTTTTCCCATATTAGGGAAGTTTTCAACTATAATCTCTTCAAATATTTTCTCAGTCCCTTTCTTTTTCTCTTCTTCTTCTGGAACCCCTATAATTCGAATGTTGGTGTGTTTAATGTTCTCTCAGAGGTCTCTGAGACTGTCCTCAGTTCTTTTCATTCTTTTTTCTTTATTCTGCTCTGCAGTAGTTATTTCCACTATTTTATCTTCCACGTCACTTATCCGTTCTTCTGCCTCAGTTATTCTGCTATTGATCCCATCTAGAGTACTTTTAATTTCATTTATTGTGTTGTTCATCGTTGCTTGTTTCATCTTTAGTTCTTCTAGGTCCTTGTTAACTGTTTCTTGCATTTTGTCCATTCTATTTCCAAGATTTCGGATCATCCTTACTATCATTATTCTGAATTCTTTTTCAGGTAGACTGCCTATTTCGTCTTCATTTGTTAGGTCTGGTGCATTTTTATTTTGCTCCTTTATCTGCTGTGTGTTTTTCTGTCTTCTCATTTTGCTTATCTTACTGTGTTTGGGGTCTCCTTTTTGCAGGCTGCAGTTCGTAGTTCCCGCTGTTTTTGATGTCTGTCTCCAGTGGCTAAGGTTGGTTCAGTGGGTTGTGTAGGCCTCCTGGTGGAGGGGACTAGTGCCTGTGTTGTGGTGGATAAGGCTGGATCTTGTCTCTCTAGTGGGCAGGTTCACGTCTGGTGGTGTGTTTTGGGGTGTCTGCGGCCTTATTATGATTTTAGGCAGCCTCTCTGCTAATAGGTGTGGTTGTGTTCCTGTTTTGCTAGTTGTTTGGCATATGTTGTCCAGCACTGTAGCTTGCTGGTTGTTGAGTGAAGCTGGGTGCTGGTGTTAAGATGGAGGTCTCTGGGAGATTTTCGCCATTTGATATTATGTGGAGCTGGGAGGTCTCTTGTTGACCAGTGTTCTGAAGTTGGCTCTCCTACCTCAGAGGCAGAGCCCTGACTCCTGGCTGGAGCACCAAGAGGGTTTCATCCACACGGCTCAGAATAAAAGGGAGAAAAAGTAGAGAGAATTAGTAGAAGTATGAGGAAAGAAAGAAGGAAAGGAGGGAAGGAAGGAAGGAAGGAAGGAAGAAAAAAGAAAGAAAGAAAGAAGCAAAGAAGGAAAGAAGGCGAGAAGGAACGAAAGGAGGGAGGGAGGGAGGAAGGAAGGAAGGAGGGAAAGAAGGAAAGAAGACAGAAAGAAAGAAGATACAGTAAAAATAAAATAAAGTATAATAAAGTTATTGAATTAAAAAATACTTATTTAGAAAAAAAAAGGGACGGATAGAACCTTAGGACAAATGTTGGAAGCAAAGCTATACAGACAAAAGCTTACACAGAAGCATACACATACACCCTCACAAAAAGAGGTAAAGGGGGAAAAATCATAAATCTTGCTCTCAGAGACCACCTCCTCAATTTGGGATGATTCGTTGTCTAAAGGAGGGATGGAAGGAAAGAAAGAAAGAAAGAAAGAAAGAAAGAAAGAAAGAAAGAAAGAAAGAAAGAAAGAAAGAAAGAAAGAAAGAAGGTAAAGTATAATAAAGTTATTAAAATTAATTATTAAGAAAAAAAAATTTTTTTAAAACCATGGACGGATAGAACCCTAGGACAAATGGTGGAAGCAAGACTATACAGACAAGATCTCACACAGAAGCATACACATACACAAAAAGAGGAAAAGGGAAAAATATCATAGATCTTGCTCCTAAAGTCCAGCTCCTCAATTTGGGATCATTCCTTGTCTATTCAGGTATTCCACAGATGCAGGGTACATCAAGTTGATTGTGGAGCTTTAATCCGCTGCTTCTGAGGCTGCTGGGAGAGATTTCCCTTTCTCTTCTTTGTTCTCACAGCTCACAGGGGCTCAGCTTTGGATTTGTCCCTGCCTCTGCGTGTAGGTCGCTGGAGGGCGTCTGTTTTTTGCTCAGACAGGGCGGGGTTAAAAGAGCCGCTGATTCGGGAGCTCTGGCGCACTCAGGCCGGGGCGGGGTGAGGGAGGGGCACTGCGTGCGGGGCGGGCCTGCGGCGGCAGAGGCCGGCGTGACGTTGCACCAGCCTGAGGCCCGCCGTGCGTTCTCCCGGGGAAGTTGTCCCTGGATCCCGAGAACCTGGCAGTGGCGAGCTGCACCAGCTCCGCGGAAGAAGGGTGTGGAGAGTGACCTGTGCTCGCACACAGGCCCCTTGGTGGCGGCAGCAGCAGCCTTAGCGTCTCCCGCCCGTCTCTGGGGTCCGCGCTTTTAGCCGCGTCTCGTGCCCGTCTCTGAGGTTCGCGCTTTTAGCCGCGGCTCACGCCCGTCTCTGGAGTTCCTTTAAGCAGCACTCTTAAACCCCTGTCCTCGCGCACCAGGAAACAAAGAGGGAAGAAAAAGTCTCTTGCCTCTTCGGCAGGTGCAGACTTTTCCCCGGACTCCCTCCCGGCTAGCCGTGGTGCACTAACCCCTTCAGGCTATGTTCAAGCCGCCAAGCCCAGTCCTCTCCCTGCGCTCCGTCCGAAACCGAAACCCGAGCCTCAGAGCCTCAGCTCGCAGCCCCGCCCGCCCCGGCGGGTGAGCAGACAAGCCTCTCGGGCTGGTGAGTGCCGGTCGGCACCGATCCTCTGTGCGGGAATCTCCCCGCTTTGCCCTCCGCACCCGTTGCTGTGCGCTCCTCCGCGGTGCCAGAGCTCCCCCCTCCGCCTCCCGCAGTCTCCGCCCGCGAAGGGGCTTCCTAGTGTGTGGAAACTTTTCCTCCTTCACAGCTCCCTCCCACTGGTGCAGTTGCCGTCCCTATTCTTTTGTCTGTTTTTTCTTTTTTTTCTTTTGCCCTACCCAGGTACGTGGGGAGTTTCTTGCCTTTTGGGAGGTCTGAGGTCTTCTGCCAGCCTTCAGTAGGTGTGCTGTAGGAGTTGTTCCACGTGTAGATGTATTTCTGGTGTATCTGTGGGGAGGAAGGTGATCTCCGCGTCTTACTCTTCCGCCATCTTCAAGGTCCCCCCCCCACTATTATTTTGTTACTGTCAATTTCCTCTTTTATAGCTGTTAGCAGTTGCCTTATGTATTGAGGTGCTCCTATGTTGGGTGCATATATATTTATAATTGTTATATCTTCTTCTTGGATTGATCCCCTGATCATTATGTAGTGTCCTTCCTTGTCTCTTGTAACATTCTTTATTTTAAAGTCTATTTTATCTGATATGAGTATTGCTACTCCAGCTTTCTTTTGATTTCCATTTGCATGAAATATATTTTTCCATCCCCTCACTTTCAGTCTGAATGTGTCCCTAGGTCTGAAGTGGGTCTTTTGTACACAGCATATATATGGGTCTTGTTTTTGTATCCATTCAGCAAGGCTGTGTCTTTTGGTTGGAGTAGTTAATCCATACATGCTTAAGGTAATTGTCAATATGTATGTTCCTATTGCCATTTTCTTAATTGTTGTGGGTTTGTTTTTGTAGGTCTTTTCTTCTCTTGTATTTCCCACTTAGAGAAGTTCCTTTAGCGTTTGTTGTAGAGCTGGTTTGGTGGTGCTGTATTCTCTTAGCTTTTGCTTGTCTGTAAAGCTTATGATTTCTCCGTCAAATCTGAATGAGATCCTTGTTGGGTAGAGTAATCTTGGTTGTAGGTTCTTCCCTTTCATCACTTTAAGTATATCATGCCACTCCCTTCTGGCTTGTAGAGTTTCTGCTGAGAAATCAGCTGTTAACCTTATGGGAGTTCCCTTGTATGTTATTTGTCATTTTTCCCTTGCTGCTTTCAATAATTTTTCTTTGTCTTTAATTTTTGCCAATTTGATTACTATGTGTCTCGGCGTGTTTCTCCTTGGGTTTATCCTGTATGGGACTCTCTGCACTTCCTGGACTTGGGTGGCTATTTCCTTTCCCACGTTAGGGAAGTTTTTGACTGTAATCTCTTCAAATATTTTCTCTGGTCCTTTCTCTCTCTCTTCTCCTTCTGGGACCCCTATAATGTGAATGTTGTTGTGTTTAATGTTGTCCCAGAGGTCTCTTGGGCTGTATTCATTTCTTTTCATTCTTTTTTCTTTATTCTGTCCTGCAGCAGTGAATTCCAGCATTCTGTCTTCCAGGTCACTTATCCGTTCTTCTGCCTCAGTTATTCTGCTATTGTTTCCTTCTAGTGTAGTTTTCCTTTCAGTTATTGTATTGTTCATCTGTTTGTTTGTTCTTTAATTCTTCTAGGTCTTTGTTAAACATTTCTTGCATCTTCTCAATCTTTGCCTCCATTCTTTTTCCGAGGTCCTGGATCATCTTCGCTATCATTATTCTGAATTCTTTTTCTGGAAGGTTGCCTATCTCCACTTCATTTAGTTGTTTTTCTGGGGTTTTATCTTGTTCCTTCATCTGGTACATAGCCCTCTGCCTTTTCATCTTGTCTATCTTTCTGTGAATGTGGTTTTTGTTCCACAGGCTGCAGGATTGTAGTTCTCCTCCTTCTTATTATTATTGGTAATCAGAGATGGTGCTACTTCCTGTAGCAGTGGATCATGCCTGACAGTTCTGGAGGCTGGGAAGTCCAAGATGAAGGCTCCAGCGGATTTGGTGTTGTGTGAGGGTCTGCTTCCTGCATCATAGACCACTGTCATCTCCTCAATTCCTTTTACCTAATACATCATATCTGATTTTCAATTAAAAATTACAGGGTATGCTGAAAGGCAAAAAACAGCCTGAAGAGATAAGCCAACCATCAGAACCAGATTTATAGATGGCAGAGATTTTAGAATTATCAGACCAGGAATTTAAGATAATTATGATTAATATGCTAAGAGCTTTAAAAAAGTAGACAGCCTTTAAGTACAAGGGGGTAATACAAGCAGAGAGATGGAAACTCTAAGCAAGAATCAAAAGAAATGCTAGATAGTGGGAAGCAGCCACATAGCACAGGGAGATCAGCTCCGTGCTTTGTGACCACCTAGAGGGGTGGGATAGGGAGGGTGGGAGGGAGATGCAAGAGGGAGGAGATATGGGGATATATGTATACGTATAGCTGATTCACTTTGTTATAAAGCAGAAACTAATACACCATTGTAAAGCAATTATACTCCAATAAAGATGTTTTAAAAAATGCTAGAATCTAAAAGCACTGTAACAGAAATGAAGAATGTCTTTGATGGGTCCATCAGTAGACTGGACAGGGCCAAGAAAAGAATCAGTGAACTTGAAGAAATGTCAGTAGAAACTTCCCAAACTAAAAAGTAAAGAGGAAAAAATAAAAATGTAACTGAATATGCAAGAACTGTGGGAACAAAAGGTATAACATATACTTTATGGCAGCAGTTCCCCCGACCTTTTTGGCACCAGGAACCAGTTTCGTGGAAGACAATTTTTCCATGAACAGGGGGTGGGGGGTGACGGTTCAGGCGGTAATGCGAGCGATGCAGAGCATGGGGGGACAGCAGATGAAGCTTCGCTCGCTCGCCCGCCACTCACCTCCTGCTGTGTGGCCCGGTTCCTAACAGACCACAAACTGGTACCGGTCTTTGGCCTGGGGGTTGGGGACCCCTGCATTATGAGAATACCGGAAGGAGAGGAAAAGGGAAAAGGAACAGAAAAAAACATTTGAAGTTTTCGTACCTGAGAATATTCCAGAATAAATGACAGACACCAAATCACAGATTCAGGAATCTCAGAGTCAGAGAACACTAACCAGGATAAATATTTAAAAACAAACAACAACAAAAAACCCTACACTTAGGCATATTCTATTCAAACTGCAGAAAATCAAAGACAAAAAGATCATTTCAAAAGAAGCCAAAAGGGGGAAAAAATACCTATGGAGAAACAAGTATAAGAATTATACTGGAATTCTCAGAAATCATGCAAGAAAAAGAGAATAGAGTGAAATATTTAGTGTTGAATGAAAAACAACAAAGAATTCTGTATCCAAGGAATTATCCTTTAAAAGTAAAGGAGAAATAAAGACATTCTCAGACAAAGAAAAATTGAGGGAGTTTGTCAGCAGTAGTTTGTCACCATTTCTGTCTTGCACGAAATGTTAAAGGAAGTTAATCAGAAAGAAGGGAATGATATAGGTCAGAAACTTAGATCTACATGAGAAGAGCATTAGAGAAGGAATAAATGAAGGTAAATTACAATCTTTTAGTTTTTATTCTTAATTGACCTAACAGATAAGTTTGTTCAAAGTAATAATAATAATGATATATGAGGTGATTATAGCTTATGGATAAATGAAATGAATGACCAAAAAAATGTTATAAGGAAAGAGAAGGAGGAATTGGGAATACTCTGCTATAAAGTACTGGCATCACACATGAGGCCATATATTGTTAATAGAAAGTAATCGTAAATGTATATTGCAAACTCTAGGATGCTCCTAGGCATTCACCCAAATAAGTAAAACCTTGTGCCCACACTAAAAGCTGCACCTGTACGTTTACAGCAGCTGCATATATAATCACCAAAAACTGGAAGCAAGATGACCTTTAATAGGTGAATGGATTAAAAAAAAACCCTGTATATTCAATATATCTATACAAGGGGATATTATTCATCCATAAAAAGAAATGAGCTATGAAGCCCCCAAAAGATATAGAGGAATCTTAAATATATTTAGCTAAGTGAAAGGAGCCAGTCTGAAAAGGCTACATACTGTATGATTCCAATATGTCAGTCTGGAAAAGCAAAACTATAGAGAGAGTAAAAAGATCAGGGGTTGGGGAAGGGAGGGATGAACAGGTGAAGTGTGGTGGATTTTTAGGGCAATTAACTATTCTGTATGGTCCTGTAACAGTGAATATACATCATTATGTATTTGTCAAAATCCATAGAACTGTACAACACAGTGAACCATAATATAAACTGTATTTTAATTAATAATAATGTATCAATATTGGCTTGTCCATTGTAACAAAAGCAACATACAAGTATAATATATTGATGACAAGGGAAACCATACAGGGGGAGGAGTGATGAGAGAGAGAGTAAATGGGAACTCTCCGTACTTTCTGCTTAATTTTTCTGTAAACCTAAAACTGGTCTAAAAATAATTAGTTTAAAAAAAAATAAGATATGGATCCTGATCTCAAAGTGCTTACATTCTAGCAAGAGAGATTTAATTGTAACTGTTGTGTGACAAACTTCTCTATGTGACCAATGAAATATGCAAATCTTCTTAAATTATAAAATACTTCAAATACACAAGGTATGGAAAATAATATAACATCCCCAACTACCCACACCAGTTTTAATAGATAGCAACTTTCTCTCAGATTTGCTTCAGATTTTTTTTCTTAATGAGCAATGAAACTAGAAAGAGCTGAAATCCTTTGAATTCCTTTCTATTAATATTCCTTTACCCGCCTACCTAGAAGTAACACTATTTTGAAATTATCTTTCCCATCACATTTTATACTACTGTATGTCTAATATAATCAGTATGTAGCATTTTTTAAAAAATACTGATGACTATTTTAATGGTTACTGTTCTATCTAGGTATTTTCCCCTCCTTTTGGAGTAAATTTTGGTCATTTACATTTTTTTAAGAAAATTGTCACTTGACCAAAGTTTTATACTAGCTAGGATAAGGTTTTCCATGGTATTTGCTTATGTTTTTCCTCATTAGTTACTGTTTTTTGAAATCACTGTCTTATTTTTTTAATATATTTTAATAGGTAATATATTCAAAGTTGAAAATAACATTTGTTCCCATCCCCAAATATACACAAATAATTTCTATTCATTTTTTCCAATCTTTCTTTTCACAAGAATAAGCAAATATGAATCTATAGTCTTATTTTCTCCCTCTCTTTTCTGTAGCTTGCTCTCGCACTTAATGGATGTCAAAAAATCTTTTCACAGCAGTTCACAAGAGAACTTCCACATCTTCTTTTACAGCTGCATTATATTCCATTGTGTGATTGTGCCCTAATTTAACTAACCACTTATTGATGACACTTGTATTGTTTTCAATTGTTGCTTCAAAATTGCATTCTACACATTTCATTTTGCCATTGTACAAATGCATCTGTAGAATTTATTTCCAGAAATGGAATTTCTGAGCCAAAGAATACATTCGTCTTCTTGACAGTTATTACCATCTTGCCCCACAGGGGTTGTACTAATTTGTATCGATATTTTCACCAGCAACGTAACCATATGCAGGGTCTGGGACAACGTGCAATGAAGACCAATCTACCATTTACGTAAAAGTAAACGCAAAACTCTAATGCTATGATAAACATACCTTCATAAGGACCTGAAAATCCAAGTCTTAATTTAGAAATCGTGGGTTCCTCGAAGCCCTATGTCAGAAGGTGAGAGGCCCGCAGCTGCCCCTTCTCTCTCCATCTCCGTCTTGTCCCACACGCAAGGGGCCCTGCGCTCACACACGCAGACACTCCAGCCCATACCTCAAGCTCTTTTCACAACACAATGTGAACAGCCACCCCTCGTGGTCAGGGAAGCACAGGCAGCGTGGCTGACCCTCCAGACGATGAGTGGGAAAGGCAGGCACAGTCCCGGGAGGCGGAGCAGGGCTTCTGAGGACCCATGCGTAGGAGGAGATGCTGGCTCTGGGTGGGCGTGTCCCCTTGGCCTCACAGAGAAGTAGTATTTTGCTTAAAGGGTCGCGACCCTTTTATTTTCGTATATGTTGCTTAATTATGCCTTTTTTGGTTTGTTTTAATGAATCTCGCTGGAAATGTATCTATTTAAATTCATCTTTTCAAAAAACTAGCTTTTGGTTTTGCTGATCTCCGCTCTTTTTTCTTTGATTTCCATTCCATTAATTTGTCCTTATTTTTATGACTGCCAGACATACTTCCTTAGAATTTAGTCTTTTTTTTTTAACTTCTAAAGTTAGAATCCTTAAATCACTAATTTTCACTCTGTCTGGTTTTTTAATATGTACATAAAGCTATAAATGTCATTTTAACTATATTTTTAGCTGTGCCACAAGTTGTGATATAGAGTTTTTCCCCTGAATTTTTAAATATTTTGTAATTTTCATTTGATGTCTTCTTTGAATTATTTAAAACAATTTTTTATACATTTATTAGAATTTTCTTGGTTATTTTATGCACTGCCTTCTAATTGTATTGCATTGTATTCACAGAACATAATCTATAGGATTCATTCTTTGGTACTCACTAAGACTTTCTTCTGAAAATAATATATACTCTCTATTTTCTGTGGCAATTTGAATTTATAAATCCACTAAGTCCAGTTTGTTAGTTATGTTTTTCAAATTTCTGAATCCTTACTGATTTTCGCTGCTTGACCTATCAGTTTCTTACAGGAAAGCATTAGACTCAACCACCCCGATTGTAAAGTTGTGTACTTATCTGTATAATTCTGCCCTATTTTGCTTTATATATTCTGAGTCTGTGTTATTTGATGCATACAGGCACAGGATTATTGATTCTTCCTTGTTGAATTACTTCTATCTTTGAGTAATAAAACTCTCATTCTCATAGTATTTTTTGCCTAAGTTCTGGTTTTCTGATACTAATGTTGCTAACTCAGATTTCTTTTGCTTTGGATAGCATTTGCCTGGAATTGGTTTTATCATCATTTGCTTTTCACCTTTTTTGTGTCATTCAATGTTCTGTGTTTCTTATAAACAGCAGGGGTTACATTTTGTTTTGTTTCAATGATATCCAATATGACAATACCTTTCCTTAAACAGATGAGTTTAAAGTACTTAAACTTGTTGTGTTTATTATTTCTACTATCTTATTTCATGTTTTACCCTCTACTTTGATGCCTTCAATGGTATTATTTTCTTTCTTTCTTTCATTGTTTTCTAGTACAGTTGCCCCTCAGCATCTGCAGGGAATTGGTTCCAGGACCTCCACAGACACCAAAATCCACGGACACTCAAAGTTCCTTTTATAAAATGATATAGTACATTCAGCCAGCCCTTCATATCTGCAGATGTGAACCCATGGATATAGAGGGCCAACTGTATTTTAGTGCCACCTTGTTTTTAAATCTCCTGTAACGTTAGCCTTTTAAGATGTAGAAAGCAATCTATAACTATTTAAATCTATCAAAAAGTTTGTCAGTTTGTTTGCCCTGATAGATTATATTTGTTCCTTCTAGGTTCAATTTATTGATTTCTGAAGTATATGATTTAATCTTTCTTTCAGTTAGGGTCTATGAGTGACAGATTCTCCAAGGTTGACCTGAAAAGGCTTTTATTTTGCCCTTGCCCTTGTCAGTTTGATAAGGTATGCAATTCTGGGTTGACAGCACTTTGAGGATATTACCCCACTGTTTTCTAGAATTTGTTGCTGTTAATGAGAAGTTTTTCTTGATCTGTTATTCCTTTTTAAGTTTTCTTTATCTGATGTTCTGCAATTTTACCATGATGTGGATTTATTTTTGTTTTCCCTGCTTGAGACTCAGTCATACTTCAATACAAGTAAATTCTTAGTCTTTATTTTTTCCAATGTTGCCTCTCCCGTATTCTCTCTATTCTTTTCTTCTGGAATTTCTGGTAGACCCTGTTGAAATTTAGCCTTATATATTTCAAGTTTCCTAATCATATTTCAAAGTTAACATCTCTTTATATTGTTACATTATATTATAGGTAATTTCTTCAAGTCTTCCATTTCCGTACTTCTCTAATGATTTCTAATCTCCTTTTAAGTGTACTCATTCATTTTTTTTAATTATTACTATATTTTTCATTCAAGAAATACTATTTGGTTCTTTTTCAAATTCTTTTATCCTTTTAAAAAAGTACAAACTTTTTCTTTTATTGTGATTTTTCCTCCTGTATTTCTAACTTTTAAATCATTTTTTAAATACTTTATATTCTCTTTCAGGTTGTTCTGTTAAATCCAGTTCAGGAAAAGTTAATCCTATTGGCTGCATTTAATGTCTCTCCAACATCGTGGTTCATTTGTAATTTTGGTCTGTAAACTCACCTTTATCTTACTTACTGCTCTTCCATGAGACTTTTATGGATCCTATTTGTGAAAATATTTCTACAGGGAAATTTTGCAGCACTTCTGTTATTATCTTGGGATACCATCAGTAGTAGTCTTAAACTAGTTTCGGGATAATGTCTCACTGGGGGTTTCGGCACTGAAGGTAGGACAAATTCAGATTCTGTAGCCTGGGGTTTCAATTACTTGTGGTGACTTTTCTTTTCCTACTCATGTCCCTGAACAGATGATAGAGTTATTTAATACTTCTCTGGGTTAGCGAGCAGAACTTTTCTAACCTTTTCATGGTTGAGGCAACTTTTAGAGGCTTTAGGGGTTATCCCCGTGGCTCAGGTCCAGCTTTCCCACTTCACACAGGAATGGAAGTTATGCTTCCTGTGTCCATGTGTGCATTGAAGCCACAACCCCCAGCCTCTATGGCTTATGCCACTGCCTCACCATTATGTTATTGACTTTTCTCTTTGCTTCTGCCACCTGGAATTTCCCTTCAAGAAAGAAAGCCTGCTATACATTTGAATTATTTTTATATTTTATTCATAATTTCTATGTGTTTGTAAGTAGGAAGGGCACCTATCCATGTCTATTCAGCCTGCCTTTTTGCCACTAGTCAAGAGTCATTCCTTATACTTAATGAGTATTTTGACTCCCTTTAGATAAGGGCTATGGTTTGTATCTCCAGGTCCTAGCACAATGCCAGATACATAGAAGGTACCCCCCAAATTTTGCTCATTGGCTTCTTTTCCATTTACGTTTTGGTTGAGCTCTCCACTCTTGAATCATAATCACATTTTCATACCTTGTGCTCTCCAGTTCAAGACGCTATCATCTGAAATAACTAAATTACCCACAAAATATAGCAAAAGTAGTATTAGTATTTTTAAGCCTCTCTGTTTTAGGTAAAGAAAGTCAGATCCAGAAAGATTATGTGCCTTGTTTATATCCTATAACTAGGTTTTTAGAGTTATGGTCTCATAAAAGTGACAGTAGCTCTTCATTAGCCCAACTTCCTCATTCTATGCAAAGAGTACATTCTCCATTAATAGTAACTCTTTCCAGAGCAATAGCTGGTTGGTAGCTGAGTGGGGACTAGAATTCTGATCTCTCGGTTAGTAATCAACTGCTCCTGGTCCCTCCTCACAGTGCCTGCCTTTACCACAGGGATAACAGGAAGAGTGAGCATCAGCTTCATTATATTTGAGAGTCCATACACTGGAACATACTTAATAGTAGTATTTTTCTTTTATAACACCAGTGTGATAATAATAATAATAATTCCTTATATTCTTTTAAATTGTAATAAATAATACTTCGAGGAATACCAGCTCTTTTTTAACACCTTTACTACACATCATGGAAAATTAAGTGCAGAACATATGTGACACTCACATTTCATGCTGCTTGAAAAAGTAGCAGAAAATATTTGAAATTCCAAATAGAAAACATGAATTAAATTTCTTCTCCTAAACTAGATAAAATTAGAATCTGTTTTGAAAAGTCTAGTTTAAGTGGGGGAATAAAAAATATCTTTCCTTAGTCAAAGAAATTCCATCAGGAAACTCTAGTGTCTAGCTCGGAGTCCTTAGGGGTTTACAAATCCAGGGATCTGTCATTTTTCCCAGACCAGGAATTTGAAATATCTGGGTGAGGATAAAGTTTATTCTTAAATGAGAGGACAATGTTTATGAAAGTTTATTCCATGATGGGAAAAAAACTTAAAAACTTAAATAAAATACATAAAGTATAGACTTTACTTAAGGTAAAGGTTGTTCAATGTTAACAACCTGGTTACATATTCCAATAAACTGCTTAAATGTTTTAATAAAAATTTCCCCAATTGTCTATTAATTATAAATATTGAAAAACAAATGCAGGGCGATATGGCAGTTCTTAGAACTGTTCCTGTTTCTCTTTTGAGCTAATCAGTTGAAATTTATGATTAAACCTACTGTAGACTTTCAGTTTGATAGGCTGAGTTTCAATCCAAAGGTCCAAACTAGATCAACGGCATCTTTTCAAGGTATATTTCAGGGAGTGGAGAAAACTATGCACTAAATTATCAAAAAATACATAAATGAAAAATAGTAGCTAACATTTATTGAGTGCTTACAGTGTACTAGGTATCATCTTAAACCTGTAAACATATTAACTAATTCTCACAACAGCCCTATAAGATAGGATTTATTATTAATAATAGGAAAACCACAATACAGAAATGTTGAGTAACTTGCTCCAGTTTACACAGTAAGAACCAGGCAATCTGGCTGCACGGCTTTTTTTCCCCTACTCATGTATTTTTCCCCAACTCTCATGTACACACTCTACACCAGATGTTCTTCAGTAACATGTGTTATCAAAACCCTGTGGGTGGGCTTCCCTGGTGGCGCAGTGGTTGAAAGTCCGCCTGCTGATGCAGGGGACACAGGTTCGTGCCCCGGTCCAGGAGGATCCCACATGCCACGGAGCGGCTGGGCCTGTGAGCCATGGCCACTGAACCTGCGCGTCCGGAGCCTGTGCTCCGCAACGGGAGAGGCCACAACAGTGAGAGACCCGCGTACTGAAAAAATAAAAATAAAAAATAAACCTGTGGGTGGGGTTGAATTCAGAATGTCAAGTAAAAATATCTAGTACCTGAAAATCAAGGAAAAATTCACTAAACCAAGGTCCTAGTCTCTTAATTTAAGAAAGTGACTTGTAGGACTTCCCTGGTGGCGCAGTGGTTAAGAATCCGCCTGCCAACGCAGACGCCACGGGTTCGATCCCTGGTCCGGGAAGATCCCACATGCCGCGGAGCAACTAAGCCCGTGCACCACAGCTACTGAAGCCCACACGCCTAGAGCCTGTGCCTCGCAACAAGAGAAGCCACCACAATGAGAAGCCCACGCACCACCACAACAAAAACAACAACAAAAATTCGTCATGAAGGACCTAGGGGCAAGATGGGAGTAAAGACACAGACCTACTAGAGAATGGACTTGAGGACACGGGGAGGGGGAAGGGTAAGCTGTGACAAAGTGAGAGAGTGGTAGGGACATATATATATACTACCAAACGTAAAATAGATAACTAGTGGGAAGCAGCCGCATAGCACAGGGAGATCAGCTCAGTGCTTTGTGACCACCTAGTGGGGTGGGATAGGGAGGGTGGGGGGGTGGTATAGGGAGAGTGGGAGGGAGGGAGACACAAGAGGAAAGAGATATGGGGATATACGTATACGTATAACTGATTCACTTTGTTATAAAGCAGAAACTAACACACCATTGTAAAGCAATTATACTCCAATAAAGATGTTAAAAAAAATCCAGGAAAAAAAAAAGCAGCTATTTTCCTGATTCATAAAACAATTGAAATACCAAAAAAAAAAAAAAAAAGAGTAGCCCCAGCTCGCCACAACTAGAGAAAGCCCGCACAGCAATGAAGACACAACGCAACCAAAAATTGATGAATTTTAAAAAAGAGAGAATCTTTTAAGAAAGTGACTTGTAAAACGGGATCATCAACTTAAACATCACTGATTCTGATGTTAAAATAATGCATGCCCCTCAGCCAATTACAAAACAAAATTTCTTCCTCCAAAAAATCCCCTCCCTTTCATAGGAATTATTTTCTTGATTTAAAGAGTGATTATATGAGGAAGCAAGAAGGGAGATGGGTAAAGCTACAGAACAGAGATTTACAACAACAGGATTAAAATTGAATAAAAGTACAGCTGCCTAAAACCCAGCTTCCTCCATCTTGGAAAGACTTCTCTGGACTTTTCTTAAACCCCAAAATGCAACCTGCCCTCCAGGAACAGTCACATGAGTTTGATTTATTATCAAGTTTGCCTCTTGGGGGAGTATGTAATTGAATAAAATGAAAGCCAAGCAACTGTAACATGGGAATAGTAATAACTGCCTCAGAGACAGTTGTCAGGATTAAATGAGGGAAGGTATGTGAAGTTTTTTAGCACAGTACCTAGAATACAGTAAAAAAAAATTAACAGTACGTTTTATAAAAATGAAACATATAAATAGTATACATATAGCCACATTGATGTTCACTCTATAGCCAAACAACAGCGACTTCTAATTGAAATTTACTTACTGCAGAATTTAAATTTTTTTGTACTTTTTCTACACAGAGGCCATTACTTTTTCATAGAAAATAAAAGCGAGAGAGATATAACTTGTTTATATAAATATGTTAAACCTAAACCATAGATATATATATATTCTGTTTATATTGAAAATAAATTTTGAAGGCAGTAAAATTAATTTACCCCAAATTTTATGTGTATGTGTTTATGTATATTTTTCCTGAGTAAGACATTCATAGTTTTCATCGGTTTCTCAGAGATATCCATGACCCTCCCCTTAAAAAATAAGTTTAAAAACAATTCATCTCTATGCCCAGGTAAAGGGACTAAAGTGAGAGCATTCAATACTTCCATGACATGGGACGAGACGGGATGGGAAGGGGCGGAGGAGAATGACTGGAGAGGTAGGGAGTGAAGTGGAGAAGCCAGAATTTACCAACTAAGACAAAGTCTGAATACAGTGAACAAAGCAAAACAGTAACAGCAAACAATACCGGTCCTTCAATCTTTCTCTTTAGGTGGTACTGAAAACCTCCTCCTTTTCCACTGGGTTTACCCAAAAACTGAGGGATGTCCCTCAGAGCCACTTCAAAAAAGAATCAGCCAGAGCAAGGAAACGTTCATCTTTTCTGAGGAGCTGGTATGCTTTTATTGTTAAACATGGGTTCTTTATTATTTATTATCGTACGTTTGGGGCCTTAGCCCTCAGGAAACCCAGGGATATGTTTTGTATTTATTTTTAGCAACTCCTTCTAGCCTTTGATTTTCATTTACTTTCTATCCCCAAACGTGTCCTCTTCCTTACAGTGTTTTTGTACTTTGGTCCTTGTTTTAATGGTTCTATCGTACCTGTGTTCTTTATAACTCACCATAAATTTCCCTTTAAAAGTAGATGTCTTGTAAAGGAAGAAAAGGAGGGAAGAAGGGAGGAAGGAAGGAGGGAGGGAGGGAGGAAAGGAAGGAAGGAAGGAAGGAAGGAAGGAAGGAAGGAAGGAAGGAAGGAAGGAAGGTTCTTAAAAGTATACCCTTTAAATAAGGTCTTGTAAATTTAGCAGCCTTAATAGGGTGAAACCTATAGTTCATAATTTTTTTAAACCTCAAATTATTCTACAAACCTTAAATAAACAAAACCACATTTTCTCCAAGTTTAAATTGTACTGCTTTTATTCTGATAAATTTTTTCTTGCTTGTTCTCTAAATCCTATTAATATAATATTCTCTAAATATGTTCTTTGGGGAAAAACCAGATCTATTCTCAGCTACCACTCCATCTGCAGCCAACATATTTGACTCCTTTTGTCCTTGACAGTGGATCTTTGCAGGCATGGTTTGTGCTCCCCCAACCTTCTGTCCTCTGCAGTTACCTTCTCTGGGGGCAGACCATCTCTCCTGCCCTTTCCTGACTGGCATTATTTACCCTTACTTACTCAGTTTCATTAGAAACTGTCTCTCTGTCTCTTTTTTTTTTTTTTTACAAAAGGGAATGCTCAGCACATCCAGTTTCGGATCCCTTTATGGAAAACCCCATGGCACAAAGGAACCAGCATTAGTATTATGGAAAATCTCTGTTTTGAGTTTCTGGGGCTTTCCTTTAACATCATTGTTTACACACCATTGCCCGCCTTCACCTCCCCTTCTCAGGCTCAGCTCTGCCACATAGCAGGTAACTAACAAATAGTTGACTAACCAGGAAAATTGTTTTCTAAATGATCTTAATTTTTAACTAGTTTTCTACACCTGAAAAGTGGGAACTTTGTGTGCAAAACATAAGATCATTTTTTTTACAGTCCTAATGAAAACATGCCTAAACTTTCTTCTTGAAATGAAATTTCATTCTGCATGTTTAATAATGTGTGTGTGTGAGTGTGTGTGTGTGTGTGTGTGTATGTGTGTGTGTCCATAACTATTTTCCTTCCTTGGATTTAGCTAAACAAGCCCAAACATGTGCTATGAATGATTTAAATTATTACTCGGCTATTCATTCAGTCAGGTGTTAAAAGAACATGAACAGGCCAATTCAACTGTTGTTCGTCACCCTGCACACTTAACACACACACACACGCATGTTACACGCATGTATTCATGTATATACGACCGTATGCTAGCCATCAATTGACCCTTGTCTTTTATAGTTCATAAACGGTGGGCAGTCTCAGCCTAGACATGGCACTTTCCGGTACTGGTATATCAGGTGGCAGGGACCAAGGCTCAATACCTTCTCTTGCTCTGAATTAAACACAGCAGGATGACATTACCTCTCTGGATCCTGATTACACTCTTCCAGGTGCCCAATCCCCAAATGATGGCGGTCAGCAGCCCACACACAGTGGCCACCAGCACCTTGAGGTTACACGCATGGCAGGAAGCCATGGGGAATCCAAACCACAGATCCACTGTGCTGCTTTTCTTCTTGAGCCAAGAACTTTAATCAAAAACTCTTCTAAAAAAAAATAATTCCTTCTCTCAGGGTTCTAGCAGTCAGATGTCCCATTTTTTAGGATTTTTGAGGTTACTCAGGCAGGAAGCAGTTCAAATCACCTAATAAAAGGTACACAGTCTGCTTGCAATTTCCTCATCCTTCACTGAATGAGAACATGAAAAAAGTGATTGGGGTTATGCGGAAGGAAGATAACTCAGGGCGATAAAGGAGAAAGGGAGGGAATAGCTAACTGGGTCAAAGTGTAAATGTCCTGAGGAGCAAGGAAGTGGGGAAGGGAACAAAAAAGAAAAAAAAAAAAAAAGAGAAGTCAGGAAGGCAGTGGACCTGGGGATCACCTATGGTTCAGCTTCCTGTGTTTTGTTAGGAGGCTCTAGCAGAGGTAGACCAGCAGGCACTCCAGACTGTCCACTGAGGTCGAACAGTGATGTCCACTCATGATTCCAGTACTTGCACGTCTTTAAGAAGCCCATACTTTGACAGCTATAGTTGGTGAGTGGGCATTACTGGCACATGAATCTTGAAAAGCACTGAAGACAGCATTACGGCCCATCTGTTATGGGCTGAACTGTGCTCCCCTAAAAATTCATATGGTGAAGTAGTACCTAGAATATGACCTTATTTGGAGATAGGGTCATTACAGGAGGTAATCAAGTCAAAGTGAGGTCATTAGAGCTGTCCCTAACCCAATATGACCGATGTCCTTATACAAAGAGGAAATCTGGACACAGATATGCATAGAGAGAAGAGGATGTGAAGAGACATGGGGAGAAGACAGCCGTCTACAAGCCAAAGAAAGAGGATGCGAACAGATCCTTCCCTCTCAGGCCTCAGAAGGAACCAACGCTGCCAAATGCCTTGATTTGGGCCTTCTAATCTCCAGAACTGCTTAACAAGAAATTTCTGTTGTTTAAGCCACTCAGCTGTAGTACTTTGTTACAGCAGCTGTAGCAAACCAAGCCACCATCTGAGTCACTGTCAGCTGGTGTCTCTGCAGCTGCAGCTCTGACCCTCTCCTGCCCAGAGGCCCATGTTCTTCTTCCCTACCCCTTCTCCACTCTCAACTGCAAGAATGAATGAATGCATGCAGTTAGAGTTCTGTTCCTGGTAGATTCAGATAGGTTTTACAAAAGAGGACACATTTAAGCTGAATTTTTTCAACCCCCAAACAACTATGTATTTTTCCCTGTTCTCTACAACGCTCACTTCATCAAAACAAAGCTTGCAGGGGACACACACATAGGCTCTAAACTTTACCTCACCCAGGGGTTTCAGAAAAACATACCAGTGTATCCCAAAATGGAAGAACTTAGAGGCAATGTTGCCAAAACACAAAATAGATGAAGGTGAATCCATTATCTCATTTACTGTGAATAGATTAAAAAATATCTGTTTCTGATATGTCTACATGTACATGCACAGAAAATGTCTGGAAGTGTACATAAAAAAATTCCTCTTGGGAATCTGAGGGATCTGATGAGAAATGTATTTTTCATTTTACACCCCTTTTATGATTTGAAGTTTTCACCTTATGCCTTTATTATTTTTTCAATTATTACAATAATAAATATATCTATTATTTCTTCAATAATAAAGGGAATAATTTTCAATAAATAGAAAATGTAAGAAAAAGAATACCAAGCACTATGCTATGCACTTTACATAACTGTATCTCATTTATAAATATGTACAATAACCCCATGGAACAGATACTGTTACCCACTGCACGAATGAAGAAATGAGACTTGGGTGGTATTGCTCTCAACAGGAGCTCTGTGGTTAAGGAAATCTGGGTGACACTAGGTGACATAAAGGTAACAGCTTTCTTCAATTCTAGGATTTCTCAGAGCCTTTCAATGTTCAAACACCTTGTGAATTATCAAGTTGCCAGCATTATCTGACCACAGAACCCTCTTCTCGAGAAGAATCTCTCAGAAATAGCATTCTTAGGAATATGCTTTGGAAACACTGTCTTGCATGAATATCTGCAGAATGGTCGTAATTGAACTGTATGACTATAGGCACTGATCATGGGCTCATGTTTGCCATGTGGTAATGGTATTCATCTCGTGTAGGGTTCCAGATTTTTTTTTTTTTTTGCGGTACGCGGGCCTCTCCCGTTGTGGAGCACAGGCTCCGGACGCACAGGCTCAGCGGCCATGGCTCACGGGCCCAGCTGCTCCGCGGCATGTGGGATCTTCCCGGACTGGGGCACGAACCTGTGTCCCCTGCGTCGGCAGGTGGACTCTCAACCACTGCGCCACCAGGGAAGCCCCAAGATATTTTGAAGGGGTTGTACACTGGTGACTGAAAACTGACTTTGGTGGTGCTCAGACATTTTTTCTTCCACACCTGACAGAAGTGCTGGAATTCTGGGATGTTACAGTGGCCATAGCTTTTTAGTGCTTTCATATCTTTATCTATAGGCCAACTATCCAGCTAGGAACTCTAGAAATTCATAAAACAGAAGAAATCCCTAGGCACAGAAATTTAGATGTTGACATTTATATAACAGCATGAATTTCAATTGGTTATAGACAAATATATAAAGTCATCAATTTATATCCACACACATATTAAGATGACAAAGAAGGAAAGGAAAAGAACTAAACAGGGAATAATTCATTTATTCATTCATTCTACTCATGCAGACGTCACGCTACATGCTGGGGATAAAATAGTGAACAAGAGAGGCAAGGTCCCTGCTCTCACATAGCTTACACTCAGGGAGGCCTGGATTTGTACTGACTTTGTCTCATTTGCTCTGTGACCCAGGACAAGCTACATAAGCTTTTGAATCTCTGTTTCTTCATATTTTAAACAACCTATCTGAGGCCTTTTGTTCCTGAAAATTTCAGTCCTAAAGTCATAGTTGAGGAAGCCCAGCGCAGATTTAGAATCCAGCGGGGTAAGGAGGGGATCCACAATGGGGGAGGGCAAAAGGCGGGCGAGAGCCTGGCATGAGATGTCAGACCCCAAGCAGGGTGAATAAGGCATCCATGTGATGGGGAGAGGCAGCCTGGCATGAGGCTTCAGAAGCAAGGGGTGAGGAACGTGTCCAGGTGAGAGATAGCCCCATGTGGGAAATCAAAGCTACAGCAGAGAGAGGAGGGCAGTCCTTCAGAGACCGAGAGGGGTCAGGAAGACATCTTCATGGGTGGACTGGTTGGTGTGGGAAGTCAGAGCCATAGTTAGTGAGAAGGGTACCCACATGGGGTAGCAGCCTGGAATAGGGAGTCATACCCCAGGCAGGAAGAGAAGGGTGTCCACACGTGGGTGGAGGTGGGGGTGAAGATCAAAGATTGGTTACATACTGCATGATCAAACAGCTAAACATTTAAAAATAATCAGAGCCAAGTTCCTTACTCTAAAAGGGAGTTACAACTGTGGAAAGGGAGAAACTTGACTTCCATAAGAATTTCAAAACAAGTAATCAGAAATGTGGAGAAAGAAACAAAGTTACATGCAATCAATTCTGAAAGAAGCAATATCCTGCAGGGAAAGTGGCTGTCAGAAAAATGCGTAAATGCAGTCCTGAGCTTCTTATCCAAAAGAGGAAAACTTTTGACTACAACAAAGACAAGTGTTTCAAAGAAGGTGTATGATATTACTTTTTTTTTTTGCGCTACGCGGGCCTCTCACTGCTGTGGCCTCTCCCACTACGGAGCACAGGCTCCGGACGCGCAGGCTCAGCGGCCATGGCCCACGGGCCCAGCTCCTCCGCAGCATGTGGGATCCTCCCGGACCGGGACACAAACCCACGTCCCCTGCATCAGCAGGCAGACCCCCAACCACTGCGCCACCAGGGAAGCCCGATATTACTTTTTATTTCTAATACTTGACCTAAATAATTTCCATTGTGTCTTAAAAAAAACTATAGCATTGAATTGGAATTGGATGTATATATCAATACAAACTCATGGATTTTAAATATATTTTTAATAATATATATTTCAATATATATTCAATAAATATATTTTATATATAAATAGTATAGAAGTAAACATAGGTGCAAGGTATGTTAATACACAAAAATGTATATGTTGCATATTTATGAAATAAATAACACATTTACATACATATATTGTCTAGCTCTAGCCACTCATAGGGCCTGGAAGTATTTATACCCCATTAGCGATAAGCACCCCTAAAGCTCAGATTCTGATCTAAAAACAATTTTCCACTAAAAGGAATATGGCTTCTTGGGAAAATGGCTAATTCCAAGACTGGGGCAGGGAAACTCCAAGATGAGCCTAGAGTATCTTATATCAGAAAGCAAAAAAGCGTTCAAGGAATGACGGGTACATATTAAATGGACACAGACTCCAGCATGAAGTGACCCCCCCACTACCAAATGGGGGACAATTTGAGCATCAAAATAAATGATGCTTATAAAATACTATAATCCATTAAATAAAACAGGAAACCTACTGAATCTGAAACTCTGTGGGTGGGGCCCCACAATCTGTGTTTTAATTAGTCCCCCAACATGATGCCCACAGACATTTGGTGAGAATTACCCTTTAGGGTAATTCTCCCAAAGGGAGTGAATGCTTTGCAGTAAATTAGCAAATGGCAAGAGATTAAATGGCTTTTTCATGTAATAGGACATTCCTTTGTTAATGCTTATGGGAAATCTCATGGCTTTAAAGATTGCCAGATATTCAAATAAGTATGCTAAAATTCATAAGGAGCCTGTATTTTTGTCACATATGAAACTACCATTCTGTTTTATCTTATTCATTTATTTAAACAGATTTTTTTTTTTTTTTTTTTTTGGCGGTACGCGGCCTCTCACTGTTGTGGCCTCTCCCGTTGCGGAGCACAGGCTCCGGGTGGGCAGGCTCAGTGGCCATGGCTCACGGGCCCAGCTGCTCTGCAGCATGTGGGATCTTCCCGGACCGGGGCACGAACCCGTGTCCCCTGCATCAGCAGGCGGACTCTCAACCACTGCGCCACCAGGGAAGCCCCAATTTAAACAGATTTTAATGAGTTTATACCCAGAAGTGTCAAGAAGTTCTGAAATTCTTTTTATTTCCCTACCATCTGGACTGTGACTCCCATCAGAGAGTTAAGTACACAGAAACCTGCTTACCTTACTTCCCATGGCATTGATGACCAAGTCCAGCCTCAACTTCCCCACCTGTTATACCTTAGAGATGAGCCTCTGAGTTTCTCCATTGGAAAGCCTCCCAGTGGCATTAGCTACCCCTTAATTAGTGAAGAGTCTGAGCCCCTGCTAACAGAGAAACCCTAGAACTCACCTGTTTGTATATATACACAACCCTACCATCCTCTGTTTCTACCTGGCGGTCAATGGAGGACAGGAAGAAAGGTATCCAAAAAAGTTTTTCTGGGCCAAGAGGAAGTTACCAAGTCACTCACCTTTCTTCCTTGTGCCTTCTGGTTTTCCTCTGCTCTGTACGCCATTGTTCTTCAGGTGCCTCCTACACTGCCCAGAGCAAGATGTTCCAGATGGGATCTCAAGGGCTGATGGATACATAGAAGGAAGTAACTGCTTAACACTAGTAGAAGTTTGTTGCCTACGAAATTCAGGTACGTGTGCAAGATGCTGGACTCTGTTTAATGTAACCCTGAGCTCATCTCTCCATGCCCCAGAAGATGAAAGAAAAGGAACCCTCAAATTCTTTCTTAGTTTTAAATTTACTTTTGCATCTTGCTCCAGAGAACCTCGATTTCTCTCTTCATCTATTCTGACTTGTTCCTTTTATATTTCTTTTCCTGTTTTCTCCTCTTTTTCACCCCCCATATCTGAGCTAATGGGCACAGGTACGTGGTCAGGATTGAAAGAAGACAGAAATGGTCCATTGTGGGTTAGGTTAAGAAACATAGTGTGGGAAATAGTTTGATTTTATTCTTTTCCTTCTAGAAACCCTGATCCAGGTGAAAGGCAAATCCAGAATTTATAGCAACTAGACAAGAGCTTTAGCCAAGAAATACTAGTCCCATGTAACACTAGTCCTTCTGAAAATAGTAATATGAAATCTTAAGCTTAGCTGAGGCAAGATGAGTTGATATTTTCAATGTCCTTCATCAAAAAGCACTATGATTTATACCTTAACAAGAAAATATTCTAGATCCTAAATCTCTCCATTTAGTATAATTATTTTACAGAAATCATTGGCACAGACATCAGTTATCTATTTTTGTATAATAGGCCACTCTAAAGCTTCGTGATTGAAAACACAACCACCATTTATTTGCTCATAACCAGGTAATTTGGGCAGGACTCAGCAGCGACGGCTTTTCTCCACATGATCATTTAGCCAAGTCATCTGGAAGTTTGACAGGAGCTTCACGGATCCAAGATGGCCTTTCTCACATGTCTGGGATCTCAGCTGAGGTGACCAGAAAGGCCAAGTTGACTGGACCTCTCTCTACCTCATGGTCTGTGCTTCTCAATGACCTCCTCCTCCTTGAAGATTTCCCAACAGAATAGCCTTGCCTCCTTCACATTCAGGCTGGGTTCTAAGATGGCAACGGTGTAAGCTGAAAGGCCTCTTAAAGTCTAAGACCATAATTTGCTACATTATGCCCTTAGCACATTCCACTGGTCAAAGAAAATCATAAGGCCTGTCCAGATTCAATGTTGGAGGGAGCTACAAAAAGGCACAAATTCAAGGAGGCAGAATTCACTGGGGGCTATGAAGTTTAATGTTATGTGTCAACTAAGCTAGACCCTGGCACCCTGTTATTGGTCAAACATTATTCTAGATGTTTCTGTGAAGGTATCTTTGAGATGAGATTAATGTTTTCATCTGTAGACTTTGAGTAAAGTGGATTACCCTCATCCAACCAGTTGAAAGCCTTAATATAAAAACACTGACTCCACTGAAGAGGGAATTCTGCCAGCAGACTGCCTTTGAACTCAAACTGCAGCATCAACTCTTTCCAGCCCGCCTTCCCAGCCAGCCTTCTCAAAAGCTTTGGAGCACACCCTGCAGATTTTGGGCTTGACAACCTCCACAATGAGTCAGTTCTTTAAAATGTATAAGTTACATATATATATATGGGATAAATTAGGAGTTTGGGATTAAAATATATGCATTACTACATATAAAATAGATAACCAACAAGGACCTACTGTATAGCACAGGGAACTGTACTCAATATCTTGTAATAACCTATAGTAGAAGAGAATGTAAAGAAATAATATATGTATGTATAACTGAATCACCTTGCTGTATACCTGAAACTAACACAACATTATAAATCAACTCTCTCTATCTATCTATCTATCTACCTATCTACCTATCTATCTATCTATCTATATATATATATATCTTATTGGTTTTGTTTCTGGAGAACGTTGGCTAATACAGGGGGCATCTTGTAATAAACACCATGCATTTTCCAGATAAGGACCGTAATCCCCAGAAAGCTTAACAATATTATATGATACTCAAGGAGTTTGTTACCTAGCTAGAGAGCAAGCATATAAAAAGTTAGAGCGGGCTTCCCTGGTGGCGCAGTGGTTGAGAGTCCACCTGCCGATGCAGGGGACACGGGTTCGTGACCCGGTCTGGGAAGATCCCACATGCCGCGGAGTGGCTGGGCCCGTGAGCCATGGCCTCTGAGCCTGCGCGTCCGGAGCCTGAGCTCCGCAACGGGAGAGGCCACAACAGTGAGAGGCCCGCGTAACGCAAAAAAAAAAAAAAAAAAAAGAGCACACCAAAAGTAACAATGCAGAAGTTACTAGTTCATAAATGATTTACTCTATAAGTGTAAACTCTACCTTCCTGAGGAATGTTGGACAAAAAAAGTTAAGGAAACTTGCCAACCTGAGCGGGCCATAAAGCCTCTGAAGTGGAAAGAGCATAAATGTGTAACCAAACCAGGTTGTCAGCAGCTTCTCAATAAAGACAACACGTTTTATGGTTGCTAATAAAACTTAGAGATAATATCTTCATCACTGGCATTTCCATATAACCTTCAGCATGCCATTTTACAGTTCAAATACATGCCTTATTTTGAAGTCTAAAACATTAAACTTAAAGTTATTGTTAGAGTAATGAATGTATTAGTTTTCTATGGCTGCTGTAACAAAGTACCAATAAACTGAGTGGCTTAACTGAGAAATGTATTGTCTCACAGTTCTGGAAGCTTTGAAGTCCAAGATCAAGTTATTGGTGGGGTCATGCTCCCTCCCTCTGAAGGTGCTGGAGAAGAATCTGTTCTAACCCTCTCTCCTAGCTTCCGGTGGTTTGCTGGCATCTTTGGCATTTCTTGACTTGTAGACATATCACCCTGGTCTGTGCCTTCCTATTCACATGGCATTCTCCCTATGTGTGTATCTTTGTCAAAATTTCCTCTTTTTATTAAGAACGCAAGCCGTACTGGATTGGGGCCCACCCTACTCCAGTATGACCTCATCTTAATTAATTATGTCTACAACAGCCCTATTTCCACATAAGGTCACATTCTGAGGTATTGGAGGTTAGGACTTCAACATACGAACTTGGGGAGACACAATTCAACCCATCATAATGGGTTAGAGTACTAATAAATTAAAATCTAAGATATTTTTAAATAACCCAAATGCTTCCTCTAACAATGCTTGTGGTCTGATTTTGGGTTAAGGAAGCTTCTTTTGAGATGTGAACCTGGTACTTTGGCTTATGCATTGTGTTTCCATGCTTTGCCACTAGAGGGTAGCATCATTACTATTGTTTTTTTCTGCTGTTAAGCCTATTACACAGTAACTTCAGTACTCTGCCATTCACCCATAATGTGGGCATATCAGATATGAAATAAATGTAGACACATTTCTCAGGGGGGTGGGGAGTGGCAAAGGTATCAGCTGGGAAGAATAGAGTGTCCTGGTCATCCCTGTCCTGGCGATTCCTCTCCTGGATTTTTGCTATGGGCCAAATGTTTGTGTACCTCCAAAATTCATGTGTTGAAACTCTAATCTCCAGCGTGATGGTATATTTGGAGGTGAGGTCTTTGGGAGGCAATTAGGTCATCAGGGTGGAGCCTTCATGATGGGCTTAATGCCTTTATAAAACAGAGACTGGAGAGAGATAATCTATTTCTCCCACCAGGACGTGGGCCTTTATCAGACACCAGATCTTCCAGACTCCAGAATTGTGAGAAATAAACATTTGTCGTTTAAGCTACCCAGCTTACGGTGTTCTATTATGGCATCCCAAACTGACTAAGACAATTTCTGACCAGAATCAAATCACCAGAGATATTCAAACAGAAGCCAAAGTCTTTTCCTCTGAATGGAACATTTGTGTGGAAAGCAGGGCTGGGGGACAGAGGGTCTTAAGAATAAGGCAGGTCCCTTTAAGAAAGAACTGAGCCATTCACCGTGCAGTCATGTAGCCTCTGAAGTGGAAAGAGCCATCTCTCTCCCTCACCCACCCCCAGCCCCAGGGTCAGGAGATTTATTGATCTATCCCATCACGGGCTTGGCCACTAATTGACAGCATGATCTTAGACAAGTCACAAACTCTGGTCTGAGTCTTCACCCATAGACAACCTCTGAGGACCTATTTTCTCTAAATGATATCTTCCTTTGAATTTTCTCTCTCCTTTCCACTCTAGCTCACCTTTCAATGCTACAGGTTGAGAAGGATTTCTTAGGCGCTACAATAGAGACGAAAAAAGTGTGGTTGCCTTTAGGAGATTATAATATAGTAAGAAGGAAGCATGTATGTGCAGAGATAATTAGAGGACTGAATAGCATATGATCCGCTCTCTGGGCTCCTGTTTAGGAATTTCTAAACAGGAAGGTGTGGTATGAAGCAGCAGAAAAGAAAAGCTTTGAACTGGGCCTTAAAGAATCTCCAGAACTTAGGCTGCAAAGAGGAGGAGGGAAGAGAGTGTGGTTAATACAACTTAGACATGGAAATTAAAATAAACAACTTTTAGGGAACAGGGAACAGTCAGCATGATTGGTACAGGGGTTATGTTAGACAATATGAGAGTATAACTCTATATTGAAATACACTCAAAGTGATTTTCTTTTATTCAGGTGCAGTTGCTAGTCAATTTAGAATTGATCTGAGAGGCCAAGGGAACCTGAGTCAGTTTCTGAGCAGATGAGAGAGTTGTTCCAACCTCAATTGCTAAGCCCCTTGATTACGTGGCTGGGCTTCTTTCTGCATTTTAGAGCCTGTATGTATTTTGGCTTCAGACACCAGTTATCAAGTGGGGGATTATATTGGGCTCCATCCCCAGCTTCTTAGTAAAGATCTTTAACCCTCCCTTTAGGACACTTGAAAACAGGCAGAACAGCTCAAGATCATGAGAGGAAGCAGGTAAGAGGCACTTTCTTGCCTCCATTCTAACCTTTTGCATTAATCATATCAATTCCTCCCAAAACTCACACCAGCACTGAACACAGCTGTGTTGTCCCTGCTTTAAAGAGTTAAAGGCTCAGAAATACTGACAGCCCAGCTCAGAGCTGTTGAATTATCTTTAAAAGAGAGTGACCTAGAATTCATTAGGCTATCGTCTTAACATCTGTAAAAAGGAAGCAGTCTCATCAGATAGGAAATATATGGGAAAAATGGGCAATACTACCTCAAGTTCAGAAAGTTTTACTCTTAGAAGGAAATATAGTTAATATCTTGAGAGCTAAAGAATAATGAAATCCCATCAAATGACATGACAGCCTGGGTGGGGATTGCAGGTTTTCATGAGTAGGCAGAAAAGACAGGCAATTTTAAGTATGACTCCAGCTGGGGAAGGCACCTTCCCTGTGCTGTGCAAGACTGGGAGACAGCCTGTGTGGAGGGTTTGACGTAGTGACTATAAGTAACTGCATTCAGCACATGCCATTAGGGTCACTGCCAAGAATCCTGTCCCATTCAACATCTGGGTCCAATATCTCAACAAGCAGACTAGGTGTTCCCTGACATTGTCTGTCATAAACAAATCATTTCCTTAACAGTAAGCCTATTTTAACATGGAAAGACTCGAGCTAAGTACAGAAATGTTTAAGAGCATCAAAATCATAATGTTGATATTTGTGCCTTAAGGAATAATGCATGTGTAGCATTTTAGGTATTTATAATTTTACAAATATTATAATTTCATCTATGCAGATTAGTCTTGTAAGTTCAATTTATAAGTGTGCAATTGACTAACAAATTTACACTTGCGAGTTTCAGTTGAAATCTCACTAAGTTTATACAGTATTGGAATATTTAAGAAAACTTAAGTTTCACCACATTTATAAGTTTAAGAAATTAGATTTGTAATAATAACAACTTGAGAAGATTTGTTGGTTAATTGAAGTACTTAAGAATACAAAAAATATTTAATTCATAAATATAGTGAAGAAGTTTAAAGGGAAATCTAATTATCTAAGTTTAAAGCTGTGCCCCAAACATTAAAGTCTCCTTAAAACTGAGTGTTAAAATTTGCTAGACTTAAAAATAGAATAATAATATTCATCACATGAACGTAAAGGTATAAGAATGGCTTATATTTTTTCATTTTTACCAGTTTGGTCCAGAAACCCAATCACTCTATTCACTGCACATCTCTTGAAGCACCTCTCTAAGCTTAAAGCAAAAATCTCCCTTCACTGCTATTTATTTAGGGGAAATTCTTTTCTATTATTTCACGCATGTCCTCTATTCTCTCAATCTTCCCATCTGGAATTCACATTAGAAAGAATATAGAATTTCTGGATCTATTCTCCATGTATACAGACTTTTCTTTCATGCTTTTTAATTTATTGACTCCATGTACTGGGAAGAACTTGTCACTTCTCAGCTTTTATTTTCACTGTTCCTGTAGCCCCGGTGACTCCTAAACCACATTATTAATCCACATCCAACATACAATCAATACAACCTTGATTAATGAGCCCTAAAGTGACAAGATGATGAGGAGGACACCAAGACGGTCATAACCTGATCTCCCACTTCAACAATGAGCTGGTAGTGCCATCAGAGGCTGCAGTTTCCCAAGCAAAGGCAGTTAGAGATCACAGAAATCACTGAAGAGGTATTATCACATTAACAGCCATGGTTATATTGCGTTGAGTCTTTTTAAAGAGTCTCTTTGGGCTTCCCTGGTGGCGCAGTGGTTGAGAGTCCACCTGCCGATGCAGGGGACGCGGGTTCGTGCCCCGGTCCAGGAAGATCCCACATGCCGCGGAGCGGCTGGGCCCGTGAGCCATGGCCGCTGAGCCTGCGCGTCCGGAGCCTATGCTCCGCAGCGGGAGAGGCCACAGCAGTGAGACGCCCGCGTACCGCAAAAAAAAAAAAAAAAAAGAGTCTCTTTACCTTGGTTATGGCAAATCAAGCATGGGATACCCATGAAGGGGTTTGGCAAAAACTCAGGAATTGAGACCCCAGGTTTTTGGAAGATTTGAGATAAAATACAAGCAAAAGTAAGGGAGGGCACCCTTCCTCCATCCCTTCCTTGGTGAAGGCTTCCATAAAATTATAATAATCGTGCTCAATTTATTGCTCATTTCAGGGACTAGAAGATAGCCCCAAACTATGGACTTGGACCTGAACCAGAAGTTCCTCCTCTGAGAACTCACTGGGTTGCATCTCACTTGTGTTCTCTGTGTGCAGAGACTGCAGGAATGGACATTTCTGCTCTCTCATAAAGACTGCTAGTATATTTACACTTACAGTTTTCAAAATTCCAATCTTAATCTGGTTCATGCTAATTATTCCTAGAGTTCCTGCTCAGGCCTAGATACCAGCAATGCCGTTTTCACGTAACCTGCAGTTGACAGCTCACTCTTCTGAAATACAAACTTGTCAAAATCATAGAAACTTGCTGGGCTAAGGAAAAGAACCCTAAAATACAGGACACACATGGCGCAGAATGCCATGATCACCTGGGGACCACGGCATGTGGGCATTTCATATGCCAGAAATGTATTAAGGTCTATTGATTGCATTGTTCAAGATAAACATGTAGGCACCCACATCTGCTCTTTTCAACCCTTACATTAAAAAAAAGAAATGTATCCAATTCATTGGCCTAAAGAATCCACTCACCTCCCTCTTCAGTGTCATGTGATAAGACCAGACTGGGGCAGCTTCCTGGATTTGTCAGTGCTTCTGGAAAGCCAGGGAGCTTCAGGTTTTAATTGCCCATGTGACACCTCCAGCTACCCGCTACACTGCCTCTTTTCCTTCATATTCAAGTCAATCATCACAGACTCCTGCAGTACTCCTTTTCTTTCCTGTCACAGCAGAGACTGGCCTTTCTGACTAATATGGTACTAAATTAACTTTGATTTTGTCTCAGAGACCCTAGATTCATAAAATGTGACAGCTGGAAATTGATTCATCCAATTCAATTCCCTAACATCAGAGAGAAGGACATGGTAAATGTTAAAACCCTAGAGGCTGGTGAATAGTAAAGCCAGAATGAGAAAAGATTTCCTGACTCTCCATTGGAGGTTACTTAGTCCACCAATGAGAGAAGGGCTCTGACTTTTTACCTAGGTATTCCATTAAAGGATTTTCCTTGTTTTAACCCTTCAATTATTTTCGCAGAGCAGAGGGCATGGTGGCCATACTATGCTGTGATGATTTTTTTACTCTTTGGATAACATCACGACTCTCCTTTCCCAAATTTTCATGGCTTTACCAACCATGTGCCCTTCTGTAACCGTGGATCAGCCCTTTTATCTTCTCTGAGAGAGTACATCATAGGATGACTTCCGGCTTGCTTTTCCCAGGGGAGAACGCAGGTGCTACAGAAAGAGATTTCTCACAAAAAGGAATTTCAGTGTCACACAGCGTCTTCTTCATGACATAAAGGTGGGGTGCAGTTGAATAACAAAAACAAAGATCTGAGGTGTTTGAACGAAGGTCCATGCATTCATTTATTTCTCATTGCAGCAACAAGATAAACAAGTGAAATTCCATCTATAATGAGTTACAAATGGTAGTAAGCCCAGGAACCCTGAGCATATATATCTATAAGGCAAATAAAACAATATTTTTCAGTGTAGGCATCACATTTTAGATGACCTGGGGAGAGCCATTCCAAGCCCCAAATACCATGACACCAAGAATCATTCTCAACCAGTTGTTCTCCAAACAAAAGGTGAAAAGGCAAAACTGTGATTAAAAATAATAAAATTTAAAAAAAGAGAAATTTCAACTAGAAAGACTGGATGCCCAAAGTCACATCTCTTCTTCTGATTCTTGTTCTCGTTCAGCATTTTTCAGGAGTCCAACTTCTGAGGGGCAGAACCTCTTAAATCGAGATTTAACCAACCTGAGGAGAATGAAAGTCATCTCGTATTATGCTGTTTAAAATTAAAACCCAAAACTATATGTATCTATAATACAGCAAACTCCACATTATCTGTGCAGATGGAAGAGGCACCCCTAGAAAGAAAATCACTTTTATTTGGCTTTGGAGCCACCTGCAAATATTGTGTAGATTAAAGCAGCATATAAGCAAACAGATACCATAAAGCTCTTAAATGTGTAATATGATTGTCTGCATCATATTCAAAATTTATAACTTTAATCATTTCTAAAACAAGCAAGAGAATCTCTGGGCTGTAGTAATCCCAGATGAAACCAAGCTCAGCTGTGTGGTCCAAAAAGGAGCCCTCTCCTAGGAAGGAAGTGCATGAAGGCATCTCCTGCCCCATGTTGAGCCCCACGTCAAGTCTGGTCTGTACTGCAGCCTCTATTCATGTCTTCAGAGGAGTGCTTTTGTGCTGGCCACAGGGTGCTCAACCGCATGTGATGCTCCATGATGAATTAAGAAGTTGAAAGAAGTGACCTCCATTCTTGTAACTGTTTTCATAGATTAAGAGAATCTGTAGGTCAGAAGGAATTACAATTTTTGACATTGGAAGATGTGAAGCTTCTTAGTGGCAGGAACTCAGCAGGCTCTCCACTTTCTCTGATGTAATAAGAACTAGGCAAAGCTTTTCCTGTGCATGATATTTGTGAAGACATTGTGCCGCGACCATGTCAATAAAACACAGTTAACTTCCAGAAATACACAGGGATATGCAAACAAACTGATAAACCAAATCATCAAAATCATTCCCGTTTTATGAAAAACGTCACCAGCCTATCTGTAGCTTTACACTTGTTTTCTGCCTTTCTTCTTCCAATGAAGGTCTGGCCCAGTGCTTTTACTTATACAGTGCTTATACAGTGCTTTTACTTGTGCTCTGGATCCCACTAGAGTATGAACTTCCTAGGAGCAGAGACTTCATCTTATTTACTGCCCTAACTCTGTCAGAGTCTAGAACAATGTCTGGTACACAATAGTGGCTCATGACATATTTGATGATTCAGTGGGCTGTGGAGCAATCTGCCAGGAGTTCATATCACTCACCTCCTCAGAGGTAATTCTTCAGTCACTTCCAACTCAGCATTAATTCCTCCAACATACAACAACTGAGCAGTATCAGTAACAACTATTGACTTGGCAAGAGTCAAGAAAAAGTATTCAAAATCATTTGCCTCGATAATTAGTTGACCATTGACATCGTTCCCAATGTCCTCAACTCTTCAAGGCACTGTTCTCACGAAAGGCTAATAGTGTTAAGTAAGTTGATGACTGGGACAGTGTGTCATTTTTTTAAAATATTTATTTAGTTATTTGGCTGCGCTGGGTCTTAGTTGCGGCACGTGGGGTCTTCATTGCAGCATGCGGGATCTTTAGTTGCAGCATGTGGGATCTTTAGTTGCAGCATGCAGGATCTAGTTCCCTGACCTGAGATCCAGCCTGGGCCCCCTGAATTGGAAGCATGGAGTCTTAGCCACTGGACCACCAGGGAAGTCCCAATGTGTCATTTTTTAAAGCCACACAGTTATCTCCACATTGCACAACCTGAATATGTGCTAACTGAAAGGGATTAATTAGTTAATTCATTCATTTCGTTCATTCCTGATGACTCTTGTGGAAAATAAAGCAAAGAACTGGCTACTGATTACAAATTAACTGTTAACACAGACCCTAGTGACTCCTGCACTTCCCCACTCCTCCTCTCTGGGTTTCATCTGCTGTTGTTACAAACCACCTAGCTAAGGCAAATTCAGGCTCTATCTGCACCCTGAAGCCCTTGGTATTGGCACATGCAGAAATGGCTACTGGGGACAGATTGAGGGATGGAGTAATAAAGAGGAAGTGCAAATAACTGCTAGTTCCTGGAATGATGCAAGTCCAGAGAACTAAAGTCAGGGTGTGTCTGGGCTTTTGCTCCCATATGTTCTCTTCAGTTAATACAAGAGCAGAGCTGAGACTTTGGGTATACTTCCAGAGTCAATCTGGAAATCAAACATCCAGAAAGCAAACTACCATATGCCTGGAATTTGGTCATTTCTATTTTGTTCTTCAAAATGGCTCACAAGAATCATTTGCTTGGAAAACCAACCTGAAAATGGGTAATATTTCTCTGTCCATTCAGAGGGGCTTTTGAAATAGTTCTGTACCACAGTGGTGTTTAAATATGAAATACAGTAAAACACATAATAAGATTTCCCAACAGATAGGTCTCTCCTATGAGCTGTCATGATGAGAACTGCAGGCATGGGACCAGATGAAGCAATCTTTAAACCGTGATTCTGGAGAGCTGGGAAGTACAGCTTCATTTTTCAGAGATTTCGGGGGCAGTAGTTCCATAACCCAGTTTTGGTTCCTTGGTGATCTTTGTGCTTTGTCAAATAAATGCGGATAGAATGTCCTCAAAACCCATCACCTGTGACTGAATTACAATCCACTACAATCCAGCTGAATTATCCTGCATATGACCTCACTGAAAGTCAGTATTCAATCTTCGTGATATTCTTTAAGCTACTGCTTAAGTTTATATCAAAATATATCAGAACACAAGTTCTTGTTTTTATATTTCAAAAGCAGTATGAGAGCAAAACTTAAAAGCATATAAAACATGATTTCCAAACAATCATGTTTGGAAATCATGTTGAACCCTATTTCCGAGTATTTCTGAAACAGATCTGTTAAAACAGCAAATAAGTGTCTTGAGTACCTACTATATGTTTGACAGTATGCCAAGAGCTGTGAGAAATATGAAAAAGGTCTTTTCTTCCAGGTGACACAATCAAGTTAGCAGGTAAGACTAACATGAGCTAATAGTAAATATCACAAGATAGATCACAATTGTTAAGATGTGTGGTAGAGACTAAAGTACTGTAAACACTCATGAAGGGAGATAAGCAAAGGCTAGAACAATCACAGAAGTTTTCAGAGAAGAGATGAGCATTTAATTTGGATATGCCAGGTAGAGGCAACTACATGGTCAAAAAGTGAAAGGTGCTGGGGAAGGAGAGGCAGTTGAAAAAGTAAACATGGAGTTTCTGGTTTCTAGAAAACTATAGGTGGATAAGAGATTCATTAGGGGTCTGAAGGTTTTTGAAACAGGAAGAGACAATAGCCTTCTTTTGGCTCTGGAAGGGAACTGACATGGGGTAGAGGGTCTCCTTGAATGCCGGCATTATTCTTGGAAGCTGCCCAGCCCCTAAGGAGATGAGGCCCAGAAGTCAGCCTAAAACAGCGGAGGAAGAAGCCAAGTTTCACTCAATGGCTGAGCGAGCCTAAACTACCAGCCCATGAACGTGCTTTGAGGGAAATGAATAGGACTAATAGAAATCAGTCAATGAGAAAGTAGAATTTCCCAGCACCCATAGCACTTAGACCCCTAGAAGGAGTAACTACAGATCAAAGTGGGCTGACCCAAAGCCTACCAGAGACATTTTGGAGCTAGACAAGGAAATAGTTTCCTTATGCAGAGACACAGCGCCAAAGCTCCTATAGCAGTGAAGCTCAAAGAAGCACAGAGCAGGAGAGGTAACCTGGGCAAATGTCTACAGAGAGGACTAGAAAGCTAGCTGGGGCAGAAGCTGAGACCCCACTGGGCCTAGAACCAGCTACTGTAATTTAGGGATCTAGAGCACCTGCTAGATGTGTACAATCCAATATGGTAGTCACTATGCATATATGGATATTTAAATTAATTAAACTTAGTGTGGCACTAGGCCCATGTCAAGTGCTCAATAACCACACATAGCTCATGGCTGTATAACGAAGGCTGCAGATATACAACATTTCAATCAGTGCTAAAGTCTGAAGGATTGGAGTCTGCATGATTAGTAGTTGGGATCAGCCAGGCCAACTCTGGTTTGGCATTAGCTATCATGCTAATGGAAATAATAAGGAACCATGTTCACTCCTTTCTACTCCTACTCATCCTTCAAGCTGCAGCTTAATTCTCAATTGTGAGGAGGCCTCCTCTGGGCTCCAATAGTGCTTTGTTCTTACACTGTTTCCATTTATTGTACTGTATTTAAATTCTCTCTCTCTCCCCATAGGGTCTACACATTATACATTTTTTGATACAGAAGAAGGAGGAGAACAAGAACGAGAAGAATAATAAAAAGAACAAGGGTGGGTGGGGGAGGTGGTTCAAGAGAGCAGCCAAGAAGGTCCTGAATTCACCTCCTCCCATGGACACAGCAAATCTACAGCTATTTAAGGAACAATTCCCTATAAAAAAAAAAAAATACCTGAAAACTAGCCAAACAGCTCCTCCACAGCAAAGGACAAGAGGTCCACACTGAGATGGGTAAAAGAGGCAGAGACACAGTCTCACCGAAAACCCCACCCCTGGTGTGGAGACCCACAATCGGAAGGGATCTCAAAGATACAGAGCTTTTCCCTGAGGAGCAAGAATTTGTGCCCTACATCAGTCATCCCAACACTTGGGACTTGCACTGGTGAGATGAGCCCCCAAAACATCTGGCTTTGAAAACCAACAGGGCTGACGTCCAGAAAAACCAAAGGGCTGTAAGGAATGGAGATTCCACTCTTAAAGGTCCTGCATGCAGACTCACCCACCTGGCAATCCAGCACAAAAGCCACAGTTTGAAAAGCGCCTAGACCATATGTGAATGTGATACATTTGTTAATTTTAAAGCATCTGCCAGCAAGGGAGAAATCTGTTAGGACTCTCTCCAGGAATGGAAGCACTGGCAGGTACCATTTTTGCTTTCTGCCCCATCTATTTTGTTAGCACCAGCACTAGCAGTCACCATTTTTGCAGTCGCTTTCTAACCTGCTAGCACCAGTGTTAGAAATTAAAGGAGAAATTTAAAAATACCTGGAGAGGGCTTCCCTGGTGGCGCAGTGGTTGGGAGTCCGCCTGCCGATGCAGGGGACATGGGTTCAAGCCCTGGTCCAGAAGGGTCTCACATGCCGCGGAGCGGCTGGGCCCGTGAGCCATGGCCGCTGAGCCTGCACGTCCGGAGCCTGTGCTCCGCAACGGGAGAGGCTGCAACAGTGAGAGGCCCGCGTAACGCAAAAATAAATAAATAAAAAATAAATAAATAAAAATACCTGGAGACAAGTGAAAATGGAAATACAACATACCAAAATCTATGCAATGCAACAAAAGCAGTTCTAAGATGGAAGTTTATAGCAATACAGGCCTACCTCAAGAAATAAGAAAAATCTCAAATAAACAACCTAAATTTTACACCTAAGGGAACTAAAGAAAGAAGAGTAAACAAAGCCCAAAGTTACTAAAAGGAAGGAAATAATAAAGAACAGAGCAGAAATAAATGAAATAGAGACTAAAAGACAAACAGAAAAGATTGATGAAACAAGGAGATGGTTCTTTGAAAAGATAAACAAAATAGACAAAACTTTAGCTAGACTCACTAAGAGAAACAGAGAGAAGGCTCAAATAAATAAAATCAGAAATAAAAGAGGAGAAATTACAATTATACCAAAAGAGACTACTATGAACTATTATACACCAACAAATTGAATAACCTGGAAGTAATGGATAAATTCCTAGAAACATACAATCTTCTAAGACTGAATCATCAAGAAATAGAAAATCTGAATAGACTAATTACTAGTGAGGAGATTAAAACAGTAATCAAAAAACTCCCAACAAAGAAAAGTCCAGGACCAGATGGCTTCACTGGTAAAGTGTACCAAATATTCAAAAAAGATTTAATACCTATCCTTCTCAAACTCTTCCAAAAAACTGAAGAGGAGGGAATGCTCCCAAACTCACTTCACAAGGCCAACATTACCCTGATACCAAAATCACACAAAGACATCACACATAAAAAAGAAAATTACAGACCAATATCACTGATGAACATAGGTACAAAAATCTTCAACAAAATATTAGCAAACTGAACTCAAGAATACGTTAAAAGGATCATACACCCTGATCAAGTGGAATTTATTCCAGGGATGCAAGGATGGTTCAACAACCACAAATCAATCACTGTGATATGTCACATTAACAAAAAGAAGGATTAAAATCATATGATTATCTCAATAGATGCATAAAAAGCA
Organism: Globicephala melas; assembly: GCF_963455315.2. NCBI lineage: Eukaryota > Metazoa > Chordata > Mammalia > Artiodactyla > Delphinidae > Globicephala > Globicephala melas. The sequence goes on along the minus strand of NC_083317.1, from coordinate 47,825,453 downwards.
TCTGACAAAATTCAACATCATTTGTGATAAAAACTCTCAACAAGTGGATATAAAAAGAATGTACCTTAATATAATAAAGGCCATATATTACATGCTTACAGGTAACATCATACTCAGTGATGAAATCATGAAAGTTTTTTCCTTAAAATCAGGACCAAAACAATGATGTTCACTCTCACCACTTTTAGTCAAAATAATATTATAAGTCCTAGACAGAGCATTTAGGCAAGAAAAAAAAAAGAGGCATCCAAATTGAAAAGGAAGAAGTAAAACTGTCACTATTTGCAGATGACATGACACTATGTATAGAAAACCCTAAAGACACCAACAAAAAACTGTTAGAACTAATAAATAAATTTAGTAAAGTTGCAGGGTACAAAATCAATATGCAAACATGTTGCACTTTTATACACTAACAATGAACTATCAGAAAGAGAAAGAAAAAAAATCCCATTAACAATTGCATCAAAAAGAATAAAATATCTATGAACAAATTTAACCAAGGAGATGAAAGACCTATACACTGAAAACTGTAAGACACTGATGAAAGTAACTGAAGAAGACAAAAATAAATGGAAAGATATTCCATGCTTATGAATTGGAAGAATTAATACTGTTAAAATGTCCATATTACCCAAAACAATCTGCAGATTCAATGCAATCCCTACCAAATTCCAAAGGCATTTCTCACAGAAATAGAACAAACAATCCTAAAATTTGTATGGAATCACAAAAGATCCTGAATAGCCAAAGCACTCTTGAAAAAGAAGAACAAAGCTGAAAGCATCATACACTCTGATTTCAGACTATACTACAGAGCTGTAAAATCAAAACAGTATGATATTGGCATAAAAACAGACCCATAGATCAATAGCACAGAGTAAAGAGCCTAAAAATAACACACATATATGGTCCATTAATTTGTGATAAAGGAAGCAAGAACACAAAATGGGGAAAGGCTAGTCTCTTCAAAAATGGTGCTGGGAAAACTGGACATCCACACACAAAAGAATGAAACTGGACCACTATCTTACACCATACACAAAAATTAACTCAAAATGGATTAAAGTCTTGACTGTAAGATTAAAAATAAAATAAAATAGGAATAAAAATAAAAATCTGAGAAGAAAACATGGGTGGTAAGCTCCTTGACATCACTCTTGGTGAAATTTTGGGGATCTGACTCCAAAGGCAGTAGAAGCAAACCTAAACAAATAGGATTACACCAACTAGAAAGCTTCTGCACAGTGAAGGAAAACATCAACAAAATAAAAAGGAAACTTTCTGACGGGAGAAGATATTCCTAAATCATACCTGATAAAAGGTTAATATCCAAAATATATAAAGAACTCAGACAACCCAATAACCACCACAACAAAAAAAATCCAATTTAAAAATAGGCAAATAGCATCTTTGGGATCCTCTATGTATAGTATCATGTCAACTGAAAACAATGACAGCTTTACTTCTTCTTTTCCGATTTGCATTTCTTTTATTTCCTTTTCTTCTCTGATTGCTGTGGCTAAAACTTCCAAAACTATGTTGCATAAGAGTGGTGAGAGTGGGCAACCTTGTCTTGTTCCTGACCTTAGTGGAAATGCTTTCAGCTTTTCACCATTGAGGACAATGTTGGCTGTGGGTTTGTCATATATGGACTTTATTATGTTGAGGAAAGTTCCCTCTATGCCTACTTTCCACAGGGCTTTCCCAAAGATGCTACCAGAAAACTACTAGAGCTAATCAATGAATTTGGTAAAGTAGCAGGATACAAAATTAATGCACAGAAATCTCCGGCATTCCTATACACTGATGATGAAAAATCTGAAAGTGAAATCAAGAAAACACTCCCATTTACCATTGCAACGAAAAGAATAAAATATCTAGGAATAAACCTACCTAAGGAGACAAAAGACCTGTATGCAGAAAATTATAAGACACTGATGAAAGACATTAAAGATGATACAAATAGATGGAGAGATATACCATGTTCTTGGATTGAAAGAATCAACATTGTGAAATGACTCTACTACCCAAAGCAATCTACAGATTCAATGCAATCCTTATCAAACTACCACTGGCATTTTTCACAGAACCAGAACAAAAAAAATCACAATTTGTATGGAAACACAAAAGACCCCAAATAGCCAAAGCAATCTTGAGAACGACAAACGGAGCTGGAGGAATCAGGCTCCCTGACTTCAGACTATACTACAAAGCTACAGTAATCAAGACAGTATGGGACTGGCACAAAAACAGAAAGATAGATCAATGGAACAGGATAGAAAGCCCAGAGATAAACCCACGCACATATGGTCACCTTATCTTTGATAAAGGAGGCAAGAATATACGGTGGAGAAAAGACAGCTTCTTCAATAAGTGATCCTGGGAAAAATGGACAGGTACATGTAGAAGTATGAGAGTAGAACACTCCCTAACACCATACACAAAAATAAGCTCAAAATGGATTAAAGATCTAAATGTAAGGTCAGAAACTATCAAACTCTTAGAGGAAAACATAGGCAGGACACTCTATGACATAAACCACAGCAAGATCCTTTTTGACCCACCTCCTAGAGAAATGGAAATAAAAACAAAAATAAACAAATGGGACCTAATGAAACTTCAAAGCTTTTGCACAGCAAAGGAAACCATGAACAAGACGAAAAGACAACCTCAGAATGGGAGAAAATATTTGCAAATGAAGCAACTGACAAAGGATTAATCTCCAAAATGTACAAGCAGCTCATGCAGCTCAATAACAAAAAAACAAACAACCCAATCCAAAAATGGGCAGAAGACCTAAATAGACATTTCTCCAAAGAAGATATACAGATTGCCAACAAACACGTGAAAGAATGCTCAACATCATTAATCATTAGAGAAATGCAAATCAAAACTACAATGAGATAGCATGTCACACCAGTCAGAATGGCCATCATCAAAAAATCTAGAAACAATAAATGCTGGAGAGGGTGTGGAGAAAAGGGAACACTCTTGAACTGTTGGGGGAATGTAAATTGATACAGCCACTATGGAGAACAGTATGAAGGTTCCTTAAAAAACTACAAATAGAACTACCATATGACCCAGCAATCCCACTACTGGGCATATACCCTGAGAAAACCATAATTCAAAAACAGTCATGTACCAAAATGTTCATTGCAGCTCTATTTACAATAGCCAGGACATGGAAGCAACCTAAATGTCCATCATCAGATGAATGGATAAAGAAGATGTGGCACATATATACAATGGAATATTACTCAGCCATAAAAAGAAATGAAATTGAGTTATTTGTAGTGAGGTGGATGGACCTAGAGGCTGTCATACAGAATGAAGTAAGTCAGAAAGAGAAAAACAAATACCGTATGCTAACACATATATATGGAATCTAAGGGAAAAAAAAAAGGGTCATGAAGAACCTAGGGGTAAGATGGGAATAAAGACACAGACCTACTAGAGAATGGACTTGAGGATATGGGGAGGGGGAAGGGTAAGCTGTGACAAAGTGAGAGAGTGGCATGGACATATATACACTACCAAACGTAAAATAGATAGCTAGTGGGAAGCAGCTGCATGGCACAGGGAGATCAGCTCAGTGCTTTGTGACCACCTAGAGGGGTGGGATAGGGAGGGTGGGGGAGGGAGGGAGACGCAAGAGGGAAGAGATATAGGAACATATGTATATATATATAACTGATTCACTTTGTTATAAAGCAGACACTAACACACCACTGTAAAGTAATTATACTCCAATAAAGATGTTAAAAATAAATAAAACAAAATAAAAATAGGCAGAGAATTTGAATAGACATTTTTCCAAAGAAGACGTACAGATAACTAAAAGGCACATGAAACAATGTTCAATATCACTAATCATTAGGGAAGTTCAAACCAAAACACAAGTGAGATATCACCTCATACCTGCAGAATGGCTATTATCAAAAGGATAAGAAATAGCAAGTGTTGGCCAGGATATGAAGAAAAGAGAACCCTCATGCACTGTTGGTGGAAATGTAAATTGGTACAGCCACTGTGGAAAACAGCATGGAGCTTCCTCAAAAAATTAAAAATAGGGCATCCCTGGTGGCACAGTGGTTGAGAGTCTGCCTGCCAATGCAGGGGACATGGGTTTGTGCCCCAGTCCAGGAAGATCCCACATGCCGCGGAGCGGCTAGGCCCATGAGCCATGGCCACTGAGCCTGCGCGTCCAGAGCCTGTGCTCTGCAACGGGAGAGGCCACAACAGTGAGAGGCCCACATACCGCAAAAAAAAAAAAAAAAGAAAAAATTAAAAATAGAACTACCATATAAGCCAGCAATTCCACTTCTGGGTATTTATCTGAAGAAAATGAAAACACTAATTCAAAAAGATAAAGGCACCCCTAGGTTCACTGCAGCATATTTATAATAACCAGCATATGGAAACAATTTAAGGGTCTATCAATGGTTGAATGGATAAAGGAAATGTTTTTATATATATGTTTATATATATATATATAAAATATAAATATTTTATATTTATATGTACATAATGGAATACTACTCAGCCATAAAAAAGAATGAAATGGACATTGAGGGTATTACATTAAGTGAAATAAGGCAGATAGAGAAAGACAAATACCATATGATTTCACTTACCTGTGAGATCTAACAAACAAATGAACAAACAAAACAAAACACATAGATACAGGGAACAGTTTGATGGTTGCCAGAATAGGGGGAGGTGGGCAAAAATGGGTGAAGGGGATCAAGAGGTACAAACCTCCAGTTATAAAATAAATAAGTCTTATAGTTTTCAGAGCACAGGTCTTTTGTCTCCTTAGGTGTGGTTATTCCTAGGTATTTTATTCTTTTTGATGTGATGGTAAATGGGGTTGTTTCTTGAATTTCTCTTTCTGATGTTTTGTTGTTAGTGTATAGAAATACAACAGATTTCTGTGTATTAATTTTGTAACCTGCAACTTTACCAAATTCGTTGATGAGCTCTAGTAGTTTTCTGGTAGCATCTTTAGGATTTTCTATGTATAGTAACATGTCATCTGCAAACAGTGACAGTTTAACTTCTTTTCCCATTTGGATTCCTTTTATTTCTTTTTATTCTCTGATTGCTATAGCTAGGACTTCCAAAACTATGTTGAATAAAAGTGACAAGAGTGAACATCCTTGTCTTGTTCCTGATCTTAGAGGAAATGTTTTTAGCTTTTCACCATTGAGTATGATGTTAGCTGTAGGTTTGTCATATATGGCCTTTATTATGTTGAGGTATGTTCCCTCTATGCCCACTTTCTGGACAGTTTTTATCATAAATGGGTGTTGAATTTTGTCAAAAGCTTTTTCTGCAAATATTGAGATGATCATATTACCTCACACCAGTCAGAATGGCTATCATCAAAAAATCCACAAACAGTACATGCTGGAGAGTGTGTGGAGAGAAGGGAACCGTCCTATACTGTTGGTGGGAATGTAAACTGGTGCAGCCACTATGGAGAACAGTATAGAGGTTCCTTAAAAAACTAAAAATAGAGCTACCATATGATTCTGCAATCCCACTCCTGGGCATACACCCAGAGAAAAACATGGTTTGAAAGAATACATGCACCCCAATGTTCATTGCAGCACTGTTTACAATAGCCAAGACATGGAAGCAACCTAAATGTCCATCGACAAAAGAATGGATAAAGAAGATGTGGACATATATACAATGGAATATTACTCAGCCATTAAAAAGAATGAAATAATGCCATTTGCAGTAACATGGGTGGACTTATAGATTGTCATACTGAGTGAAGTAAGTCAGATAGAGAAAGAGAAATATCATATGACTGCTTCTCTGCAAAATCTAAAAAATGATACAAATGAACTTATATACAAATCAGAAGCAGACTCACAGACTTAGAGAATGAACTTATGGTTACCAGAGGGGAAGGGTAGGAGGGAGAGATATTTAGGGAGCTTGGGATTGACATGTACACACCACTATATTTAAAATGGATAACCAACAAGGACCTACTGTATAGCAGAGGGAACTCTGCTCAATATCCTGTAACAAACTAAATGCAAAAAGAATTTGAAAAAGAATAGACACATGTATATGTATAACTGAATCACTTTGTTGTACACCTGAAACTAATACAACATTGTTAATCAACTGTACTCCAATATAAAATTAAAAGTTTCTTTAAAAAATGAGAAAAATAAATAAAATTAAAAAGTCATGGGGATATTATATACAGCATGGTGACTATAATCAGTAATATTGTATTGCAAATTTGAAAGTTGCTAATAAAGTAAATCTTGAAAGTTCTCATCACAGAAAAAAATTTTTGTAACTTTGTATGGTAACAGATGGTATAACTAGACTTATTGTGGCGGTCATTTTGCAATGTATACAAAAGTTGAATCATTATGTTGTACACCTAAAACTAGTATAATGTTGTATGTCAATTGCACTTCAATTTAAAAAGAAATCTATCACAGGAAACTGAAAAAAAAAAAAACAACAAACAAACACAAGAAGAATCTTCCTTGAGCTCCTATTATGTTGTAGGCAGTTTAAATACATGATCTCATTTAGGTACTATTATTATCTCCATTTTGTAAATGACAAAACTGATATTTAATGTGGTTAAATAGTTTACCCAAAGTCATACAGCTGACAAGCAGCAGAGCTAGGAACATGGATTCTTAGCAATCTGTTTTATCGCTCCTCACCCATCCTGAAACATTGTATCAAAGTCCTTGTAAAAACATGTACAGTTCAACTGAATCTTACTGTTAGAAATGTCAAAGTAACCAGATACTCAAATTTAATGGGAGACATACATGTTGGTCAAAAATGACACCAAGCTTGGGAAGTGCTATAACTGATGTAAACATGGGCAAATGGAGGGCTCACTGCAGGTGTGGGGAGGACCATTTGGATAAGAAAACAGCATATGCAAAGACATGGAGGCACAGAAGAGTGTGCTGAAGGGTAATGCATAGGTTAGGAGCACAGCAGAGACACTTTTTAGCTATTCCAACTTTAAACCAGCATTTCTTCTTTTTTTTTTTTTTTTAGTTTTCTCATTTGTTCTATTTTTTATTTTCTTTTTTTTAACATCTTTATTCGAGTATAATTGCTTTACAATGTTGTATTAGTTTCTGCTGTATAACAAAGTGAATCAGCTATACATATACAGATATCCCCATATCCCCTCCCTCTTGCATCTTCCTCCCACACTCCCTACCCCACCCCTCTAGATGGTCACAAAGCACTGAGCTGATCTCCCTGTGCTATGCAGCTGCTTCGCTCTAGCTATCTGCTTTACATTTGGTAGTGTGTATATGTCATTGTTACTCCCTCACTTTGCCCCAGCTTACCCTTCCCCCTCCCCATGTCCTCAAGTCCATTCTCTATGTCTGCGTCTTTATTCCTGTCCTGCCCCTAAAACCAGCATTTATTCTTTTTATTGGAAATGTTTGTGTTTGCAGATAATTTTCTGCTATATTACCCTGTTTTGTGGAATGCTAAGGAATGAAATACCTCTTTGAACTTAAAGTTTGGTAATATCAAGCCTTGATGATCATATACCAAAAAATAGAACTTCCATGAACAAGAATCACTAACTTACCAGGTGACAAAGGCGTAAATTGCTCCAATGATGATAATGGCTATTGCATAATGCCAACAAAAGCATATGGTGAGAAACATAACGTTGTCATGATCCACTGAATCCCATGCAGGACCTCCACTGGGGGGATAAAGGACAAACCCAATCTGTAATTTAAAACAAAGAACACACATTAAAAAATACCAGCCATATTCCCAAAGATGGTACATTTCAAAATGTTTCATTTCAAGATTAATGGTAACAGATAACTCCCATTACCTGAGATGCTACAGATAAGATATCTGCTGCCTGTTTTAGTAATATAGACAGTATCTACTCGATCATATTTTTGGAAAAAATGTTAAGGATATTTACAGATCAATTTTCAAAATATGAATAGGAATCATCTCTGGGGATTGGTGGACTTCCAGATGATGTGTTAGGTTTCTAAGCTGTGCAGTTTAACTCCGTTATTTCAAAATCAGAGTTTAAAAAAAAGGTTTTAAAATAAAGCCCATGGGTAACATTATGTTCAATGATAAAGACTGAAAGCTTGTCTCCTAAGATCAGGAACAAGACAAGGGTGTCTTATTTTACAAATTCCATTCAACGTTGTACTAGAAATTCTAGCCAGAGCAATTAGCTAAGAAAAACAGACAAAGAGCATCCAGATTGCAAAGGAAGAAGTAAAACTATATTCACAAATGACATGATCTTATATATACAGAAAATTCTGAAGAATCTACAAAAAAACTATTAGAGCTAATAAATTAATTTAGCATACTTGCAGGATACAAAATCAACACATAAAACATGCAATGAACAATCAAAAAAATTAAGGTAGGAAAACAATTCCACTTACAATAGCATTGAAAAGAATGAAATACTTAGGAATAAATTTAATCAAGGAGGTTCAAGACTTGTACCTTGCAAACTACAAAACATTGTTGAAAGTGATCAAAGAAGATCTAAATAACTGGAAGTATATCTCATGTTCATGAACTGGAGCAGTTAATATTGTTAAGATGGCAATAAAAAAACAGAACATGAATCTGATCAAACCTCTAGATCTAACAAGATCGGGCATGTTGAAAAGTGTTAAATGTGATGGTTAATTTCACATGTCAACTTGACTGTGTCATATGACGTACAGATACTTGGTTAAACATGATTTTGGGCTGTGTTTGTGAGGGTATTTCCAGATGAGATTAGCACTTGAATCTGTAAAAATCTAAGTAAAGCAGATCCTCCTCCACAGTGCGTGTGGGCATCATACAATCCATTGAGGGCTGAAGAGAGCAAAAAGCAGAGGGAGGGAGAATTGGCTCTGCCTCACCACTGAGCTGGAACTTTGGTCTTCTCCTGCCTCAAACTAGAACTTGCACCCTCAGCTCTCCGCTTTCAAGACTGGACCTACAGCACCAGCTTTCCTGGGTCTGTAGAATGCAGGTGGCAGATCATGGGACTTCTCAGCCTCCACAATTATGGGAACCAATTCCTCAAAAAAAGCTCTCTCTCTCTCTCCTCTCTCTATAGATATAGATATATTACAGATATAGATACAATTATATATTATATATAAAATATATATAGTATATATTTGGTTCTGTTTCTCTGGAGAACCCTGACCAATACACTGGATGATAAATTGATAAATATCACTACTTTTGTATATATTTAAGATTTACCATAATAAAAGTTTTTAAAAATTCCTTTTTCATAGGCACATTAAAAAAAAAGAGAGAGAGAGAGATAGCAATAACACCCAAAGCAATCTACAGATTCAGTATGATCCCTATCAAAATCCCAGTAGTCTTTTTTGCAGAAATAGAAAGCTGATACTAAAATTTATATGGAATTACAAGGGACCCAGAATAGTCCAAACAACCTTGAAAAAGAAAAGCAAAGTTGTAAGACTTACACTTACTGATTTCAAAACTTACTACAAAAACTACAGCAATCAAAACATTGTGGTACTAACATAATGGTAGACATACAGATCAATTAAATAGAATTGAGAGTCCAGAAATAAGCCCATACACCTGTAGTAAATTGGTTTTTGAAAAGAGTGCCAAGGCCATTCAATGGGGAAACAAAAGTCTCTTCAACAAATGGTACTGGGGAAACTGGATATACACATGCAAAAAAAAAAAAAAAAAAAGAATTTGGACTCCTACATTACACCACATTCAAAAATTAATGCAAAATGGATCAAAAACCTAAACATGAGAACTAAAATCCTAACTCTTAGAAGAAAACTAAGGAAAAACCTTCATGACCTGGGATTTAGTGCTGATTTTGTATACATGTCACCAAAAACACATCAAAATTAAAAGCTTTGGTGGGGCTTCCCTGGTGGCACAGTGGTTAAGAATCCGCCTGCCAATGCAGGGGACACGGGTTCGAGCCCTGGTCCAGTAAGATCGCACATGCCACGAAGGAACTAAGCCCGTGTGCCATAACTACTGAGCCTGCGCTGTAGAGCCTGCATGCGACAACTACTGAGCCCGTATGGCATAACTACTGAAGCCCCTGTGCCTAGAGCCCGTGCTCCACAACAAGAGAAGCCACCGCAATGAGAAGTCCACACACCACAACGAAGAGTAGCCCCTGCTCACCGCAACTACAGAAAGCCCGTGCGCAGCAACGAAGACCTGACACAGCCAAAAATAAAGAAAGAAAGAAAAACAAAGCTCAGAGGTTTCCGGGAAGATGGCGGAAGAGTAAGGCGTGGAGATCACCTTTCTCCCCACAGATACTCCAGAAATACATCTACACGTGGAACAACTCCTACAGAACACCCACTGAACGCTGGCAGAAGACCTCAGACCTCCCAAAAGACAAGAAATCCCCCACGTACCTGGGTAGGGCAAAAGAAAAAAGAAGAAACAGAGACATAAGAATAGGGACGGGACCTGCACCAGAGGGAGGGAGCTGTGAAGGAGTAACGGTTTCCACACACTAGGAAGCCCCTTCGCGGGCGGAGACAGCGGGTGGCGGAGGGGGAAAGCTTCAGAGCCGCGGAGGAGAGCACAGCAACAGGGGTGCGGGGGGCAAAGCGGGGAGATTCCCGCACAGAGGATCAGGGCCGAACGGCACTCACCAGCCCGAGAGGCTTGTCTGCTCACCCGCCAGGGCGGGCGGGGCTGGGAGCTGAGGCCTGGGCTTCGGTTGGAGCGCTGGGAAAGGACTGAGGTTGGCAGTGGGAACACAGACTGAAGGGGGTTAGTGCGCCACGGCTGGTCGGGAGGGAGTCTGGGGAAAAGTCTGGACCTGCCGAAGAGGCAAGAGACTTTTTCTTCCCTCTTTGTTTCCTGGTGCGCAAGGAGAGGGGATTAAGAACCCTGCTTAACGGAGCTCCAGAGACGGGCGCAAGCCGCGGCTAAAAGCACGGACCCCAGAGAAGCTAAGGCTGCTGCTGCTGCCGCCACCAAGAAGCCTGTGTGCGAGCACAGGTCACTATCCACACCCCCCCTTCCGGGGAGCCTGTGCAGCCCACCACTGCCAGGGCCCCAGGATCCAGGGACAACTTCCCCAGGATAACCCACGGCGTGACTCAGGCTGGTGCAACGTCATGCTGGCCTCTACCGCCGCAGGCTTGCCCCACATTCCGTGCCCCTCGATCCCCCCCCCCCACCCCGGCCTGAGTGAGCCACAGTCCCGGAAGCAGCGGCTCGTTTAACCCCGTCCTGTCTGAGCAAAAAACAGACGCCATCCAGCTACGTACACACAGAGGCGAGGCCAAATCCAAAGCTGAGGGCCTGGGAGCAGTGAGAACACAGAAGAGAAAGGGAAATCTCTCCCAGCGGCCTCAGAAACAGCGGATTAAATCTCCACAATCAACTTGATATACCCTGCATCTGTGGAATACCTGAATAGACAACGAATCATCCCAAATTGAGGAGGGGACTTTGAGAGCAAGATCTATTATTTTTTCCCCTTTTCCTCTTTTTGTGAGTGTGTATGTGTATGCTTCTGTGTGAGATTTTGTCTGTATAGCTTTGCTTCCACCATTTGTCCTAGGGTTCTATCAGTCCGTTTTTGTTTTTTAATCTTTTTTTCTTAATAATTATCTTTTTATTTTAATAACGTTATTATATTTTAACATACTATATTTTATTTTACTTTACCTTCTTTCTTTCTTTTTTTCCTTCCTTCCCTTCCTCCCTCCCTCCCTCCCTCATTTTTCTTTCTTTCTTTCTACTTCTACTAATTCTTTCTTTCTAATTTTTCTCCATTTTATTCTGAGCTGTGTGGATGAAAGGCTCTTGGTGCTACAGCCAGGACTCAGTGCTGTGCCTCTGAGGTGGGAGAGCCAACTTCAAGACACTGGTCCACAGGAGACCTCCCAGCTGCACATAATATCAAACGGTGAAAATCTCCCAGAGATCTGCATCTCAACACCAGCACCCAGCTTCACTCAACTACCAGCAAGCTACAATGCTGAACACCCTATGCCAAACAACTAGCAAGACAGGAAAACAACCCCACCCATTAGCAGAGAGGCTGCCTAAAATCATAATAAGTCCACAGACACCCCAAAACACACCACCAGGCGTGAACCTGCCCATCAGAAAGACAAGATCCAGCCTCACCCACCAGAACACAGGCACTAGTCCCCTCCACCAGGAAGCCTACACAACCAACTGAACCACCTTAGCCACTGGGGACAGACAGCAAAAACAATGGGAACTATGAAACTGCAGCCTACAAAATGGAGATCCCAGACACAGTAAGTTAAGCAAGAGAGAAGACAGAAAAACACGCAGCAGATTAAGGAGCAAGATAAAAACCCACCAGACCTAACAAATGAAGAGGAAATAGGCAGTCTACCTGAAAAAGAATTAAGAATAATGATAGTAAAGATGATCCAAAATCTTGGAAATAGAATAGACAAAATGCAAGAAACATTTAACAAGGACCTAGAAGAACTAAAGATGAAACAAACAATGATGAACAACACAATAAATGAAATTAAAAATACTCTAGATGGGATCAATAGCAGAATAACTGAGACAGAAGAACGGATAAGTGACGTGGAAGATAATATAGTGGAAATAACTACTGCAGAGCAGAATAAAGAAAAAAGAATGAAAAGAACTGAGGACAGTCTCAGAGACCTCTGGGACAACAATAAACACACCAACATTCGAATTATAGGGGTTTCAGAAGAAGAAGAGAAAAAGAAAGGGACTGAGAAAATATTTGAAGGATTATAGTTGAAAACTTCCCTAATATGAGAAAGGAAATACTTAATCAAGTCCAGGAAGCACAGAGAGTCCCATACAGGATAAATCCAAGGAGAAATACCCCAAGACACATATTAATCAAACTTTCAAAAATTAAATACAAAGAAAACATATTAAAAGCAGCAAGGGAAAAACAACAAATAACACATAAGGGAATCCCCATAAGGTTAACAGCTGATCTTTCAGCAGAAACTCTGCAAGCCAGAAGGGACTGGCAGGACATACTGAAAGTGATGAAGGAGAAAAACCTGCAGCCAAGACTACTCTACCCAGCAAGGATCTCATTCAGATTTGATGGAGAAATTAAAACCTTTACAGACAAGCAAAAGCTGAGAGAGTTCAGCACTACCAAAACAGCTTTACAACAACTGCTAAAGGAACTTCTCTAGGCAAGCAACACAAGAGAAGGAAAAGACCTACAATAACGAACCCAAAACAATTAAGAAAATGGGAATAGGAACATACATATCGATAATTACCTTAAATGTAAATGCACTAAATGCTCCCACCAAAAGGCACAGATTGGCTGAATGGATACAAAAACAAGACCCATATATATGCTGCCTACAAGAGACCCACTTCAGACCTAGAGACAAATACAGATTGAAAGTAAGGGGATGGAAAAAGATATTTCATGCAAATGTAAACCAAAAGAAAGCTGGAGTAACAATTCTCATATCAGACAAAATAGACTTTAAAATAAAGACTACTAGAAGAGACAAAGAAGGACACTACATAAAGATCAAGAGATCAATCCAAGAAGAAGATATAAAAATTGTAAATATTTATGCATCACATAGGAAAACCTCAGTGCATAAGGCAAATACTAACAGCCATAAAAGGGGAAATCGACAGTAACACATTCATAGTAGGGGATGCTAACACCCCACTTTCACCAATGGACAGATCATCCAAAATGAAAATAAATAAGGAAACACAAGCTTTAAATGATGCATTACACAAGATGGACTTAATTGATATTATAGGACATTCCATCCAAATACAACAGAATACACATTTTCTCAAGTGCTCATGGAACATTCTCCAGGATAGATCATATCTTGGGTCACAAATCAAGCCTTGGTAAATTTAAGAAAATTGAAATTGTATAAAGTATCTTTTCTGACCAAAACGCTATGAGACTAGATATCAATTACAGTAAAATATCTGTAAAAAAATACAAACACATGGAGGCTAAACAATACACTACTTAATAATGAAGTGATCACTGAAGAAATCTAAAAGGAAATTTAAAAATACCTAGAAACAAATGACAATGGAGACACAACAACCCAAAATATATGGGATGCAGCAGAGCAGTTCTAAGAGGGAAGTTTATAGCAATACAATCCTACCTTAAGAAATAGGAAACACCTCGAATAAACAACCTAACCTTGCACCTAAAGCAATTAGAGAAAGAAGAACAAAAAAACCCCAAAGTTAGCAGAGGAAAGAAATCATAAAAAATCAGATCAGAAATAAATGAAAAAGAAATGAAGGAAACGATAGCAAAGATCAATAAAACTAAAAGCTGGTTCTTTGAGAAGATAAGCAAAATAGATAAACCACTAGCCAGACTCATCAGGAAAAAAAGGGAGAAGACTCAAATCAATAGAATTAGAAATGAAAAAGGAGAAGTAACAACTGACACTGCAGAAATAAAAAAGATCATGAGCAATTACTACAAGCAACTCTATGCCAATAAAATGGACAACCTGGAAGAAATGGACACATTCTTAGAAATGCACCACCTGCCAAGACTGAATCAGGAAGAAATAGAAAATTTGAACAGACCAATCACAAGCACCGAAATTGAAACTGTGATTAAAAATCTTTCAACAAACAAAAGCCCAGGACCAGATGGCTTCACAGGCAAATTCTATCAAACATTTAGAGAAGAGCTAACACCTATCCTTCTCAAACTCTTCCAAAATATAGCAGAGGGGGGAACAGTCCCAAACTCATTCTACGAGGCCACCATCACCCTGATACCAAAACCAGACAAGGATGTCACAAAGAAAGAAAACTACAGGCCAATATCACTGATGAACATAGATGCAAAAATCCTCAACAAAGTACTAGCAAACAGAATCCAACAGCACATTAAAAGGATCATACACCATGATCAAGTGGGGTTTATTCCAGGAATGCAAGGATTCTTCGATATATGCAAACCAAAAATGTGATACATCATATTAAAACACTGAAGGAGAAAAACCATATGATCATCTCAATAGATGCAGAGAAAGCTTTTGACAAAACTCAACACCCATTTATGATAAAAAACCCTGCAGAAAGTAGGCACAGAGGGAACTTTCCTCAACATAATGAAGGCCATATATGACAAACCCACAGCCAACATCGTCCTCAATGGTGAAAAACTGAAAGCATTTCCACTAAGATCAGGAACAAGACAAGGCTGCCCATTCTCACCACTCTTATTCAACATAGTTTTGGAAGTTTTAGCCACAGCAATCAGAGAAGAAAAGGAAATAAAAGGAATCCAAATCGGAAAAGAAGAAGTAAAGCTGTCACTGTTTGCAGATGATGTGATACTATACATAGAGAATCCTAAAGATGCTACCAGAAAACTACTAGAGCTAATCAATGAATTTGGTAAAGTAGCAGTATATAAAATTAATGCACAGAAATATCTGGCATTCCTATACACCAATGATGAAAAATCTGAAAATGAAATCAAGAAAACACTCCCATTTACCATTGCAACAAAAAGAATAAAATATCTAGGAATAAACCTACCTAAGGAGACAAAAGACCTGTATGCAGAAAATTATAAGACACTGATGAAAGAAATTAAAGATGATACAAATAGATGGAGAGATATACCATGTTCTTGGATTGGAAGAATCAACATTGTGAAATGACTCTACTACCCAAAGCAATCTACAGATTCAATGCAATCCTTATCAAACTACCACCGGTATTTTGTATAGAACTAGAACAAAAACTTTCACAATTTGTATGGAAACACAAAAGACCCCAAATAGCCAAAGCAATCTTGAGAACAAAAAAAGGAGCTGGAGGAATCAGGCTCCCTGACTTCATACTATACTACAAAGCTACAGTATTCAAGACAGTATGGTACTGGCACAAAAACAGAAAGATAGATCAATGGAACAGGATAGAAAGCCCAGAGATAAACCCACACACATATAGTCACCTTATTTTTGATAAAGGAGGCAGGAATGTACAGTGGAGAAAGGACAGCCTCTTCAATAAGTGGTGCTGGGAAAACTGGACAGGTATATGTGAAAGCATGAGATTAGATCACTCCCTAACACCACACACAAAAATAAGCTCAAAATGGATTAAAGACCTAAATGTAAGGCCAGAAACTATCAAACTCTTAGAGGAAAACATAGGCAGAACACTCTATGACATAAATCACAGCAAGATCCTTTTTGACCCACCTCCTAGAGAAATGGAAATAAAAACAAAAATTTAAAAATAGGACCTAATGAAACTTCAAAGCTTTTGCACAGCAAAAGAAACCATAAAAAAGACCAAAAGACAACCCTCAGAATGGGGGAAAATATTTGCAAATGAAGCAACTGACAAAGGATTAATCTCCAAAATTTACAAGCAGCTCATGCAGCTCAATAACAAAAAAACATACAACCCAATCCAAAAATGGGCAGAAGACCTAAATGGACATTTCTCCAAAGATATACAGACTGCCAACAAATACATGAAGGAATGCTCAACATCATTAATCATTAGAGAAATGCAAATAAAAACTACAATGAGATATCATCTCACACCAGTCAGAATGGCCATCATCAAAAAATCTAGAAACAATAAATGCTGGAGAGGATGTGGAGAAAAGGGAACACTCTTGAACTGTTGCGGGGAATGTAAATTGATACAGCCACTGTGGAGAACAGTATGGAGGTTCCTTAAAAAACTACAAATAGAACTACCATATGACCCAGTAATCCCACTACTGGGCATATACCCTGAGAAAAGCATAATTCAAAAAGAGTCATGCACCAAAATATTCATTGCAGCTCTATTTACAATAGCCCGGAGATGGAAACAACCTAAGTGTCCATCATCGGATGTATGGATAAAGAAGATGTGGCACATATATACAATGGAATATTACTCAGCCATAAAAAGAAACAAAATTGAGCTATTTGTAATGATGTGGATAGACCTAGAGTCTGTCATACAGAGTGAAGTAAGTCAGAAAGAGAAAGACAAATACCGTATGCTAACACATATATATGGAATTTAAGAAAAAAATGTCATGAACAACCTAGGGGTAAGACAGGAATAAAGACACAGACCTACTAGAGAATGGACTTGAGGATATGGGGAGGGGGAAGGGTAAGCTGTGACAAAGCGATAGAGAGGCATGGACATATATACACTACCAAACGTAAGGTAGATAGCTAGTGGGAAGCAGCCGCATAGCATAGGGAGATCAGCTCGGTGCTTTGTGACCACCTGGAGGGGTGGGATAAGGAGGGTGGGAGGGAGGGGGATGCAAGAGGAAAGAGATATGGGAACATATGTATATGTATAACTGATTCACTTTGTTATAAAGCAGAAACTAAGACACCATTGTAAAGCAATTATACTCCAATAAAGATGTAAAAAAATAATAAGAATAAGAAAAAAAAAGCTCAGCTATTAAAAAAAAAGCTTTTGTGCATCAAAGGACATGATGAGGAAAATGAAAAGACAATCACAGCATAGGAGAAAATCCTTGCAAATCATATATCTGGTAAGGAACTAATATCAAGAATATATAAAGAACTAAATCTCAACAAAAAGCTAAAAAAATTTTAATGGGCAAAGGAATAGAAGACTCATTTTCCAAAAGAAAGTGTACAAATGGTCGATAAGCTCAAGAAAAAATTATGAACATCATTAGTTATTAGAGAAATGCAAATCAAAACCACTATGAGATACCACTTCACACCTCCTAGGATGGTAATAATAATAATAAGTAACAACTGTTGGTAAGGATATGGTGAAATTGGAATCGTAATACATTGCTGGTGAGAATGTAAAATGGTACAGCTATGTGGAAAACAATTTGACAGTGTCTCAAAAAGTTAAATACAGAATTATCACATGACTTGGCAATTTCATTCTAGGTACTATACATACCCAAAATAATTGAAAGCAAACAAAAACTTCTACACAAATGTTCATAGCAGCATTATTCACAAGAGCCAAAAGTTAAAAACAATCCAAATGTCCATCAGCTGATGATGAATTAGCACCATGTGGTATTATGGCAGTATATTATTCAGCCATAAAAAGTGACATATTAATATATAATACAACATGGATGAACCTTGAAAACATGTCAGAGAAAGAAACTAGACACAAAAGGTAACATATTGCATGATTCTGTTTACATGAAATAGCCAGAATAGGTAAATCCATAGCAACAGAAAGCAGAGTGGTAACCAGGGACTGGGAGGAGAGGAAAAGGAAATGACTGGTTAATGGATCCGTGGTTTCCTTTTGGGGTGATGAAAATGTTTTAGAACTAAATAGAGGTGATAGTTGCACAACACTGTGAATGTACTAAATGCTGCTGAATTATACACTTTAAAATGCATAAAATGGTGCCAGAGAGGAGAGAGGTGGGGGGGATGAGAGAAATCAGTGAGGGAGATTAAGAGGTACAAGCTTCCAGTCACAAAATAAAAGAGTCACAGGTATGAAATGTACAGTGTTGGGAATAGTCAATAATTATGTAATAGCTTCGTATGGTGACAGATGGCAACTACAGTATTGTGGTGATCATTTTGAAATGTATAGAAATATCAAATCACTATGTTGTGCATGAGGGACTAACAAATAAAATTTTTATTTTTCAATTATACTTCAAAAACAAACAAACAAATTCTTAGAAAAAGAGATCAGATTTGTGGTTACCAGAAGTGGAAGGTGGGAGGAAGAGATATTGGATAAAGGCACTCAAAAGGTACAAACTTCCAGTTATACAATAAATAAGTAATATAATGTACAATATGATCAATAGAATTATCACTGCTGTAAGTTATATATGAAAGTTAGAGTAAATTCTAAGATTTCTTATCACAGGAAAAAGAATTTTTTTTCTTTGTCTTTA
Source organism: Globicephala melas (assembly GCF_963455315.2). Lineage (NCBI taxonomy): Eukaryota > Metazoa > Chordata > Mammalia > Artiodactyla > Delphinidae > Globicephala > Globicephala melas. The sequence goes on along the minus strand of NC_083317.1, from coordinate 47,806,495 downwards.
ATTTTGTTTCCACATGAGATGATGGATGTTCACTAAACTTATTTAGATAATCATTTCATTAGGTAAGTGAAATCATTATGCTGTACACTGTAAATTTATACTGGGCTGTACATCAATTATTCCTTAATAAAACTGGAAAAGGAAGGGAGGGAGGGAGGTAGGAGGGAAGGAAGGAAGGAAGGAAGGTTAATTCTATGTTATATGAATTTTACTCCAATAAAAATTTAAGATACATAGATGATAGGTAGGTAGATAGAGGAACAGATGTCAGGTTTCAAGATCCAAACGAAATAGAAAACCAAGATAATTTCTTGGATAATTGTACAAATGTCTATCATATTAGCTAACTATGTGTCAGTTACAGTGCTTAGGAGGTTTCCTTACTATGGCCCTTCAATAATGTGGTCTTTTTTTTTTTTTTTTTTTTAAGGCTGCGTTGGGTCTTCATTGCTGCGTGCAGGTTTTCTCTAGTTGCAGTAAATGGGGGCTACTCTTCATTGAGGTGTGCCGGCTTCTCACTGCGGTGCCTTCTATCGTTGTGGAGCACGGGCTCTAGGCGCACAGGTTTCAGTAGTTGTGGCTCGTGGGCTCTAGCGCGCAGGCTCAGTAGTTGTGGCACAGGGGCTTAGTTGCTCCGTGGCATGTAGGATCATCCCGGACCAGGGCTCCAACCCGTGTCTCCTGCATTGGCAGGTGGATTCTTAACCACTGTGCCACCAGGGAAGTCCCCAATAATGTGCTATTATCCCAAGTTAATGTATTGTTATCCTCTTTAACCAGATGAGAAAATTAGGTGGTTTAGTGATTTGCTCCTGATCATACATCTAATAAATGAAATCTTACAGGGGAAAAAAAAAGGATTTAGTTTATAATATTGAGTGAAACCATTTCTGTTTGAAATTTCAAGTAATGTGAATAAATCGGGGAAAGCTAAGATTTGTGCCTTAATCACGTGTTCCTGTTTCCCATTTTAAAGGATTCCCTTTAGTTGGAAGGAGAACTGCCATTTGTACCACTTGGTAGATGTACTGCCATGTGTCAGGCACTTTAACCACACTCATACACATAAACTTCACAGTAATTCTCATTCTCACAACAACCCCAGGAAGAAGGTATCATTATCCCCATATTACAGAGGGTAAAACTGGAACTCAGAGACTTCAGTAACTTCCCCAACATTTCAAAATGGCCAAATGACTAAGACAGGGTTCCAAACCATGACCGTCTGGCTGCAAAACTCTGTGTGTTCTTTCTTCTACCCCACACTCTCTTTCATCATTTAGCCTTTCGTGGAGCAGTATGAAGGACAGTGGCCTGGACAACAGGGTCCATGTGAGTCACCTCAGCAGTTCTGATACGGTTTGAACAATCAGTACTGAGATGGTAGTTGGTCCCATGAAGACATGGTACTGTCTTACCCTTAAAACACAGATTAGAGACTGGCAGACCCTGGTCCACATCTGCATCACAGACATTCTTTGCCTGGCCTGCACACTTTTTAAAATAATTTGAATTAGTTTTCAACATTTAAAAAATTAGGGAACTTCACACAAAAGTCTGCAGTCTCAGCTTATTTCTAAAAATAGAAATATTTCTATTTTTTTTCCCAAAGCATGAGCCACAACATGTGCTCTCCATCGATTTATCATTCAGGTTGGTAGTTGCCTGACCAAGAGGAGCAATCCAGAGGTCTTTATTTTTACTCTGGTGCTATGCATTTTATTTATTAACCAATGTCACATTCATAAAGTTTTCCAAAATATCATGAGTTGAAATTAGCAAGGTACTGTGTAATAACTCCTTCCTGCCCTCCTCTACATCCCAGGAGACAGAATCCCTTTGTTGTCTCTATTTTAGAGATAAGAAAACTAAGTAACGCACGAGCCTGCCCTTCCATCTCCAAACAGTTACAAAAGTATTTGCGTCATTGCTGCTGTGTCTCACCCGCCAAGGGCTGGGGATTCTGCATTAGGACATGGTAACGTTCTAAAGGAATGAGGAGTTAACACCACTGGCAAAAGATAGATCAGTCATCAGATTAGAGATCTGAACCTACAGCATCCAGAAACTCCAGGAGAAAAATGCCACCCAGCTAGTTTGCCTGCTGTTTGGACATATCCGTGTTTTGCAATACCCCTTTATATACTGTTACGAAAGCTCACTGTGGAGACCACAGTGACCAGAGCCCAGGTCTCTGAAGGCCCTGTAAGAAAGCGAGACTTGCTGGCTCCTCTGTGCTCACTGTTTGGAAATGACAAGAAGGAAACTGACAAGTTTCCTACAAGAAGTCATGTAGTCAATTCTCAGTTCAGGGGGCCCAGCCATTTTAGCTAGGGTGCCAGGACCATGAGAATCTGCCTCTCATGTCCTCCTCTCTCATCAATTCAGGGAGGATGACAGAGAAATTCTGGGTCAAGAAAGGGCCTTTTAGGAAGGTTGAGTTTAATGCACAATGGACTAGCTCTCCAGTTCCCACCTATCAGTGTCACCTATCTTCCTTCAATGCCGTCCACACCACCCATCTACCCGATTGGGGAGTGATTTGCTCCAGCTCCCAGAGGGAAGACTTAGCAGTTGTGGGCTAAATGGTGCCCTCTAAAAGGGCATGTTGAAACCCTAACCCCAGATACCTGTGAATGTGACCTCATTTGGAAATAAGTTATTTGTAGATGTCATCCAGATGAGATGAGGTCATATTGGATCAGAACTGGCCCTGCATCTAATGATGGGTGTCCTTACAAGAAGTCCATATGAAGACACAGGCACACAGAGACACACAGGTGTGACTATGGAGGCAGAGATTGGAGTCATGCTGCCAAGTCAAGGATTGCTGGCAACTGACTAGGAGGGTAGCATGGGACAAATTCTCCCTTTGGGCCCCCATGACAGAATCAACCTGCTGCCACCTTGATTCTTAGTTCCATCTCCCAGAACAGTGAAGCATAAATTTCCATTGTTTTAAGTCTTCCTGCTTGTGGGAATTTGTGACTGCCGCCCTAGGACACTAATACA